>NW_005054319.1:2085455-2096679 GCF_000277835.1 Geospiza fortis | reverse complement strand
CACGGGCCCAGCCATCTCCCAAAGGTGTGGACACGGGGTCAGACCCACTCCAGGAGCTGCAGTGGCTTGTGCCAGTGGCAGCTGCTGCTGTGGAGCCCTGGCTGCTGCCTGGCCCCTGGAGAGCTGCTGCTCTGGCTCCTGCTGCCCACAAATGTCCTGCCACCAGCAGCTCTGCAAGGGGCTGATGAGCTTCCCAGCAGTGTCTGCTCTCATCCCCCATCCCACTGGGGCTGCTGGTCCAGGTGTCTGCCTCCATGGGATGTTCTCCCCTCTGGGGTAAGGTCTGGCTGCTGCAGAGGGGTGAGAGCCCCCAGTGCCATCAGTGAGAGCCTCCCCAGCCCCTACCAGTGCATGGCATAAAATACCAACCTTGGTTTAGCTGCCTCTGTGCATGGGATGCTAAATGAGGTCATGCCTGGCCCAGCTGGGAGTCTGGACTAGTGTATGAAAATCTAGCAAGGAGATTAAAAGGTGTCCCCAGGCAGAGGAGGGTATTTATCCCTCTCTTTGTGGCTGAGGTGCACATGGTGTGGGAGGCACAGGGACAGTGACCTCCCCTGGCACGTGGGCAGGGCTGTGTCCCCACGGGGA
This sequence comes from Geospiza fortis, assembly GCF_000277835.1. Classification (NCBI taxonomy): domain Eukaryota; kingdom Metazoa; phylum Chordata; class Aves; order Passeriformes; family Thraupidae; genus Geospiza; species Geospiza fortis. Next base: position 2,096,088 of record NW_005054319.1, on the reverse strand, counting down.
CTGCTCTGGGGGAAACACAGTGACCAGAAAAGCTCCTTCTGAGGCACAGGTGGACACATCCAATCTCCCCTCCTGCACCAGGAAAGGCCTTCCTGCCCTGCATCTTCACTGCCAGCCCTGCAGCTCCTCCACAAAGGGAAAACCCCTCATTTTCCTTTTCTTTTACAAGAGGGAGAGCTAAAAGAGATGGTCAGGTGGTTCTCACTTCTTCTGGAACGTGCAGGGCCTGGAAACTTGCTCTGAAGCTACTTTTCCTCAATTAAAGCTCACAAGATCTGAGCAAGGGATGCAGCCTTCTTGGCCAGTGACAAAGTCACCATTTGGGTGGAGAGTGATGATTTCTAGCTGCCATTGAAACCCACAGGTATTTCCAGTATGGAAACAGGAACATCCACAGGGATATGGACAGGAGATCCCAACTGGGGTGGGCCAGCAGCTTCTCCAAATCAGCCTCCACAGGGGCTGTGAAATCATCAGGCACTTGTAAGAGCTGAGTACTGATAACAACCCCTGCAAAACAGTCCATGATAATGATTGAGTTATATTTAAGAGGCTCCTTCATACTAAGTAAATGCAAATAGTTTACTCAGAAGATATTTCCCACTAAGATCTTCTCTACATAAAATGCTAACAGATTGAGATTATGACTCTAATGATTATTTTTATTGCTGGTTTACATTTAAATGGCATATATTTCCCCCTACTGTTCTCTCTTTGGGTTAAATCAATAAAACCTATTAAGAAGGTTCTTCCTCTAAGATTCCTCCCTCTCTTCTTTCTGTCTCATCTCCACTGGTGCCCTTTTTATCCACCCACCACCAGAGATTTTTCAGAGCTGCCTCCACGATATTGGTGCCAAGGATTTGAACATCCCCTTTGACAGAGTGGAGTGAATCTGGTCTTTGCTGAGATGTGGGACTAGAGAGGAACTCCAGGGCTGTTCCTTTTCCTCCTCTTGGGCTGTACTGCAAGGAGATGAAGTTGGAGCCTCCTTTAACATAGAAGCTGTACCTGTCTGTACTCCTGTACCTCCTCAGCTATGGATGCTCTTGTGCTCCTTCAAGCACTGCCTGTGGCTCACTGAGGAGGTGCTGGATTTCTGTTTGGAGAGGAATTATCCTGCCATATACGCAGTGAAAACCATTAAGATGCTGACCTTTAAATTGGGCTTCTTCCTGCTCATGTAGGGAGGAGGTGGGTTGAGTGCCCAAATCTTATTCATTTTAATGACAAATCCCTCACACAGAGGCTTTGAAATGCTCAGCATTAATGCTGCAGCTTGGCTTTGCTGTGCAGGGGATGTCTCTGCTTCCCTCTCACAGTGACAGACCCTACAGATTTGCTCCATAACTACCATGCCCAGGTACCATTGTGCATGGATTTGTGAGCTCAAGGCAGTGCTAACACAGGGATCTCCGTGCTTCTTAATCAGCATCACTGACCTTTCTTTCCTTCATTACTCTCAGCATCAGTTTTTCCCCCCCCTCAGCTTATTTTGCATAGGTCTCATGTTATCCATGTTTTTGCTTTGTGCCTGTTATCCCATTACCCTGGATAATCAAAGTTGGCTGTAATGGAAACAGCAGAAACAATTTGCTTACCCTTCTATTACAAGATATTCCCTCTACTAAGTCTGAGAATACCTGCAGTTCTGTGGTAATGCTAATTAACTGTGCATACATATAGAAAGTAAAGCAAAAGGCACCAGCATCCTTTGGGATGGTGGGGATTAAAGAAAGATGAGATATTATTCCTCTCTCTCTCTGTGCTTCACTGTCCCTACCCTCAATGGAAATTGCTTTGCACTTACAGAATAAAATGTAATACATGGTGGAGGAGTCACTGACTCTGCAGAGAGATGGAATTAGAAGGAGCAGAGTTCTCTTTGCTATGATCCTCCCTGATGTCTTGCTTCTTGTCTATTCCCAGAGTGGGATCTTTTCCCCATGCAGGTGCCCCTGCCTTGGAGCCCAGTGCTGATTCCACAGCCAGAGCAGAGCTCCAGCAAAATATGGGGGGAAAACCTCCTGCCCAGCCTCAAGGACTGGTTGGAATAGTGTCTGTAAATGAATGCCCGTGGCAGAGCAGGGTACCTGCTGTTGGAAGTGGCTGTGGTGTCCATCAGGATGCTCAGGTATCCTTCACTCTTCTTGGGTGGCTGAGGCAGCAGCAGCTTCAGAGCAGGTGAAGGGCCTGGGGAGAATAAGAAAGATGGTGATGAAAAAAGAAAGATCACTGGGAGAGGGGAGGCTGACCCAGCCATCCCTCTGCATTTTGCACTGCACAGTGCCTCAGGTGAAGGCACATGGGGCAATCTCCCTCCATCAGTGTGCAGCACCCTCTGACAGTCCCACATGAGGCTGTCCTGTGTGTCAGCTAAACCAAGAGTGACTGACACTGTGGAGGACTGCTGAGCTCTCCACGCAGGAGAAATCCCACTCAAGTCCACCCACCAGCTCCTTGCTGATTTCCCCAGCTCCTGTGCCAGCAGCACGGACAGACCACCTCAGTGCACCCCTTGCAGCATCTCAGACTGGCCCCTGGGTATGGACCCTGTGCTCCAGGAGGGTGGTTAGACAGCCCTGCCCCTGAAATTGTGAGGGAGATGTTATTTGTGCTCTGATAACCACAGAACCTTTGATGCAATACTCATGTTTGGGATTTTACCACATCTCTCATCCTCCAGGTCTGTCAAGGAGCTTCACGCAGCCGTGACTCAGAGAGAGGCATCAGTGGAGAGAGTCTGTAGAAGCAGCCAGCAGCTGTCATGTGGAGGGCTTTAATAATGGATATGCAGGCATCTATGCATGACCTACAAGCTCAGGACCCTCCCTGCCTGAGTGGCACCAACTCCTTTAGAAGATCCCTGCACCATGCCCTGGCTCTGGCCATGCCAGAGGGCTGGGATTGCACAGGCATCACCCACATCTGTCTGAGGAAAATGGGCAATAAAAGGGCTGATAGGGGTGAGTCTTGGGCCTGCATGAGCAATGTAATAGCTCCTTCCCTGTCCCTGAAACCTTCAGTGCCTGCTGCTCACCATCACCCTGTGGGTGGTTTTAGGACTGTGGGTGCAGCAGAACCTTGCTCTGCTCACAAACCTGGAGATGTTTAAGATGCTTTGGAGCTGCCCCCAAGGAATTCAGCATTTAAAGGAACCCAGGTGCAGGTTTTTGGTACAAAGGGCTTTTTAAGGCGCTTGGGTGAGGCCAAAGGGATTTTCAACCAACTGCACACCAAGGGCCTGCACAGAGCCATGCTGTGCCTTGCAGGTGCATTATCCCAGCAGAGCTCAGTCCTGAAACTCTTGAGCCTCAGCAGAGGTGAGGAGACTCAGATTTGAGTGCTGGCTGAAGTCAGTCCCAAAGTCCAGCCCAGCCATGTGAGACATTTTGGTTCTGATCAGGCAGCACAAGCCTCAAGTGGAAGAATGGGTTTAAAAATGAAAATATGAGTTTGACTTGTAGAAGGGATGCTTCATATTGGAGATGGAACTGTGTATCACTGTGATCAGTGGGGAATTCCTTGTTGATTTTACATAGCTGTGTCAAAGGTAAACTTCCAGTTAACTTCCCTGAGTGACTCTGCAATGGTTTGACCCTTTTGCAGTTACCAACTCCAGCATTGCTGCACTGGTGCAGTTCAGGAAGAACACAGAAACAGCCAGCAGTCTTCAACAGCAATTGCACTCAGCACTGCTCTGTCTCCTCAACTCCTGACACCATTTGTGGGGAAAAAAAGGCAAAGTTTGAATTCACAGCTTTTGTTTCTCTGCAGTTCAAAGGCTACAGGAGCCTGGTTTTCAATTGGCACTGAGTTCTCCCAGCTGGTACCCAGGGCAGTCCTGGGACTGACACCCAGCCAGGCAGAGGAGCAGCAGCCAAGGGGGGGAGGCTGTTTGATGTCCTGGGTGCCTGGCACCCATTGCAGGGACTCAGAATTCTCCTTGCTAGATCTGGGGGCACTGCTTCATTTCTGATCATTAATGCATTGGTCTCTTCTCTGTTTTCTTCTCACTGATCTTTGTGCACAGGCCAGGAAGAGCCACATAGTGACTGGTTTGTGCTGGAGATCACAGTGCAGAGACCACAAAGCTGTTGGTGTTTCCTCACAGTGCAGCTCAGCCTGGTCTGTGCCCAGCCCCAGGGCAGGAGCCTTGCCCTGCCAGGGTGGGCTGCATGTCCCTGCAGAGAGAAGCAGCAAGGAGCATCCCAGGCTGTGCACACCCTCAGCTGAGCCCCAGCACCTTGGCCAAGGGGCATTCAGCAGTGCTGCCATGCAGAGCCTGGGCACTGCAGGAGCTGCTGGCATGGAGGGGGTGCCAATTCCCTAACATTGACTTTGTTAGGGAAGCCCTGGGTGCTTCAGAGAGAGTCACAAGCCGTCTGGCAAGGGTCACAGGGGTCTGTGGCACTGTGCAGTGACACCTGGAGTGGAGACTTCAAGCACAGCTGGGGTGGGGAGCAGTGACCTGCTTCAATAGGCTCTGTTATCTTCCACCCCAATGGGACTTGAAAATCCCTTCTTGACTGAGATCTTTCCAGGCCTTTTTCTCCTCTCTCCAGGAGGAGGAAGGCTCTGTGGCTTCTGCAGGCAGTGCAGCTCCCATTGATGATTTCCTTAATGCTTAGAGTGGGGTCCCACCTGCTTCTCTCTGCAGGTTCAGCATCACTCCCACCTTTCTGGCTGCCTGCTTTTCTTGACCTCACCTCTCCTTGGTGAGCTGGCTCATGGCTTTGCATCCTGCAGACTTCTTCACCCCTCTGTCTCTTCTGCTCATTTGGAAAGCACCATTACAGGTGCCCTCTGCTCTGTGCTCATTGTGCTCCTGCTCTGCCCCAGGTGCCTTTATCGTTTCCACCAGCACAGTCTCAGTGAATCCTGTGCAAGACAAAAACCTCAGCAAAGCTTTGTCACTCCACCTGGCCCACGCCAAGCTGGAGCTGTCAGCCCCAAAAGCTCAGTGGGGTGGATATACTTATTGCTAGGAAGCTTTATATTTACCATGGCCTTTCTGACATTACAGTAAATGCATTTCAGAGCCCAAGAAGTATAAAAATAAACTGCAAGAAAATCAAGACAGCTAATTAGCCAAAGGTTACTGCTGGGCTCTGTGACTGTCAGCCCTTTTGAAGTTCTCCTTTACACAGGCAGATGTGTGTGCAATGCTGCTGCTCCTTTGAATAAATGTCTTGGTTTTCAGAGTGGCTTCATATCTGGATGTGACTGAACACATGTGAAGGCTGTCACAGCGAGCCTGGGCAGGAGAATCAGAATCCTTTAACGCTGCACTTCTCCAGTACTGCAGAGCACCTCATCTTGGGGAGTGGCTGCTCAGGGCTGTGCTGCCTTTCAGCCCCTTGTGAGCTGGGAGGTGAGGAGAGGCCAGAGAGCCGCCTGTCTGCACAGACAGCCCTCTGTGCTGGAGATGCTCCTTGTCCTCTGTGTCCCTGCCCTCTGCGCTGTGGTCACAGGGAGCTGCTGAGGGCTGCACTGCTCATCCAGGGTTTGGCTGGTGCCATTGGCCTGCAGCTCTGGGAGTGTTCTGGGAGCCTGGGAAGTGCTGGGGCACATCCCCCCAGCATATCATGGTCTCACCCCACATGTCCATCATTCCTCGGTGTCCAGTATTCTCCTGAGGATGAGCATCTTGTATGGAGTTGCAGGTACACAGGAGGAAGGGGAATGGGGGTCCTGGCTCAGTTGGGAGCTGAGGGAGGGATGTGAGTGCCGTGCCAGAGGAGAGAGGCTGAGCTGGTCATGATAGTGGTCCTGGTACACTGGATACTGGGTCCAGAGGAGTGTTTTGCTCATATTTGGGCAGGAGAGCTCTGGAGCAGTGATGGAGTTTGAGCCCAGCCATCCCCTGGCCACAAGCTGTGTGAGTTTTCTCTCCCTGTGCTCTGACCTGCTCCACAGAGGGATCAGAGTTTGGGCACAGTGACCACAGGAACCACCAGCATCACCTGTGCTGTCCTCTCACTTCTCCTCTCAGGTTTTCCTCCTTCCCTTGTTCTGCTTTCTTTGGGTTCAGTTTCCCCTAGGAAAATCCTTTCTGCAGCTCCCTCTTCCCTCTCTGGCAGTGTCTCCTGTCTCCTGCTCACAGCTCGTGCCGTGTCGTGTGTTTGCTCAGCATTGCTCCTCCTGGAACCTTCATTTGCTGCTCATTTCCTCACAGACTTTACACCACGAGCTGGGGCTTTATGTGCATGTGTGTGTGTGATTCAATTAAACAAAACACAATAAAATCAGGGAAAACAGAGGGAGACACAGACAGACAGCAATTCCCTGCTCTCTGAGGGCTAAGCTCATCTGCCTGTGAGCTCGGCCCCAGCGTGGCTTTCTGATGTTGCCACATGGATTTGCTTGTAGCAGCTCCCTGGATCTCATGCTTGGGGTTTCCATCCCTCTGCTGGGACCCTGGGACAGCAGCTGCTCCTTCTCTGCTGTCAGAAGTTGGGGCTGCTTCGTCACAGGAGGTGAACCTTGCAGGAGCTGAGTGTTCATTTTGAATAAGCCCTGGAATGCTGAGGCATCTCTTAGTACTCAGCCTCCTCCATCTCTCCTTTTCTACAGCTCAGTCCCAGCAGCCCTCAAGATCCTCCAAGCCAACAATGTCCCTGCCCCCATCCTGCTCCAGCGCTCTGGGGTGGCAGATTCCCCCTGTGCTAGCACCCAGCGTTCTCCCATGTCACACCTTTCCCTTGCAGTGCAACCTCAAAAGCAGCAGTTGTGCTCTGCAGGGCTTTGCCTGGCTGTGAGCTCCCCTTCCACTGCTCTGTGCCCTCTCTGCCGTGCCCTTCCTTTGCTCACCTCCTTCCTGCCTTGTTTTCTTTCCCCTTTTCCCCTCTAATCCATTCATACTGTGAACAGATGCTTTCTTAGCATCCTTTGCTCTCTGCTCTCCCTGGCAGGTTTCTCACCTCTCCACACACCACGTGGCCGTGGGTGTCTCTCTCTCCTGGAGAGCCTGTTCCTGCTCAGCCTCCTGAGCCTGTTCCTGCTCCCCCAGCCCTGGCTGGCTCCCTGGCTCTGCAGATTCATTCTGTGAACCCAGCCTCTTCCCCCAGTGTGCCTTTGGGTGCAAATGTGACACCTAAAGTGGGTCAGTGCAAGCGGAGGGAGCGGGTCCCAGGAAAGGCAGAGACAGAGCAGGCATGAGAGGCAGCCCCTGCCAGATTACAGGGTGGGTGGGAGAGGACCAGCTGCTCTTAAAAAGTGCAGATTTCAGGTTATTCACATGGCCCAAAACCCAGATGAAGGAGTGTTACCTCCACCAGCTCCAGTCTTCCACTTCCCCGAGCCATGCTCCTGGCTCTGGGTTGGCAGCCACCTTGGCAGCTTGTTGATGACTTCTGTGGTACCTCAGTGTTCCCAAAGTACAGGACAGATCAGATTTTCAGGTTTTTAAAATGCACATAAAATGTGATTAACGAAAAACTGGCACTCAATGCCCTCAGCTTAGGTTAAAACACTGACAGCAGAAGGGACCCCTGTTTTCCTGATAGCAGCCCCCAGCACACAGAGCCCTCCTGGGGATGTGAAAGGTCTCATTGTGCCATTGCCCCTGGGTTTAACACTCTTCTGAAGTCCTGGGAGAGGCCTTGTGCTGCTGAAAGGGAAAGATCCCAAGGAGGTCATCCCTGATCAATGCTTTAGGGCTTGTGCTTGTCCAGCAGGGTAATTGATCTTGCCCAGACACCCCCAGCCACCCTCAGGGTGGCCTGCAGAAACATTGCAGAGAGATGCTCCATGCTCTGAGCCTTTGTGCCCTCCATGTAACCCCAGAGCTCCTCCTAGCCCCAAATCTTTATCTCTGCTTGATCCAGTGCTTCACGGAACAGCAGCAAGAGGTGCCACTCCCCATGCTCTGTGTCCTGGCAGTGCTGGTGGCTGTGAGGTGACGCTCAGGTGTCCCTGACTCCTGTCTCTGGTGACTGCATGCCCAGCAGAGGCAGGGTGGATGCAGTGGCATCTCTCACTCCAGCTTTGGCTCCTGGCTTCCACAGCTCAGACTGTCCCATCCCTTGGACTCTGTGCACCCTCGTGCTGAGCAAAGCCAAAGGGTGGGGCCAATGTTCCTGGTGTGCAGGAGAAGGGAAGGAGCTGCCTTGTGGAGCAGAGAGCCAGGGGAATGTCCACCTTCCTGCTCAGTTTGACCAACACCTCCACATGGAGACCCTGGTTCCTGAGCTGTTGTGCTCATGGACCACACGTGTCCCCAGCACAGAATCATTTTTAGCTGACAGCAGCACTGCAGCATTTCCTGTGCATGCAGCCAATGCACCTGGAGCCATTCCCAGATGTCTCTCCTCATTAATGCCCCCTTAGCAATTTTCTGAGGACCAGCATCCATCTCCAGCATTAAAAACAGTTCCTTCCTCTTTGATTTATGGATATTAATCCATGCCAGCAAGAGGCATGACATGTCTACATAATACATTCATTATTAAATTGTTCCTTTCCTTTCTCCTCCACCTTCCCACGCTGCACTTTTCTTATTTCTCTGTAACATTTGGACCTGCATGCTGCACAAGAGACAGCTTGCAACGTGGGGCAGTCAGCATCACTTGGTGGATCATCCTCACCAGTCTGTGCTTCCTCACCAGTGGCCACAGCCAGGCTCCAGCAGAGAGAAGACCCACTGAGCCCTGTCCCTGAGGGCATGGCTGCTCCAGAGCTCTGCTCAGGGTAGCTGCTGCCATGCCAGGGCTGTGGCAGGCTCTCAGTGCCACATCACTTGTGCTGATCATCGCACAGGACAGGCCAACTGCATGAGCCTGCTGGCAGCTGTGCCTGACTCAGTGCCCAGGCAGGGCTCCAGTGAGGCTGAGCTTCTTCTGCAGTCATTCACATGCTGGCTCCACATCAGTGATGGCTAATGCTGGCCAGCCCTCTGATTCAGGGGCCAAAACCCAGATGAGAGAGTGTTACCTCCACCTGCCCGAGCCATGCTCCTGGCTCTGGGTTGGCAGCCACCTTGGCAGCTTGTTGATGACTTCTGTGGTACCTCAGTGTTCCCAAAGTACAGGGCAGATCAGATTTAGCAGCCAGCTTCTAGTGATCTCACTGTGCTGTGGCCTGGGAAGAGAGGAAAGGAAGATCTCAGAACCTTGGTGTGTGGCTGTTTTAATTTTCCTTTCCTGTGTCTGTGCTGTGTGAGAACTCAGCTTGCCCTGCAGCCTCAGGACAGCCCTGGGGCCTGGCAGCAATGCCCTTCATCCCTCTGAGAGGCACCCTGCTCCCCATGGCAGCTTCTGCAGGCCCGTCTCCCTGCCCTGGTCACTGGTTCTGGTGAAGAAGGGGAGAACAGGCAGACTTGGGGAGAACAGGCAGATGTGGGGATCCCATCCCTGCACTTCCCTCAGTGCATCCTGACCTTGCTAGCAGCAGTGTGACAGCTGTGGTGGCAGAGTGAGGTGGTTATGTCTGTTATCCCCCTGATAATCCCAACCCAAGAAGTGCCTGCAGCTCACACTCCTGCCTGCCCAGCTGCCCTGCACCATTCCTTCCCCTCTCAGCAGCAGCTGCACAGGGACAGCAGCCCGCTGGGTGCTGCTGGGCTCTACACAGAACCTCACCCTCTCTACATAACCTCACCCTCACTGAGCCCTACGCTCCCAGCCGTCCTGGCTGTCCTCTCAGCAGCCCTAGGAGGATGAATGGGACTCAACCAAACACAAATCCATAAAATCCTTGCCTTTTCTTCCATCTCCCACCTGGGCTGAATAGCAATCATTATCATCTACAACCCTAAACTCACCTTCCTCAACTTCTACCTATACACTATAATAACTGCAACTGTTCTTCTCACCCTAAAGACAATCAAAGTCCTAAAGCTACCTACCCTAATAACTGCATGGACCAAAATTCCGTGTCCTTTAAAATTTGTGCTTTTCTCTGTCCCTTAAAGGAGTGGAAATACAGCCCTGCCTGAATAGCCCCTTGAAGCACAGCCTGTCCCATGCCTGCCCCTCATCTCCACCCAGGTTTCTCCAGACCTCCTGTCTCCCTGCCACAAAACAGCAGTTAGAGGAAAAGACTGCAGCTAAAAAACTGATGGCATCTCTCTTTGCAGCCTGGCACAGCTGAGCCTGCTCCAAATCACCTTCTGTCGCAGACATCTTTTAGGAAAAATCCTTTCCTTTGGATTTTTCCTCCTGAGAAGCTGAGAGGCCTCAGGAATGAAATGTAAACAATGGTTATCTGCTGCTGTGGAATGCAACAGGTGGATCTGTGGTTGGTCTCATGTGGTTGTTTCTAGTTAATGGCCAATGACAGTCAGCTGGCTCGGACTCTCTGAGACACAAACTTTTATCATTCTTTTCTATTCTTAGCTAAGCCTTCTGATGAAATCCTTTCTTCTATTCTTTTAGTATAGTTTTAATGAAATATATATCATAAAATAATAAATCAAGCCTCCTGAAACATGGAGTCAAATCCTTGTCTCTTCCCTCATCCTAAGACCCCTGTGAACACAGTCACAACCTTCCTGTCTCTTCTCCTGCCCCACTTTGCACTGCCCACGTGTCCCTGCTGGGGCTCTGCTCCCAGGCACCTCTGTGAGGGGAAGCAGCAAGGCATTAACAACTTAGGCAGCTCAAGAGCAGCTTAAAAAATACTTGTGTTCTTT
>NW_005054319.1:2083861-2085394 GCF_000277835.1 Geospiza fortis | reverse complement strand
TTATTGCTGTTTTTCAATTTAAAAACCAGACGGTCTATTTATAATGCATAGTATGTGGACTGAGATTTTTTTTTTATTATTATTATTCTCTTTAACCCAGCCTTTAAAACGTGCTGCCATTGCCACTACTACAATCCAAGGAAGCAGAGGGGCATCTGTCACATGCAGAGCCTGCGGGTGGAATGATAAGTGAAATGTAGATAACAGAGCAAGGCTGCAGGGATGCTTTGGGGAACTGGTGAAAGGTGCCAGGAGGGAAAGGAACACCTGGGGATGTCCTGGGAGGTGTTTTTGGTGGAGTTCAGGGGCTCTGGACACAGGTGCTGAGTATTTGGACTATCTGTGTCCCTCTTTTCTCTCTTTTCTCTAGTAGGAGTGCTCAGTGCTCACACCAGCCCCATCCCCAGCACAGAGAGCAGGGGAAAGCCAAGCTCCAGCCTTGGGCTGGCACTGGCTCCAGGATGGCAAAGACCCCTGGAAACAGCTGATGCCCATGGGTGCTGGGGTGATACTGAGCAGGATGGGGGTCCCAGGCATGCATTGAGGGGTCCAGCAGAGCTCTGCTGTGGGCTCTGGCCTGGCTGACAAGCTACTACAAGCATTACATGAACATCTCTCCCTGCTTTGGGCACTGGCTGGGCTGGCATGGCCCCTTGCAGGCTCACAGCCCTGTGTGCTGCTCAGCTGCAGGGTTTGCTTGGATGTGCCAATGGCAGACGTTAGGAGAGTTTGGACACTGAGCACAGGAATGCTGTAAGGCAGTTTTGCTGTGGCAGTGTTGGAGGTGTTTGTTGGATGCTCCCATACAGGATGTGGGGGCTGCTTTGGCTCCTCTGAGCCTTGCTCTCCATGCACAGTCCAGCACCACTGGGCAGCAGGAAATTTCACACTTGCATGTGAATGGCTGAGTCCCTCTTGGCCATTGCAGCTCACCTGTTGGCCCAAGAAGCTTCTTGAGGCAGAGTTTGCTGCAGACAGGTGTTCTGAAGGCCAGGTTACCTTGTGTTTGCAGCCAAGCTGGAGGCTACACTCTGCTGCCTCTGCCCTGCTGAGGCTCCTGTTCGTTCCCTTTCTCACTGCAGCTTATCTGACAGTGTTCCTCTCTCCATTTCCCCACACAGCCCCTTTTACTGCCACCATTTAGTTATTTTCTTAATTAAATATAGATTATGGCTCTGGGAATAAGGGATTATTACTTATTCATAAGCTACTTAGATTTTAAAGCGCGTGCAGAGCAGAGCTTATCACACGTCTGTGTCTGCATCATTTCCATGCCAGGAGCCAAGGTGAGCTCCTGTGGCTGCCAGGGCTTCACCCAAACCTTGCTCCTCCTCTCTCCTCGTGACCTCTGCACCCAGAGGAGCTCTGCTACCTCTTCCTTGCTATCCTTGTTCCATTTGAGGCTTGCCAGGCTTTTTCCCAAGGAAACCACCTCCCCTGCCCTCTCCCAAGCTGTTCCAGCCCCTCCGGCACGCCTCTGCCTTGCCCCCTCCCCAGGGCTGTTGGCAGCTCTCTGCCAATGCTTCCCCAGCA
>NW_005054319.1:2040209-2083817 GCF_000277835.1 Geospiza fortis | reverse complement strand
CAGCAGGAAGCAGCTCTGCAGGAGATGCTTGGCTGCAAGGTTTTCTAGGAAATTCCTGCCGGTGTGTGGGCAGTTGTTGACTGAGCTGCAGCCCTCCTGAGGGGCAGGAGGAGGAGGCAGAGGAAGGGGCTGTTGGCAGGGTGGTGGGAGAAGTAGAGGAAGGAGAGTGTGGTGGGAAGGTGGATGCTGCTGTGTAGCTATAATGTTTGTCCAAAGCCTTGTGCTCCTGCACTCCTGCAGTGTGCCCAAGCAGGAGGGTTGGGAGCTGCTCCTTCCACCCCAGGACAAGCAGCAGCTTCCCAAGACTCTTTCTGTGCCTTGAGGAGTGGAGCACTCCAATCTCTGGGTAATAATAATAACAACAATGACAATAATAATAATAATAATAGCAACAATAAAACCATCTGAGCTGGTTTGTGCTCACCAGAGTGGACTTCTGTGTCCATCTCAGTGCATTTTTTCTGTCCCCAGATAGTGCCATTAGTGCCTGATGCTGCAGGGCTTGTCCCAGTCTGCTGGCAAGCCCTCAGGTGGGAACAGGGCAGCTCATCACACGCTGACCTGCAAGGAAAGAGGCACCATTAAATCCCAGAGCCCATCTCCCTCCATCCCCCTGCTCCAGGGCTGTCCCCAGGGCTACAGCAGGGTCCCAGCATCCCTCAGCAGGTATCCCTGCTCTCACCCTTGGGGACCCATTAGCATTTCCTTCTTGCTCCTCCTGTCTCCTCCGCTTGTTTCTGCTCCTTGCCTGGCTGAGATGGCAGCATGGGGCTGCTCTGTGTGAGCCAGTCTGTCACTGCCACCTGCCACTGTCCCCATGCCTCCCATGTGCTTCTTTCTGACTATTTTCAGGACTAATGCAAAGCTCTGGCTTGATAGCCCTGAGGTCTAAAGACCTTTTGTCAACAGAGCAGATATAAGACAAGCTGCTGCCAGATTCCTCTGAGCAAAATGATCTTGATAAATTGGAGAAATGGCCTGAAATCAATACACTGAAATTCAATAAAGTTGAGTGCAAAGCGTTGCACTTAGGAAGGCAATACCAAAATCACAGATATAAGATGGGCAAGGACTGGTGAGCCAGCAGGAGAGTGGCTCAAGCAATGGAGCAGCCCTCAAAGTGAGCAGCAGACAATAACCTGGTGCTTGAGAAAGGGAGAGCAAAGGCACATCTTGCCCACAGATGTATTAATAGTTTCAGATAGAAGGCAGCGAGGTAATTTATTTGGCTCCATTTAGTGCCAGTGATGCATCAGCTGGAGACATATATCTCCAGGCTTTGGCATCACAACTCTGAGAAAGATTCAGACAAATTGAGTGAGTTCACAGAGTTTTGAAAACATGCTCCAGGGAAGATGGACTGAGAGAGTGGGTTTGTGCTCCAGAACTGAGACAACTGGAGGTAGGATCTGTAACATTCATTGGGATGGAAAGAAGCAGTTAGAAAAATGATGCTGATCAATTGGTCAAGGGTTGGACAAGCTGTAATAGGCTTAAACTGCAGCCAAGAGTCTTGGGTTAGATGCTCAGGAAAAGCTTCCTAAGGACAAGGTTGTCTGAGAGCCTGTGCAGGCTGTAAAGGGGGTGTGTGGGAGTCCTGTCCCCAGGAGAGCTTCAACAACCAACTGAGGAAGCATCTGCATGGAGGTCACCTCCACAGCAGGGATGAAGTTTCACCCCAAGCAGGATTAGCCGTGTCCTTGGGATTACCAGGATGATACAAGCAATTTGCTTTCTCTTGTCTCAAGTCCTCTTAGCAGCCCTACCAGGGGCACCTGGATATATCTACAAACAAATTACATTTATCCACTTCTCAGTTTGCCTTGCACCACAGGCTGGGAGAGACAATGAAAGGAACCAGAGACGGAGATGGTCAAACCACATGTCACTAAGGATGACAACAATGTCAGCTTGGCTGTCTGGACCAACCCCACTGCTTTGGTGTTTGGTAATTTGGTGGCTAGCTGCCACCCTCCTCCAGATCAATCCCTCTCAGTTGCGTTTTCTGATCATAATTAATGTTTGCTGTGTAATTACATTGATTTTTAATGTGCTCTGAGAGATGAGGGGAATTCTTGGGCAGAACAAGTGAGGGAGGAGAGGGTGTGCTGGTGATCCTGTGTAAAGAGGAGGGCAGTGGGGGCTGCTCCCAGCGTGTGCAGGGGGAATCTGCTCAAAAAGCCCACGTTACACGGGGGTGTTGCCAAGCTGCACGACAAGGGGCAGGACACTGAAATGTTTGTGCTGCTGCTCCTTTATTCCCTGCTCAGCTGGCCCCTGCTTTCCACCTGCCAGCCCTGGTTGTCTGCTGCCCTGGCAGCCCTGCTGCCATTACTGAGCTGAGCAGGGAACAGGGTTTTATTTATTTACCAAGTCACAGTGGGAAGAGGGATTTTAGGGCAGCCTGAGCTTCCCAGAGCTGTGAGCAGTGGATAAAACCTCCTCCAGCTTTGTACAGGCAGGCTCCTGCAAGGAAGGAACCTCAGCCTGCGCACAGCCAGAGCTGTGTCCCTGCTGCTCCTCGCTCACTCATGCTACCAAGCAGCTTTGTCATGAGCATGTAGACATGTAAGAGGCACCTGTAAGCCTCCCAGGCTGCTCTGTGCTTCCTGAGCAGCCAAGCTGTTACAGCCAGCACCTGCACAGCAAGCCCTGGGCGATGCTGTAAGGAGGCAGCTTTCGGTAGGCAGCACTCAGGGCTGACAAAATCATGAGGATTTGGGTGGCAGCAACCAGCAGTGAGCTTCAGAATCCTTCTACTCATGATAAAACCTACCTGGGCAGTGCTGGGCCTCCAGACCTGACAGTGAAGGAGAAGGATGCTGGGCTTTCAGCCATCTGGGGGTGCCTGCTGCCTTCTGGGCTCACTGTGCACAGCTGGCAGGGCCAGGGCTGCTGCAGCTCCTCGTGCCCCAGCACGGGGGGTGACATTTCCCAGCCACATCTGGGGTGCTGCAAATGTGCAAATGTTTGTCAGAGCAGGGATGGGCAGGGCAGGTGCCCACAGCAGCTGGGTAAATGGCAAAAGGGCAGTTTGTGTTCCTGCTGCCAGCAGGCCCCCTGGGCTCTGCAGGTCCCAGAGCTGTCACTGCTGTGGCACACACTGATGGAAGGAGCTGCAAGAGGAGCCCCAGCCTTCCCCTGCCCCCCTCAGGGAGCAGGAAATTCCTGGGCCACAAAGTGCGTGCCCAGCAAGAAATGGGGTGCTGCAAACTCTGCCTAAAATGCTGATGGAAAGGCCAAATCCCCTCTGCCACCTCCGCTTACCCAGCCCAGCTGGGGTAAGATGGATGGCAGCCCACCTATCCATCTACATGCCAGCACCATTTGTTCAGGTGAACCATTGCAAACCTGCTCATGCCAAGCTTTCCCCTTTTTAAAGGGATGTCTTTCATATTTTTTTCCTCAGCACCTTGTTTTCCATCACATGTTAATTACACGCCACCCAAGGATGGTTCTTGCCTGAGCAGTTCAGAGGAGGCCACACAGCACTGACTCAGCATAGCCCAGATGAGAATGCTGTGACAATCTCTGCTGAAAATCAGCTTTGTCTCACACAGGTGTTAGGAGGCAGTCACAGATGTTGCACGATTTTTTTCAATTAAAACCCCATAAATTAAAAAAAAATAACGAGGCAGGCGCTGTGCGCAGCAGAGACAAAGGAACAAGCTGTCAGTGGCACTGTGCTGGGCTCATTCACCACTGTGGGCAGAGAATGCTTGGCTGGTCACACCGTGCACTGGCCAAACACCTGTGGGGACTTTGTGTCACACAGGTGGTGCCAGGAACATTCGATTTCTCCACTGGCAAAGGCCATCCAGCCCTGCTGCTCCCCCCTCCTCCTGGCTGGAGCTGGGGAGAGGCAGGACCAGTCCTGGAGCTGCAGTCAGTGCTGACCACTCCTAGCATTGAGTGGTTATTGCAGGAATTGGGAATTAGCCCTTTAAGTAGGCTGAGAGCCCATTGGTACAACAAAGGTTGTGGTTCTGGGGTTTGAGAGCCGTGGTGAATGGAGGTGGCTCTCCCTTTTGTGTTGTGTGCGTGCCCTAAATGCAATTATTTGGCTCCTACCATGTCTGATATTATTATTTTCTTGCTATCTTCGGTACTTTTATGGCCCCATCACCATAGTAACTGAGCATCTCAAAACCCTGTGAGGAGGGAATAATATCATTCCCCTTGTAGAGTTGAAGGAAGAGAACAACAGCAAGGCTCAGAGCTGGAGGCACAGGAGGACTTGAGTCCATCCATGGCCAGGCACTTTGGTGTCATATTCCTGATACTTCCAGTTTTACAGTCACACTAAGTTTTCCTAGTCAGCCCTAGGCCACAGTTCCATCCCATTTCTCTTCCTCCTTCCTTGAGTTATTCCAACACCACCCTCCCAGCTGGAGCTGCTCCCTTCTGCTGCCCCTTCCCTGTGCACCACCAGCTGATGGGCCCTGCCCAAGGCAGGGGAAGTGTTGGTTTGCTCTGCTGAGGACCTTCCCTTTGCACAGACCATTTCCATTTTAAATATTGAATGAAAACCAGAGTAAGGTCAGAGCCAGGCGTGTTAGATTTTCTTCATCCCTGACCCATTCCAGACTCACTTCCACTCTGGGGGTTTGGCTGTTTTTCTTGAGAGACAGCTGACAGAGAAAGAGGGATTTGAAACCTGGTCCTCAGCAGCACAAACTAAAGATTCAACAGGTAAGGGCAGGGCAATGTGGTGGTCAAAAGATTGACCTGGATTTCCACCTACCTGCTTCTGGCTGTTCTTCTCTTCCCTGGGCACCTTCTCCCAGTGTGATGAGACTGCTCCCACCCTGGCCTCCTCTGCCACCAGTTCATGGCTTGTGGTGCTGCCATCACAACTCCCCAACACATCATCTCCTTACTGCCTTCCCTGCCTCAGGTTGTTCTGGAATAAAACAATCTTCAATTATTTATCTCCTTTTTCCCCCTCCTTTTGTGCAATATATCATTTTTTAATTTAAAAAATGCCTTGTGGAAGTGAAAGGGGCTATTAAATGTTTTGGTCCATAATTAACATCAAACCCTTGACTTAAAATCTTTATGGGCTGAGTGATCTTCATTAGCTGTTGCATGGATAACACTGCACAACTTTTGGTGGCCCAGGGGCTTCAAATCACCCATATTTCTGTCTGACAGAAGAGACACATCTGTTGGGGCTGCTGGCAAATTTGAAGCATATTTCCACCCACGCTCTAAAGGTGGCAATAACATTGGCGTTGAAGAGCTGGTCTTTGATCCTGCTGGATTTTATGGATGACCAGCTCTTGTTGGAGCTGATGAATGCAGCTGCCACCTTGCCAATTTATGGTATTATTCTTTCTGGGCACCTCCACTGGCGCATTCGTTATGGCCATTGGACGCTAAGTGACAAGTTCCACATTCTTGGCTTTCTGAATGAGGCTGGAGTTAGCAGATACTGGTGTTCTCATTAGGTCTCTGCTGTGTACTCAGCTATTAGCCTGCTCTTGCTAAGCAGCTCTGGACTGTCTTTCAGGCTTTGCTTGTACATGAAATGAGCTGTCAATTGAAAACCCCTTGGCTGTGTTTCATAGCCTGGCTGTCACTCAGGCACCTCATAACAGTGAGGACATCAGAAGCAGGCACTTTCCAAGGTAGGAGGAGATGGTCGACTTTCAGCACTTTTATATTTTTCTCTTGAGCCTAAAATGAATTTTTCCTTAAATGAATCTTGGTTCACCTGGGACAGGATCCAACTGCAGTCCCCAGTGGTACATTGGCATGGCAGCTTGGCCATCCTCTGTAATCCATCTTCTCTTTCCAGCTCCAGCTCTTGAGGGAGGAGAACCTGAGAGAAAGGCCAGGCTGTGGAGGGGACACTCATCTCCCAGGCCAGACCTGCTGGGACAGCACTGCCCCAGGAACATCAACAAGTGAGGTGTGCTGCCATTGTGGACAGATGTCAGACTGTGCCACAGGCACAGCCAAGGGTCCACAGCCTGGGAAAAGGAAAGCAGAAGCAGGCTTGGCTGCTTTGGCTTTGTTAAAATGACTCCAAGCCCCAGTTTGCTGCTGTTGTAGTGTGGGGAAGAACTGGCACCATGTTCCCCATGGCAGGGCTTGCCTATACCTGGGGGGGAGTGGAGAGATATTTTAATAATCTAAGTATTAGTTGCATCCCCAGTCCCCTCCTTGAGACTGATGCTGGGCAGCGAGGCTGAAAATTAATTGCAGGGTTTTAATTTTTTTTCATGATTTCTTCATTTTTCTTCTTTTTATTTTTTGATTCTCATCTCAACTGTATTAAACTTTAAATCAATAGAATATGGGATATACAGCAGGGATTCTGCCAGCTTTCTTCTGCTCTCCTCCACTTCAGTCCCAGCCCTGTGGGTCAGCAACAACATTTGCTGCACACAGCCAAGAGCCTGTGGAGAAAACAAAGCTGGGAAGAGTCCATTTTCTGCTGCTTTGTTTCCAATCCTGCCCAGGAATGGAATAAACTCAAACAGGCACTGTTTCAATCAAGTTAGCTTCTGCTGAGTCAGCTCCATTTAAAACTTGGCCTTTCCAAAAACCCTGCAACTCTCAGAAACCCCGGCCAAGATTCTATGGGTAAATATAAAATGAATTAGGAGGCAGGTTTTTAAAATAAAGGATTGCTCTTGGAACCCAGGGGTAATAATAATTCCTCAGGAGAACACAGAATCTCTTAATCAGTAGCCCTGAGGTGCATGCTCAGCAGCACAGTGGAGGTGGAAGTGGATGGAGCTGCTCTTGGACACCGTGGTGGATCCCCCATCCTGGCTGCTGCTCAGTGGGGACACAGCTGGGTTGGTTTTGTTTTCTTTTTGTCTCTCTGGTCGCAACGATCCTGTGAGCTGGCTGAAAAACCTCTCCAGGCAAGTCTGTGCACTCAGAACTGGTGATTCAACCCCACCCGGCTGTCTGGAGGAGAGAGATTGGTTTCGTTGCTGCTTTCAGCAAGGACATTATCAAACAGGTTTCATTTGGATGGTGTCATTTCAGCTTGGCTGTGTGGCGTGGCTGGGATGCTCCGCTTCGTTTGTGTCACAATCGAGTGACTGAAAGAGATGAGAGGGAAAGGGAAAATCAATTTTGAAGTATTTCTTTACCGCAAGAAAAATAGCCCAAAATGTTGACTTGTGCCCCCAGCCTGCTACCAAATCAAATCTTGAAATTTTGCTGTCTTGAATCTTCTCACAAGCCAAAATGTCTGGGATTTGTCCAGCCAGCTGAAGTGATTGCTGCAGGGTGATCTCACTGTGGACAGTCCAGGAGCTCCAGACTCCTGCTGGAGACACCACAGGGGCATGGGGAGGGTGCAGCCCTGCCCCAGGACAGCCCCCTCGCCCCATGGATGTTTGCCAGCCTGTCCCCAGACAGCATTTGTGTTTTCCCAGGTAACCACTGCCTTGCTCCAGGAGCCTTTTTCTGTCCCCAAGTCTAACCTGATTTCTCTTGCTGTAATTTAAGCTGATTATTTCTTGTCCTGTCCACCATGGACATAAAGAACAGATTATTCTCTTCCCCTTAGCAGCAGCCTTTTAAGCACTTGAAAACTGTTATCACATCTCTTCTTCCATCATCTCTTTTAGGCAAAATAACCCAGTTCTTTCAATCTTTCTTTGTAGGTCATGTCTCATAGACCTCTGATCATCCTGTTAGCTCTGTGCTGCCTACAGCAGCGCCACCTCCTTTCTGATATGAGCTGCCAATACCAGAATCCACTCCAGTGTAGACCTCACGAGGCCTGAACAGATCAGAGAGATGATTTTGTGAGGCTCCTGGGCCACACTGCAGCTCGTGCATCCCAGGGCTCTGTCTGCCTCTTGATGCGACACGGATACTTCGTGTTCAGCTTGTGACCCATGAAAATTCACAGACCTTTTTCTGGGCAGCTATTGCTTGTGGGCTTGGTGTTTCCCATGAGGTTTTGAGGTGAATAGCAAAAGGCAGGAATGAAGCATCTCAAATGAATGTTGTGTTCTCTTGTGTTTGTCAGTCTCTTGCAGGTCCTGATTTTGGTGTGCTCATGTGTTCAAAGCACACTTTTGGTCAGAATGTGTGGTACCTGGGTTAGATGTAACTCTGTCCATGCTGAAGAAGTTTTATTGATGATCCTTTCAGTTGCTGACTCCCATTACCTCATAATTTCTAATGTTTTATCTCTTTTGTGCATGTCCTTTTACTGTCTAAAATGTGCTTATGTTTAGCAGTCGTTAATCAGCATTTTATGCAAAAGAGATGAGATTTTCAATTTTCTGCAGCCAACAGAGCATTGAAAAGCCTGTCTCCATCCCTCAGGAGCTGTTTTTGGAGTGAGCTGAGCTTTTTTCCATGACTTGACTTTTTTCCTTAGAAACTGGAGGTTTCTGTCCAGAAGGGCTCCATAGTGGGAAGCTGAAGGCTGCTCCCTGGGGCTCAAACCTAAAGGGGCTCAGTGCAGGGACTCCAGATGAACCCAGGAGAAGTGCTTCCACCACCCAGCCACAGAGTCAGTCTCCAGTGAATATTTAAATTGTTTATGCCACATGGAAAAGTCCATTCCTCAGAGATGGGGCAGCACTGATGCTCCTGCTCAGGGAGGCAAGGGGGGAAGGAGCCCCCTGTGCTCAGGTGAGCCTGGACCAGAGCCTGAGTGCCTGTTCTCCTCCCCAGGGGCTACCACAGCATCAGCTCTGCTCAGTGCTGGGGATCCCAGCCAGCCAGAGGTCCCAGGGGGAGGGAAATGCAGGTCACTGCTGGGACAGGCGTTCCAGGCAGGGGAGCTGTGCCAAGGTGCTTGGGGTATGATAGTAATTAATGTGGACATTGCTGGTAATGGCAGAGCTGGTGCTTCAAGTGAGTGCACAGAGGCAGGAAATGAACCCCATCAATTTTTAAGGTGTCAGCTGTTTGATGGGGCAGCTGCAGAGATGGGAACGACTGGAGCTGGTTTGTTAGGCAGGTCCTGCCCACAGCTGGCAGCTGGATGCAAACACACGGGTCCTGCACACAGGTCCTGGCAGCTGGATGCATTTAAGGTGTCAGCTGTTTGATGGGGCAGCTGCAGAGATGGGAACGACTGGAGCTGGTTTGTTAGGCAGGTCCTGCCCACAGCTGGCAGCTGGATGCAAACACACGGGCCCTGCACACAGGTCCTGGCAGCTGGATGCAAACACACGGGCCCTGCACACAGGTCCTGGCAGCTGGATGCAAACACACTCCTGCCCTGCCATGGGGTGGCCCTGCCTTGCTGCCTGCAGGGACATGGCCCTGGGAAGCTGGAAATGGTCCCAGTTCAGTGAGTGTGTGAGCAAGGCTGTGCATATTCAAGGGTTCAACCAGAAGGTGTGTTTGAGGGTGATGATTTAGGTGAGGCTCTCTCTGTTGCTGTCTGCAGCTATTCAGCCCATGCTTCCAATGGGTCCCAATTCAGCAAAGCATGTTTGACTGCAGATGAGAGCATTTCCACACCAAACCCTTCTCTTGCAGTGGAAGAACCCCTTTCTGTCCAGGACCTGAGTGGTATTTGTAACATTTGGGGAACCACCCTGTTCCCACTGAAAACCAGGAGTCTCTTGTCCCCAGTTCCCACAGAATCAGCACAGATTGTCACAGAGTGGGTGTTTTTATGGACTGGCTGCTCTCTCCCTTCACAGTTCTAATTAAGTTGTATATTTTGGAAGTAAAAATGTCCTTTTTGATTATATTGGTCAGGAAAGCTCTCCAGCATCTCCAATAAAGGGCAGGGAAGAGGCAAGTGATCAAAGGCAGGCTGTAATGAGCTATCAGAGGCAAGCCCAAGGTCAGTGGGGGCAGAAGGGTCCCTGTCACACTGGCTGGTGATGCTCAGCTGGTCCCCTGCTCCTGCACACTCCCATCCCCATCACTGTGGCTGAGGATTTGGATCTGCACTCCCTAAACACACTCTGGTGTGGAGAGACAGCCCCTGCCACGTGGGCAACACACTTTAAATCCACACAGTGAGAGGAGGGATGCTCACCTCACTTTAGGGAGGGGACAGACATGCCAAGACCCTTCTCCTCACAGGGGTGAGAGTATCCAGTTGCTCTGGAAGGGCTGGAAGCACTGCAGGAATCATCTGCAGGGAGAGACACCATGTTGGCAGCAGGCAGAGATCTGGGGCACTGATGAGAGGAAATCTAGGGCATCAAAGAGCAGAGATTGGGATAATCAAGGAGAAGAGATCTAGGGCATGGAGGAGCAGAGATGTAGGTAATCAAGGAGCTGAGATCTGGGGCATCAAAGAGCAGAGATGTGGATAATCAAGGAGCAGTGATCTAGGGCAGGGAGGAGAAGGGGTCTAGGTAATCAAGGAGTGACAATCTCAGGCACCAAGTGGGGTTGCTGTGGGGCATCAAGGAGAGGGGATCTGAGGACGTGCAAGAAGGTGGAGACAGGGCTAATGTGCAGCCCAGAGCAGCATTTCATAGTCCAGGGCAGAGGGGAACAGACTTCCAGAAGAAACACTGCAGCTCCCAGGGCTGTCCAGGACAGCTGAGCCTCCACTGGCAGCTCCAGGCTCCTCCAAGGTGGAACCCTGGGGTTGCTTCAGCCAGCAGGAGGGAGCCTGCCTCCCCATCAGCAGGCAGCAGCAAACATGATCTGTCTGAAAAATAGAGCCACGCTAACAGTTATTGATCTATAACTTTTAACCAATTTCTTTTTTACAATATTGGATTGCGTGCTAATATTAGCTTTTTATGGTCGGCGCTAGGCAAACTCCACTCCATCAGCGAAAAACAGCTCCTGTGGGCCAATCTGCACCTCCCATTGGGCTGAATGATAGAGGACTGGAACAATATTTTTTGACAGATCAGTTCCTGTTCAGGGTAGCGGTGGCCATTATGCAAATCGAGCTATAAGAAGTTTAAAAGTCTGGAACCATTATATTTCTTTATTTCATTAACATCAATGCAAGCAGGCAAGTTAGTACAACAGGGTGATCCCATTCCAGGGCTTGCACAAAAGAGTCCCCCCATCATTTAACAGGACTGGTGAATTCCTCTAGAGTGCTTCCAGCAGCTGTACTGGGGCACTGAGGCATTTTTTGCATCATGCAGCTGGGAGCTGGGTGGGTGACAAATGTCTGAGAGCAGATTAGAGCACAGGAATCCTCTGCCTGAGCTGGCAGATGGCTGGGAGGGCCCTGCCCCTGGCAGCAGGCAGACATCCAGGAGGATGGGGGACAAGGAGGGGATCCATTACAAGGGCCTGATTTCCCACTGGGCCTTGGGGATCTGCTCCCCACCTCAGAGCACCTGCACAAAATCTTTTCTGTGGTTTCCCCACCCCTAATTCTCTGCGTGGGCCCATGAGAAGCTGCTTGGGCAGAGCTGCCCTGGAGTCACAGAGTGCACAGAGGCATAAACACTCAGGATTCAGTTTACAGCACAAGGCAGCGTGGTGTCAAGCCCATTTCCTCCAGCTCTGGTGCTGGACACACATTTTCCCAGCACAACAGCAATTCAAGGAGCTAAGCACTGTTATGATACAGTGCTTGTGTGATATGATGCTGCATAATATGATGCTATATGATATGAGGCTTATATAATATGATGCTATAAAGAGTAAAGATTTGTGCCCCAGCCCATGCCCTGACACCCAGGTGGTGGCCACCCTCCTCCTCCTCCATCATATCAGCACCACCACAGACACAGACCTTCCCAGCCATCCCCATCCTGCCTCATGCCCCTCACCTGCACCCCAGCCAGGCACAGGGGCACTCACTAAAGCAGCTTTGCAAAGAGCACCCATCCCACTTTGTGCCCCCTTCAGCTGAGGGTATCAGCACCTCTTTATAATTAGAAAATTAATACACAGTGCAAGGAAATGATGGGGTCCTGGGGCTCAGCCCTTGCATTAGTGCTTTAAGGAAGGGAGTGGGGGATTCCTGGTCTCCCACAAAAGGCAGCAACCCTGTGAGAAGCTGATTCTTTCCCACATCCTCTTCCTGTCTGTAACTCCCACACCAGACACAGCCACGTGCACACTCACACTCACCTATTTGCATAAATCTGGAAAATAAAGATCACAGCCTGCCACACTAATGGATCCCAGCACTACCATAGCTCCATTATAAATGGCAATGTCTTGGAGAATTACTGCTAAAGACTCTACCTTTTAGTGTTGAAACTTTTAATTGATTTTAAAATACACGATCAATCACAGTTAATCAAGGAATCATGAGGAAGCTATCGTACACAAATACACAAAGACAGCATATAAACTACAATTAATGACCACTTAAACAATGGGGGGAATGAAAATAGGATTATTTATTAGTGTTTATGGACAGTAATGGATGAACTAATGAAGCAGCAGCACGGGGGTGTGTTAGAGGCCAAAGTTGGTGATACTTAACACCAAGTGGCCATAAGTGACTCTTCAGTGGATGGGTCAATGGCACAGTTTAGAGAAATCTTTTCCAAGGAAGGAGATGCCTTTCCCCTCTCATCTAAACATTACATGGCCCTGCAGCTGCTGGTGGAGGTCGTCTATCCTGAAGGAAGGATGTAAAAAGTAATTCCTGGGCTCTCACCACAAACCCCATCTCTGTCCTAGGGCCAGTCAAACCTGTCAGGTACAGCTTTGCTCTGGCAGGGGGTCCTGTAGTCCCCCAAAACCACCTTTGGGCTGCCCTCAGCCAAATCCCTGCCAGGGAGCTGCCTAGTGCAGCTAGACAACTCTGGCCTTAGTGCCAGGGGGAGAGGTTAAAAACCCAGCTGAGTGCCCTGTCCCATTCTTGGAGAGCCAATTCTTTGTGTCTCAGGGTGGCAAGCAGCCTGATGGGCCAGAGAAGGGCGAGCACAGCAAGGGCTGGGGGTTATTTAAGCTGAGCCAAGGACAGTGAGCTTGGGCAGGGCAAAGGAGGTAAATTCCATGGAGGCATCTTGAAGCCCCTGAGCTCTGTCCTTGTCCACAGCTCCAGGTGGTCTGTTCAGGATTTAGTACAAAAGACTATTTTGTCTAAGCTGGCTTTATTCCCACCCACGTAGCCAGAGCCTTCAAGCCCAGAGCCAGGTGCTGCTGAGGCACACACTGGCACAATCCCACCTGGGCTGCCTGCAGACCCAGTTTGCCTTTGCTGTGCTGGATCAGGACCTTCCTGTGCCTCCAAGCAAAGCCTGCTGTCCCCAGGGACAGTGGGAGGCACAGGGGTGTGCCATTCACACAGGGAGCAGCCTTTGCCTTCCAGCTGTGCAGCTTGCAGCTTTGCGACCACAGCTATTTGGTTCTCTAAATTAATGAGCAGCACCCAGATCCCCTGGCACATGGAGGCAGTGATGAAACAACTCCTGGTAAGGAGAAGGGGAGAGTCCAGAGGAAAGTTTGTCCTGTTGCACCATTCAGTGCCACCTAACTCCAAAAGACACCACCAGCACAATCCATGTGCTGGTGTCCCTGTAGAAAGGTGGGGACTGTCCCTCCTTCCCTCCTGGGGCAGGGGTGTGGGGATATCCTTGTTTCTGTAGTGAGATGGAATCCTCATGCTTGAAGGAGGCTGCTTTTAGCACTGGACTTAAACTGCTATTAGTCACCTCAGATCTCAAAGGGAGCTGACAGCAGGTCAGCCCCCATAACCACATCTTCCCTGGGGCTCTGGTGGGGGCTGAGGAGGCTGCAGCCCCTCTCTCCCAGCCCTGCCAGCCAGCAGCCTCCTCCCCACAGCGCTTGTGCTCGCTCGCATGGATCAATGTCTTCCTCTCCTCCACTCTCTCTTTTATTGCCTTGCAAGTTGGCCCCAGGATGTTTTATCACACCACAGCACATAATACAAATGAAAAACAAAGGGGAAAAGTTTGAATCATTTTTTTAATATATTCATCCCTGTGCTGGGGAACAATGATCCGTCTGATTAAATCCGCACGCCAGAGTTTATTAAACCAGGCTGGCCTCTCGCTTTCTCTCTCCTTTAGGCAGGGACGGGCTCATTAAAATGAGCATACTCTGCTCCCTCCCCAGTGCAATCCTGCCTCACACAGTCCCTGTGCTGCTGCTATCTCAGAGGCATCACCAGGAGCTGATGGATGGGGCTCTGCAGCTGTTTTCCCTGGCAGCAGCACAGCAGCCAGGCTGTGCCTTTTTGGCAAAGGGCAGGAGGAGCCTCCAGCCTCACAGCTGGTGGGAACCCACATCCAAGAAAAGGCACCTTAAAATGGGAGGGAGGTCTGGGGGCAGGGCCTGGCCACCTCTCCAGCCTCGCCCCAGTACCTGGTAGGTCATTTAGCTCCTCCTGGGCTCTGTTTCCCATCTGTGAAATGGGTTTCACGGGCACTGCTTCCCCGTTAGGATAATTAATGGCTATAAAGCACTTTGGATCCTGCACTAAGAATAAACCCATCAGCAATGACAAGGTGACAAATGGGCATCTGAGACACTCTCTCCCTGGGACCAGGTCCCCATGTGGGCTCCTAAGTCTGCCAGCAGCTGCTGTGCCTGCGGCTCCAAATCCCCTGGGGCTACTCAGGAGGGTCCCCAGCCCACCCAGTCACCCTCACCAGCAGGCATTTCCAGCAGTGTTTGCTGCAGCTCCTCTTCTTCCTCAGGAGCCCTTCAGAGGCAACCTAAGTCTGTTCCACCCCAGCAATAACAGTGGCTTAGGCCCTGTAATCCCTCCTTTACTTGACTTTGGGTTATTTTGAGCAGGAGATTAAAGGCGATTATCTGCATCACCTGAGATGCTGCACTTTCTATCTCTACCCCCTTTCCTCCATCCCCAGGAGCTCACCCAGGCCCAGGCAAATAAACCTGTACCTCCCTCCCATGTCCTCTGCCAGTCTCAGGACAGCTCTCTGTCCGCAGGGTGCTGCCATGTGGTGGTCCATCATTAGCCTTGCTTCCTAGATCCAGCTTCTCACCTGGCCACCTGTGTGTCTTGCACCCTGAGCCAAGTGCAGAGATGCTCCACGGGAGGGGAAGACAAAGGAGGGCACCCCAGCACACGGTGGCAGTAATTGGGATTAGTTCTGTAGGCTCCTTGAGGAGGAGCTGGTAGCAGAGAGGACAAAGTCCTCCTTTGGGCACTACAATCTTGGCAGGGTGTGCTGGGTTCAGCGTCAGATATTTACTGCCACAGCTGGAGGATGGAGAATGATTGTTTGTTTGGGAAATCCCACACTATTAAAAAAGAAAAAAATCCAAATAACACAGGAAAAGCACTGAAAAATGTCTATTTCATGCCCAAGGAGGAATCCCCATCACCTGGCAGCATCCAGCCATGGGCAGGGAGCTCCTTTCCACATTCTGGGGACCACGTGCTGCTCTCCAGCTCACTTCAGCTTGGATTCATCCAAGCACTTGGTGCTGGTTTGAATCCCTCCTGAACCCTTGCTGAAATCAGCAGCTTTATTAAATGAAGGTCTAAACAAGCGGAGCTACGAGCAGTGACCGGAAATGTTAATTTACCTTCCTTTATGACTGAGGGATGCTCAAACATCCCAGTGGGGAGGAGCAGGAAGCAATTGTTCCCCTGGGAAGCAAACTCCCACACATGGCATCAGCGTGTGTGACCTGTGCACACGTTCATGGCAAGCTCACACCTTCACGGGCTGTTTTTCCTCATTTCAGACTACACCAGCCTAGAATCCATCTGCCACCCTGGAAATTAATAGCAATCATTAAACAAAAAGAGCTGGCAAAAAGAAGCCTGAGGTGAAAAGCAGCTATTTCTGCCAGGAAAAAAATTAAAACTATTTAGACATACAGAAAGTCATTTATTACTGTGAAGTCCTCCCTCCACCTGGGGTTTAAATCTCATTACAGTTTGTCCAAAACAGATGTTACCCTTTAGCAGTAGATTATTAACAATAAACTCCAATCCTCCAAAGAGGGTAGGTGTTTTGGGTTCACTTGCTTTTTCAGCTTGGGTAACCTCCACAGGAAATGTTTGGGGAAAGGACGGGCAATCCAAACACTGGCACAGCTCCCTGCTTCTGTTCTCTTGGACTCCAGAGTTTCTTTCCACTCTCCATATCTTCTGGACAAGCAGGGAAACAGAGAGGGCCAGAGAGTGGCCACAGACCTGGCTGAGGGGCAGCCAGGATGCTGAGCAAGGGCTTTGTGTGCTAACACACAGCAGCTCCTACTGCTGCTTTTCCACCCTCAGCTGGGCATGTGCCCACACAAAAACAGTTTCTTTTGTGGTCTAGCATGTGCACAACCTAATTTTTACAAGCTTCTCTGCATCTGGCCACACACTTTTAGGTAGAAGGCTGTTTGGCTGAGCTCTGGGCATGCTGGAAAAAGGAAACCCAGTGGTCCCTCATGCCTGTAGTTGAGTATCCTCTGTGGGCAGAGATGGGTTTTGCTTGTTCCCACCAGTGCATGGGCATGCTCCAGTGGGAAATCAGGTTCCTCTTGAGAGAAACACTGCCTGGCACCATGTTTAACCAGCCAAGCCCACAGTGGGGTATCTGTGTTCTGTTTAGGTTTAGCATAATAAAGAAACCTGCTCAGGAGTCTAGGAGCCCTTTAATCATGCTGTAAACATAATCAAATGAGACATTAATATCAGCTCCAAACACATGTGGCCATCTGGCTGTCCAGCCCTCTCCCTGACCATCTCAGGTAGCAGGAGGAACATTCCCAGTGTTCTGCTAAATAGATGTTCTCACAGTGCCTCCCAGCACGCCTGGGAAGGCAGTGAGAACCAGCTATCTTGGGACTGTTGATGGTGAAGCCAGTAGCAGCATCTCAGGGCTGCCTCAGAAAACTCTTTTTTCTATCTGCACAATTTTTCCTGCACCCCAAGGAAGCATCAAGAGCTCTCCTGGGCCATGTACGTCTGTGAGTACTTATTGCTGAATAGAATATTTCCCTCAGCACAGCACATCTCAGGCCTTCAGGCTTTGCAGTTTATACCAAATCCCTTCGTGGAGCCCTGAGGGGCCCAAGGAGAGCCCCAAGAAATCAGTGTACTCACCTCCCTGCAGGTGCAGGGTATTCCTGGGATGGATCTGTTGCACATCCTTTCACGTTGTGCCAAAGGTGGAATAACTGCAGGGGCTGTGCTGGTGGGAAGAAAAGGCTCTAATTCATGGCTGAAATCAAGCCATTAAAGAGCAGCTGAGGTGAATAAATGCACATAACCATCTTGTGGACTCTGCCCTCTGCCAGAGGGTGCAGTCACTGCTGTCTCACATCCCTGTGCCTCCTCATGTGCTAATCTGCACCAGCCCCTCATCCTCTCACTTCCATCCCAGCTGGAGCACAGCCCTGCAACATCCAGGCCACCACCACCACCAGGCTGGGACCACTGACCCACCTCCCACATATCCAAATAAATGGATAATTGTTGTAGCCTGGCTATCTGACCCATGAGGAGTGTCCTATTACAAAAAGAAATAAAAAAGATGGGTGTGTATTTCCACTGCTGAAACAGCAGACCCACAGCCTGGTAAACTGCTTTTCTGTAGAAACACAGCAGCTGTTTGGGTTAGGAGGGCAGGGCTGGAAATGTTGACGAGGACCTGAGCTGACCTAGGGAAGGGTCTCCTCCAAGAGGGGACCAAGGTGAGCTGCTCCAGCAGAGCCACCTGCAGGAGCAGGGCTGTGATGGGGAAGCTCTACGGGCAAGGTGGTCATGCTTGGTTTCCTCTGCAATGCTGTTATCCTGAATAAACATTAGATTGGTTTTGGAGGGCTGCCCAGATGATCATTAACCTTCTCCTGGCCCATGACAAGAAGCCAGCCTGCAGCACTGAGCTAAAATTAGGCTTGTAGGGCACTGGGGCTTGCCAGATATAGCAAAATCTGGGCAGAAACCCCCTCCAGAAAGTGGATAGCCAGAGGGTCCAGCCTTAAGCTGGGCTTCTCAGCTCCAGAGGACCACTGAAATCACAAGATAACCTGGATTAGAAGAGACATCTGAAAGTCTCCAACCAGAAAAGCAGTTCCAGCTTCCAGGGTGAGCGAGTCAGTGAGAGGTTAGCAGAGGTGTTTGCTTGCAGCACAGACAACAATTCCTGTGTGCAGGACACGTGCTGATGGAACGGAATGGAAGGGTGAATTCTGTTCTGCCTACCCAGAGATCACAGACCATTGCCACGAAGTTCTTATGAGCTTGTGTTTTCTTGTCCATCTCTCAGCACTCAGCATTACAGCCTGCCTGGAAACTGTGATGTTGCACAGAGTCCCCTTCACAGGGGAAGGGCAGGACAGAGGGAGAAGTGTTCTGCAAATGCAACCATAAAAATATCAGAATGAAAAAGGCACTTGCACCTCTAAAAATAATTTCTAGCAACTCACCATTTCACAGATCCATCACCAGATTTCCCCCGTGTAAAAGTGGGTTTCCCATCTGGGAGGCAAAGGGTTATGCAGGCTTCCTGCAAAAATAAATTAATGAATGAAAGCAGTAAAGCCCTTTTCCAAGCAGCAGCAAAGATCTGAGTGAGGATGACAATGCAGGGGAGACAAGGCTCAGCTCAGATTGTCTCTGCTGAGGAACACCAGCAGCTCCACTTCCCAGCGTGGGGCTGGTTCCCTCCATGGCATGGTGCTGGAAAAATATCCTTTGATCTTCAGCACTATTTACAGGGGAAAAGGGGACTCTTGCTTCCACACCAGCCCTCTGCTTTTCCCCAGCCTACCATCAGCATAACCCTCCCATAATGAAGCTGTGATTCAGACTGATTATTTCTAAGGAAAAATCCCATCAAGAAAGTACTAGAGAGGCTTTCTCCCATGGAAACACATCTTTCTTATTGCTAGAGTGGTACCTGATCAGAGCTCTTACTTCTCCACATTCCCTAAAATGTTTTTCCTCTTCACCTTCCCCTAACTCTGTCTCTCTCATCACATTTCTCAGCTCCTTGAGGGCTCAGCTGCTCTGTCAGGGGCTGGAGCTGATGTTCCAGTGCAGCTCGTGCTGATGTTTTGGAAGGCTGGTTTAATGCACAGGTACCCCAGCTGGGCTTAAGAGGTTGCTCACCAAGAAGATCATTTATGCATTTACTTAAACTCAGCAGAGGCTCCTGCTCAGCAGCCCACAGCAGCATGAGATAGGGTTGTCATCTCAACAGACCCTGGAAACCAAGCAGCATGAGATGGATGTAAATGATTTCAGACTGCAGCTGAGTAACAGCAGAACAGTCTTATTTTCTGAAATCCCAACAGTTTGTCTCGAAAATGTTGTCATTTTAAACCAGAATTTATCTTGCCATAGAAAAAAGGGTTCTTAAAAATATTTGTGCAAAGAAGGTCTGTTCTGGCCATTGCCAGGCTGCAGCTCTGGCCTCATCCTGGCTTTTGGAGGGAGGCACAGTGCCTTGGAACTAGGGCTGCCCTCAGACACCACAGCACCAAAGTTTGCTGCTAAATTAAATGGGATTGAATATCAGCTTCCAGTAAAAATCATAACTTTTTTCAATCAAGGTTAAAATAGGAATAAGCCAAGGAGAGATTGGCCCCAACACCATACAGAGTGTTGACATTCTGATAATGTTAATGTCCCTGTATACAGACCAAGCATGTAATTTCTCTTTTTTTCTCCCAGTGTCTCCCAGAAAAGTTATCTCTTTGCCATCCCTCCCACCCGGACACTTGTCATACATTCTGTGATCTCCCAGAGTCCCAGTAAAAGCTATCCTGGATGCAATGCTGGGCACTTCTCTCTCAGCCTCCCCTTCACCTCTGTGCTTCGTTCCTTCTTAATCTCTCCTCAAACCTCAGTGGAAAATATATTCTCTTCTCCCTTGCCTGTTTTTCTTAAATAATAAATAATAGCAGGAGAGAGAGTAGAATTGACTGGAGAACTCTATTATCTGACACTGTGAGGCATTTGGGAATAAGGCTGGGATGCACTAAGCCCTGTCAGTGAAGGGTATCAAGACCAGGATGTCTGGATATAAAATGAACTCGAATTTTACAGGCCTGAGCATTTTTGTGATCCAGGGAGGTTTTGATTCTGGCCAACATCACCCAGCAGGAGTCATGGAGCAAAGACCAGGAGTATGAATGAGGGAAAAGCTGCCTGGAAGCCTCCTTTCCCCACCTGACATATACAGGATGGGTATTAGCTATTTACAGGTGATTTCATCACTATTTAAGGTTTCATCTGCCATCTTGGAGCTGCCTCTCCAGATTATCTTACACATAATGAAGAACCAAGGTTCACTTTAAAATCTGATTTCTGTTAGCCAAATTTTCCCTCCCCTTCTGTTTGGGTGACCAAACACTCAAGTTTGTAATGTACCACTTCCATTTTCCTCTGGCTCTCTTTGTAATGGGGATAATTTTTTGATAAAACAGCCCAAGTGGCTGTGAAATGGGATCTAAGAGAAGCTGGAGGTGGAGCAGCTAGAGGAAAGGAAGTTGTGGAGATGCAGAAATGCCAAGGAGAGGAGCCCTGCTGTGTGTATGCACACGCACACGCATGCGTAATCTTGTGTTCCCTCAGTAAATGTAATCCACAGTTTGAAATAACTCATTCAGTAGAATAACAAAATTAGGAACTGAGTGCCAGCTCTCTTCCCAGCCCCCACAGCTGCTTTGTTTGCTTCCTTGCAGCTGCTGCTCTGGTTTAATTTTCCAAGATGCCATTAGTTGGGAAATGGAAGCAAAAACTTCCCATTCAGCTTGCACTGGTTTTTGAAGCTCCAGCTTTTCCTTTTTCTTTCCACCTCCCCTGCTATGGGTTTTCAGCCAGGATAAGAATGCTGCTGCTCATCAGGGCAGGCTGCAGCCTCAAAATTCCAGCCATCCCTCTTTGCTGCTGGGTTGCTGACAGGGAGCAGGGCTGGAGAAGCAGAGATGGGTAGGAGGGGAGCATATCACAGCCAGGGCTGAGGATTAGCAGGGAGAAGCATGGATCTGGGCTCCAGCAGAGATATTGGATGTCAGAGGCAGTGTGCAGAAGGAGCAAGGATGAGGGAGTGGTCATTGCCCCTTTGCTGGCCTCTGTTGGCCACAAAAACCCAACAACATCTAAGCTGGTCAAACCATTCTGCCTCCTGAGAGTGGAAGGAAAGGGAATTACAGCAGTGTCTGCAAGGCCCAGGAAACTGTGCAGGAATGGTGCAGGAATTTCCTGGGTGGCTACCATGGCCTTGTCATGGATGTGGCTGTTGTCCATGTCACCATGGTGCCACACTTCAAGATATTCTGACTGAGATTAAACCCATCATTCCAAAACATTTCTATAGTTATTCCATCTTCTCTTCATTCCCGCCTTTTGCTTCGTTCTCCAGCAGCAAAAGAAACCCCCAAATTGCCACTTTCCTGATTGTTTTTCATGTGAGAGTTTTGCTGGTTTATTCCCAGGTTTTCTCAGCTCTGTGGGGGTTCAGAGGACTGGAAAAAGTGAAGTGCAATTGTGTTACCAGGAGAATGAACTCAGGACAACTGGGCAAAGATGAACCAGGCAGGCAGGAGGGTTAAACCACTAGATCCTCGCAGGATGCTTGGTGCTGGTGTTTGGGCACACACCCACACCCTCCATGGCTGGGATGGAGGCTCTCGGGAGCCAGCAAGATGAACAATTATGCCTTTTGTGCAAAGCAACAAGACCCACTTCTCCACTCACCAGTCATGTCCTGAGAATCTAATAAAAAGGGAGATCAGCCCCTCTTTCCTCTCTCACATCTCCTTAATGCTGTCATTTTATTCACACTTTGTAAAGCAAATAAACCAGCAAATTGCTTGCTTTAATGAGCTGAATTAAACTCGGGCTGCTGATAAAATGCCATTTCTCCTTTCTGTTGTTGGGAAGGACCTGGCTGATAGGCAACGTATGGGAAATAAGAGAAAACATACAGTGGGAGCCTTACTGAACGTGTTTGAGTCATTTACTGCTGCTCTTTTTCATCCCCAACACCTCCAATTAGATGGGGGAAGCACAAGGGTGCTGTAGGGGAAGGCTATGGGGGATCAGCCTGGCAGGATCTGTGGGGAGTTTGTTCCTTGCTCATGAATGGTCCCACTGCACGAATTTCCTCTGTGAGGAAAAGGCTGGTTTGGCTCTGCAGAGCCTTCCCAAACACAGGTTTGCCCAGACAGAGTGGTTGGGTCACAGTGGGAGATAGAGGGGACAGAACAAATGTTTCCTGAAGAGAATATGCCAAGTTCATCCCTTCCTGCTGCCTGTGCTGGGTTTGGCAGGGCTTCCCTTGCCACAGGTCCATGGAGGAGAACAGGGAGAAGCTGGAACAGGGAAATGCCACCCCAGAGGGACAATATAAGCCATTGCTTCTGGCTCTGCAGGCCAGGAATACCCTCATCCCACACCCTTAGGGGCAATGCACATCCCCACAGGATGCAGGAGGAGCTGGACACCAGGCTGCTCCCTGTGGCAGAGGAGAGCTGGCACGCCTAGAGAGAAAGTCTCCACAACACAATGTGTGTGCTGGGATTTTCACCCCAACAGGAGGAGCTCAGGGCACTTTGCTTCAGTCTCCCTCCACCCCATGAAGTGCTATCATTATCTCACAGCACCAGAGAGGAGGCTGGAGTGCAGAGAGGTTAATTGAGTTGTCTAACACCAGAGGGATGCAGCAGCAGACGTGTTTCAGTCTGGCACTGCAGCCTGTGTCTCTGTGGGGGTGGCAAGGGGGGGCACTCACCTGCAATCTGCCAGGGAGCACAGTCCCACTTCCCTTCCTGGCTCTGAGGACTCAGTTACGTTAAAATGGACTTGCAGGTATTGCCAGAGCATCTCAGGGCAGTGACAGCACACGGAGGAAAAGGTGGCTGGAAAGTCTCATGTGCAGAGAGCTGATGTGAGAGAAGGTCTTGTCATTCATGTAATGGAAACACAACTGTCACCAGGGAACAGACTCACTGGTCACAATCCAACCAAATAAACTGTTTTACTGCTTATTATTACTGGCCTGTTTACCAAGTACAAACTGAATGGTGGACAGGGGTCTCTGCAGGGAAATATGCTCTCCTTTCCTGCTGGTATTGAGGCTGGAAAAGAACGTGTTTTCTTTGGGACAAGGGTCAGAGTATACATCTGCCTCCAAACAATCAGCCCCGCACAATTTTCAGGTGTGAAGGGTCAGAGTATACATCTGCCTCCAATCAGCCCCACACAATTTTCAGGTGTTTAGCACTGAGAACAGTCCAGCCTGGGCACTGTGAAATGGTCTGGAAAACTTTTTTTGGGTTTATACTATTTTTCATTTAATTAAAGAAAATTTGAATGTAAGATGTGGTCATATCTCCTTCTCAACTTCTCAAGAAACCTGCAGTTCTTACCAGCCATGTTTCCAAGGAGTGTTGGTGGTGCCTTCCCTGGCTTCCACAGTCTGCCCTTGGACAAGGGAGACAAAGAGGGTTCCTGTTCCCAAAAAAGTTCAAAGAAGGATTTTTCTAGATAGGCCATGATGATTTCTTTCCATTTGTGGGAAACTCCATCTCGGCTACCACATCTCACTGCCTAGAGTTCCATTTGGCAGTAGAGATATCCACAGATGATGCTTTCCATATCTGGTGGAAAAGCATGACCCAGGAGAGGCAGGTGCTCATGCATTTCTCACCTCTCCACTTTTGCCTTCCTGTTTCCCTAAGAAATCAGAAAAAGTAAGAGCTGTCCATGGAAATTTATGCTTAGTCAGGAATTTAAGGGGAAAAAATGGAAAATGTGAGCCAGAAATTAGTTTCTCTGTGGGGAGTGAGGCTGCTGGAAGTCCCACAGGTTTGTGTCTAGTGAAGACTTTTCCTAGACTTCAAACAGCTGTTTCTTGCTGGGGAGGGAAGGTCTTGTCCCATCCTCTGCAAATGCTCTTGTTGTGGCACTGAATATTTGCTGGTTTTCCACACCTCTGCATCATTTCACCTGGGAGGGAGACCCTTGGAGAAAGGCAACAAGCCCCCAGCAAGCAGGGATGAGGACAATGGGTGGTTCACAATCACACCAGTGGGTTTTTGCAAAGGTTCCCAGGAACAGCACAAGCATTTGATGCTGGGCTGTATCCCAGATGCCACATGGCAGTGCAGGCAGAGAGACACGGTGTCCTCAACCAGCACCCCTTGTGTGGGCACTGCTGCTGCACACACCAGCACATGAGACAGTCAGGATTCCCCTCAGCAAAACTCTGCAGCATCAAATCTACATCAGAGCCAGTTGTCTAGACTTCATCTGCTCTCAGCAGAGAGGAACAGACACTTCTGGGGCATCACTGCTCTCCTCCTTGGGTAGACACCTAAATAGGTCAGACAAACGGTGTGCTGGATGTGTGTTGGTCTCTCAACTGCCAAAAAAGTGATGCTGGACAAGGGCTCAGAGGGTGACCTCAGTGGTCAGTGACCACCTCTCCTTGTGCTGCCAAACAGTGCTGGTGGCAGCCAAATAAACCAAAGGCTCCTTGAAAGGTGGTTGCCAGAATGAGAACGCGAGTGCCTAGCTAAGAGGGGAGTTGGATGGATCTCCAACACCTCTGACTGCTGACTGTCTTTCCTTTGTGCTTAGCTTGTGCTTGTGTTTTGTTTTGAGCAGGTGAGCCGGGGGACCGAGCAGGGACAGCCAAACACACGGAGGCACGGGGAGATGGGGACCAGCGCCGCGATGTGCAGCAGAAAGAAAACGAGGAGAAGTACTATAAAAAACGAGAGGAAGGCTTGTCTCTAAGCCTGAACAACTCCTCTGCACAGGCACTTAACTTCATGACTCCCTCCTCGAGATGCCAGAGGCTTGGTGATGTGGGACCAGCCTCAGCCACCAAGGCCTTGGTAGCAGCCCCTGGCTGCTGGCTGCCGAGGACCGTGGGCACCGAGCTCCGCCTTCTCCACGGACGCTTCCCTCCCGCCTCTGAGCCATGAGGAGAAGGGAGAGGCAAGCAAAGCTGCCCAAGGAGCACTAGCCCACACCTTCCCAGCCCCTGTCCTGTTCCCCGCTTCCAGCAGACCAGGAGCCCTTCTCCGTGCTGCCCTTCCAGATGGCAGGTCGCCGGTGGGCCGCGACGTCAGCCCTCTGCATGTGCGTGGCGGCCGTGTCCCTCCTGCACGCCGGCGGGGTGCGGGCAGACTGCTGGCTCATCGAGGGGGACAAGGGCTTCGTCTGGTTGGCCATCTGCAGCCAAAACCAGCCCCCCTACGAGTCCATCCCCCAGCAGATCAACAGCACCATCGTGGACTTGCGGCTGAACGACAACAAGATCAAGAGCGTGCAGTACGCCTCGCTCAGCCGCTTCGGCAACCTGACATACCTCAACCTGACGAAGAACGAGATCTCCTACATCGAGGACGGTGCCTTTTCAGGACAGTTCAATCTCCAGGTGCTGCAGCTGGGTTACAACCGACTGAGGAACCTCACCGAGGGCATCCTCCGGGGCCTGGGGAAGCTGGAGTACCTCTATCTCCAGGCCAACCTCATCGAGACCGTCACCCCCAATGCCTTCTGGGAGTGCCCCAACATAGTGAACATTGACCTGTCCATGAACAGGATCCAGAGACTGGACAGCAACACTTTTCGGGGCCTAAACAAGCTCTCTGTCTGTGAACTCTACAGTAACCCCTTCTACTGCTCCTGCGAGCTCCTGGGCTTCCTGCAATGGCTGGAGGCTTTCACCAACATGACACGCACCTACGACCGGATGCAGTGCGACTCCCCACCCGACTACATGGGCTACTACTTGTTAGGCCAAGGCCGGACTGGCTACCGCAATGCTCTGAGCATGCTCTCTTCCCTTTGCACTGGTGGCTCCTACACTGTGATCCCTCGTTTTATCCCCCCCAGGTACCAGGTGACCACGGTGCCCTCCGAAAGCCCCTGCTCCGAGGAGGAGTGCTCCTCCGGCGACGGCACGACGCCGCAGTTCTCCCTGTTCACGCCCATCGGTGAGACGGAGGTGCGTCCCAACATCCAGGTGAAGCACCTCAACCACAACTCGGCCGTCCTCACCGTGCAGATCCCCTACCCCTTCAGCAAGATGTACATCCTCTCCCAGTTCGAAAACGGCTTCTCCTCCATGATCACCAAGCTCAGGAAGAAGGAGGAGAACATCACCGTGAGCAACTTAGTAGCACAAAGAGATTACACCTACTGTGTAGTCTCTGTTCACCAGTACTCCAAGTACAACCACACCTGCGTCACCATCACCCCCACCAGACCCAACCGCAAGGAGCCGGTACCCACCCCTTCCACTGCCACCCATTACATCATGACAATCCTGGGCTGTCTCTTTGGCATGGTGATTGTCCTGGGCGTGGTGTATTACTGCCTCCGGAAGAGGCGCCAGCAGGAGGAGAAGCACAAAAAGGCTGCCGGCAGCATGAAGAAGACCATCATTGAGCTGAAGTATGGGCCAGAAATGGAGACCACCAGCATCACCCAGCTGTCCCAGGGGCAGATACTGGGTGGGGAGACAGTGACCCGCATCCCCTA
The DNA here is from genome assembly GCF_000277835.1 of Geospiza fortis. Taxonomy (NCBI): domain Eukaryota; kingdom Metazoa; phylum Chordata; class Aves; order Passeriformes; family Thraupidae; genus Geospiza; species Geospiza fortis. The sequence continues at coordinate 2,057,488 of NW_005054319.1, read as the reverse complement.
CCTACCTTCTGCTGGCGAGGTCGAGCAGTACAAGCTGATTGAGAGCAGCGAGACCCCCAAGGCCACCAAGGGCAACTACATGGAGGTGAGGACGGGTGAACAACCTGAGAGGCGAGACTGTGAGCTGTCCCTGCCACCAGACACGCAGGGCTCTGTGGCTGAGATCTCCACCATCGCCAAGGAGGTGGACAAGGTGAACCAGATCATCAACAACTGCATCGATGCCTTGAAATCCGAGTCCACCTCCTTCCAAGGGGTGAAGTCGGGGGCGGTCTCCACGGTGGAGCCTCAGCTGGTGCTCTTGTCAGAGCAGATCCCCAGCAAGCACGGATTCCTTTCCCCCGTCTACAAGGAAAGCTACAACCACCCTCTCCAGCGACCCCACAGCATGGAGGCGGCCCCCAAACGCTCCAGCACCTCTTCTAGCGGCTCCATCCGGAGCCCCCGGTCCTACCGCTCCGAAGGATCGGGCCACAAATCCGAAGCCAAATACATCGAGAAGACTTCCCCCACCACCGACACCATCCTCACTGTGACGCCGGCCGCGGCCATCCTGCGGGCAGAGGCGGAGAAGATCCGCCAGTACAGCGAGCACCGGCACTCGTACCCCAGCTCGCACCCCGGGGAGCAGCACGACAGCATGGGCGGGCGCAAGCCCTCCATCCTGGAGCCTCTGACCCGCCCTCGCCCCAGAGACCTGGCCTACTCCCAGCTCTCGCCTCAGTATCACAACCTGAGCTACACCTCCAGCCCAGAGTACACCTGCAAACCCTCGCACAGCATCTGGGAGCGCTTCAAACTCAACCGCAAGCGGCACAAAGACGAGGAGGAGTACATGGCAGCCGGCCACGCCCTACGCAAAAAGGTCCAGTTTGCCAAAGACGAGGATCTCCACGACATCTTAGACTACTGGAAGGGCGTCTCTGCCCAGCAAAAGTCCTGAGTCCTCACACAACTCGTGACTTAACACACTAACTGGACCAAAAGAAATCCGCAGCAGCTATTTTTATTCAGACTGTCTTTGAAACAAAATAAAAATTAAAAAAAAAAAAAAAAAGAGAGAGTCAATAAAAAAAATTAAAAGAGAGAACAAATAATGAAAAAAATCTATAAATATTATATATAATATATACAGTGAGATATTAAAATGTCCTCACATTGGTGAGACATGCACCAAATTTGAACACAAACTTTGCAAACAAACAAACTGTAGAGTGGGAAAAAAAAAAACAAAAAAAAATTTTGTTTCATTTTGATTTTTTAAAAAAATATAAGAAAAAAGAAAAAATTGAATATAAAATGAAAATGAAAGTGCGGGCAGAGAGCTGAGGTCTGGCGTTTTCCAATATTGCATTGCATGAGTCCCTATTCCGTGATTTTGTGGATTCTTTGTGAACAGTTTGTGTTCTTCCTTCCTTCCCTTCCAAAATCAACAGCGACAAAAACAGCAACAAAAACCAAAAAGAGACCAGAAGGAGCTCCATCTTTTGGGCTGTTTTTGCAAACGGAGTCTTCCAGTTTAGACTTTTACCCGGTTGAAGGCCCGTTCACATTTTCACTCACTAAGAGGTTTTACCACACATTGCATTGTAAACCGAAGTCGTTAATTGTACAGAGAAAATTTCTATATTTGCAATGTTTGCTGTATAATGAGAGAGAGAGAGGAGAAAAAAACAATACTACATCTACTAAAAAAAAAAAATATATATATATATATCTCTATATTCACCTGTTTGTACCAGGTTTTAATCATGGATTTTAGAGAAAGAGATGGAGTTTTATTTGAAGGACTTTTTGTTGATTGGTTGGTTGATGGGATATCTTTTGGAGGGGGGAGTGTTTGGATTTCTAAGTGTTTTGTTTTGATTTCTTCCACCAATTTTCTGTGTCCAAGTGCTCATCACTTCCAAGTGCATTGAAGAAAAAAGGCTCATACCCAGGAAAATAGCATCCCTCACCTTATTCCAGGTGGGAGGAACTGGGAAGGGGATGAGAAGTGAAGGGCTCTTGGCTGAGCAGGTGCCACCATGCAGTGGGGTTTCTCCTGCAAATCAGACATTATTGGTCTCTGCCCCTAAACAGATGTGTCTGGGCAGTGGTGGCCCTTGGGACCAGCATCTGAGGGGTGGATTATCCCCCCACTTTCAGGGTGGGGAGTCTGTGATGTGTTAGAGCACAAAGCCTCTTGCTGTCCTGTGGAGAAGGAGAGAATGGAGGGGTGATTTTGCTTTTGAGGTAAAAGACACTCAGCATTTACAGCTTTTCCCATACTGAGGCACCCTGGGGAGCCCCTGGCACTCTGAGACTGGAGGGGAAGGGGATGGCTCTGTGTCCATGGGTCCACCCAAGCAGCCACGTGCCCCTCAACCATTGCTGCCCAACGCTGTTCCAAGACTCCGCAGCTTTTTGCCCCATCTCTAAAATACTCACATGAGGTGAGGAGGGAGGTGTTGAGGCCATGAAGGCACTTCCAGGCCACACTGGAACAAAGGACACTGTTTTGGCTCCAGCTGAGTCACAAGCCCCTATGTCTCACCCAGCCACGACCAACAAAAAGTGAGGGCTTCACTGAGTCTGAGAGCTGCCCTGCTCCCAGGTGGGTGTGTGGGAGCCCAGGGAGCCAGCACAGTGAGCTGAGGTGCTAAGCTCCCCAAATGCAGCCCTCTGAGGCCCTGCTGCTTGCCAGGGTTTTTTCCCTTGCATCCTGCTCACAAGTCGCTTTGGATGGACATCCTAAGTCCTGATGGATGAGCACTAGGGCCCAGGAGCAAACCATATCCCATCCTGTTATTTCAATATTTCAAAGCGATTTTGACAGGTATTCTTGCAAAAGGTTATGTTTGTTCAGAAAGGAGCTGAGCCAGGAAGACACAGAGCAGGCTGGGAAGTACACGAGTTCATGCCCCGTGGTTATTTGTGTAGACAACAAACCATTAGCAGGATTCCATAATAAAAGGCAGGTAATTTCTCCAGGAATGCATTCACTCTTCCTCCAGCTCCTCCAGGTGCCCCAGATCCTGCCCACAGCACGCAGCTTCCCGGGGCTGTGTTGTGCTCGCCAGGCAGTGAACAGGACATGGAGGGGGAGTTGGGGGTCACCCCTCTCTTGTTGAGTGCCTCATGGCAGGTCCCTCCCCAGATCTCAGCTCCAGCACCTGGACCAAACAAACCTTTCCGCTGGAACAGCCTTTCCTTGCAAACCCTGAGCGCCTCCTCATAGGACCACAGAATGGTTTGGGTTGGAAAAGACCTTAAAAGTCATCCAGGATTATAAAATAAAAAGTCATCATCATTTAGTTCCAGCTCCCCAGCCATGGGTGGGGATGCCACTCACTAAGTCATGTTGCTCAAGCTCCCAAGCAGGAGAAATAAGAGTTGTTTTTCAGTAAGGATGGATGATGGAAACAGTAGTGGGGCCTCCTGACGCTGTTTCATGGTCTCACAGGATTCCTTACCAAGAGGCTGGGGTGGTCCAAAGTGATGGCAGCTCATGAGTTCATTTGGGCTCAGATGCTCCAGTGTTGGCATAGACACCCAAAGAACCCCCTCAGGTGATCTCTGCATTGAGACCATTCCCACACCAGTCTGGAAAAGGCACCAGGACCATCTCCACGGGACTGGGAGCAATGGCCCAGCCACTGCAGGGTGAGGCATCACTGTGGAGGCAGCAGCCAGCTCAGCTCTTTAGCTGGGGCCAATAATTTTGCTTCTCTGCCTCTGTTTCCTCCTCTGGAAATGCTTCCTTGTGGCACTGAGGGCACAGGCTGGCTGGGGAGGCTCAATTAATTAATTGGCTGTCTGTGAAGCCCATTTAGCTCCTAGAATAAAAGCTGCTATCGAAATGCAAAGCTGTTAGTGGTGTAAAACAGCAGGGGCAGATGAAATCAAAGCCTGATTCTGTTTTCACACCAGGATTTCACTGGTGATAAACCAACAGAGGCCGACAGGAATGTGATACAGCAGTGCTGGCCTTTCTAAATTAAACACTTCCCACATGCAAACGGTCTGCAGCTGGAAAGAAGGAGATTTAGAAAAAGTCCAGGCCCCTCGATCTCCAGTACCCCATTGTTGGTGGGGCCTCACCACAGGTCTCAGATGGCTCCTGGGCTGCTGAGCACCTTCCAGCCCCTTGCCCTCCCTCCAAAGCAAGGTGCAGTCCTGGCAGCCATGCTCCACATCCTTGGCAGGAGATGCCATAAAATGAGCTGTGAAAAAAGCCAGACAAGAAAAGGGAAGAGGTTCTACTGTCCCCAGGGCCACCACCCCATGGATGAGCCCCAGGGCTGGCTCTGCACAGGGCCTGGAGAGCTCTGTCCACAGCAGCTCCCATCCCTCCAAAGCAGCTGCCTTACAGACCCCTCTGGGGACACAGCAGGATTTCATCACCTGTGACCTGCTGGGTGGTTTTGCTCTTTATTTTGTCTCCTGTTCAACCGCCAAAGCTCTCAAGCTGCTTCTGCAAAGAGAGGTGATCCCTTCTCCAGCCAGGCTGCTCCGGCTGCCCCAAACTCACCCAAAGGAAGAGGGCTCCCCATCAAGCAGAAAGGAGAAGGCACAGGAAAGGCATGTTGGAGTGAAGAGGAGGGGAGGCTAGGGGAAAAAAAATCACAGTTCCCTGCAGTACAGCCATAGCCCTGGGGCCATGTGGAAATGCATTCTGCTGATGCCCTTCCTGTGTCCACAGAACTGCTGTTGTCTCAACAACCTGTCTTCAAGGGCAAAACCAAGGCAGCACTAAAAATCCTTGCTCTGATCCCTCCCCCAGCACCCCAGCAAGGACAGCCTCTGACTGGAGAGTAAATCCAAGCCCACATCACCCATGGCTCAGTCCTCACCGTGGCCCAGAGTCAGAAAAGGACCCTGCCGTGTGGTACAAAGCCTGTGTGGCATCCAGAGCCTGGATATTATTTAAAACCCTGTAAATTAGGACAGAAACATCCCCTTATACAGACATGCACCATTTAAGGCCAGGATTCCTGAGGGCACCTGCCAGCCCTGGTGTGCACACAGGGTGTGTCCATCTGTTCCAAAGCATGGCCTGTGGGAAGGGCCACGTTCACAGACAGAACAGGGGGCAGCACAGGGGGGCAGTGGTGGCAGGCAGCGCCTGCCCAGCTCCCTCCCTGATGCAGCAAAGCACTTGAGAGGGGAGCTGGGGGCTGCCTCCAGAGCTGGTGGGTGTTGGAGGTGTGAACTGCCCCCTCCTTACCCAGCATTTGAGCTTCCTGATGGACTCAGCTGAGTTTGCCATGAAACCAGGTGCAGATCCCGTGGGAGGGGTCTGTGCAAAGGGGCCTCAAGAAGGGAAGGTGCTCCATGTGCCACCCTGACCAGACAACAGCCAGACTTCATTGGCTCTGCTCAAATCAAGCCTGCAGTGCTTCCTGGGTGCTGGCACCTTTCCTAGGGCTGCCAGGGAGCCATCCCTCTCCCAGCCCCACTGCTGCTTATGGATCTGCCCATACATCAACACCTGGGTGATGCCCAGGGCTGCTGGACAGCCAGAGCAGAGCCCAGCCAGCTCCTGCATGTCCCTCACTCCCACAACCCCAGCCAACTCCCCTCTGCCCATTTTTGAGGCCAGTCGTTCCCTCAATCGGTGCTGGGTCTTGGCAAACCGAGAGCCCCAAACTCCTCCCGGTGTCTCTGCAGGGTCGGGAGCCGCGCACAGCCCCGGGCGGGCGCCGCTGCAGCCGGGTGTGCAGCAATAAATCACCTGGTCAGCAGGAGAGGGGGGCAGCAGGGGTGGAGGACAGCGTGCTGCAGGTGGCCTTGTGCTTTAGGAGAGGAGGGGCCCAGGGATGCAGCAGAGGGATGGGATGGGAAGGGATGGATGTGGAGAGGCTGGACCGGGCCCAGGAGCGCGGATCGATGGGGGTGATTGAAGCCAGAGCACACTGCGTTGGGATATTTTTAGCACAGCCAGCAGAGCAGGAATTTGGGAGCCCAAGTCAGAATTTATTTGCATCTGTGAGTGCTCGTCATGGGGAGGACCAGCACCAGCACCCAGCAGCGCCCTGCTGCGCGTTTTGGGACCTGCTCACCTTGGCTTTGGCTCCCCATGGATGCACAGCGTGTCCCTCTCCTCTGCAGGGCCCTTTGGGGACAGTGTCACCCCCCAAAGCTTGGAGCTGTGAGCACGTGGACACAGGATGGGGACAGAGCAGAGAGGGGAGGGCATGGACTTGAGGGGATGAAGGGTTTATTTGGGAAAAGCACTGATCCTACCTTAAATGCACAGGTCTTGTAGCATGGCTGCAGCACTGCCATGGCCAGGCAGGGGTGGGCTTCAGAGGTGCCCCAGCCTCTCCTCCAGCTCCTCTCTCTCATTTTCCTCACCACAGGCTTTCCACCATGGGCCCTGGGGCAGTTTTTCTGGGTAAGTGTTCTGAGATTAGATTGTTCTCCAGAGAGAGGAATATAGCACATTTCATTTCCTTCACCTCCAGCCCCTGACGCCAGCAGTGCCAAAGCACTGAAGATGGTGAAGGTGCAGGTGGGCATGGCCAGTGCTGCTGGAGAAACCAACCCAACTCCTTGGCTTGGAGCAGTGACTTTGGTTTCACCTGAATTTATTTAGGCTCCAATTCTTCGTATCTCCTCTGAGTCACAGCTTCTGTTTTACCCCTCTCAGCCAGCTCACCAGCACCACCAGAAGGGTGGTAGAGAATATACAAATGCTGCCTTGAGAGTTTTGCTCATTTCCCACTTTCCCCCCAACACTGCCCAGGACTTAATGGAGGGAAACCATTTGATCCAGAGTGAAGGCAGTTTTCTGGACTCAGTTTCTTCTGTGCAAGGGATAAGAAGACACAGAAGTACCAGGGATGTGGATTTTCATCACGTGGGGAATAGCCAAGCAGGATGTCAGTTTTTACTTTAGTTTTGCTGCCCTTTCCTTTGGTTCAAATTGGATGTGAACATGGCTGTATCCAACCCCCTGCAACCTCCCTGTCCCTGCAGAGTAACCAGAGGAGCCTGCCAAGTCTCCCAGTTTGTGTGTGTGCCTTTTCAATAATTCAGTGGGAATGTTAATCACAGGCTTGTGCTGTTGTTCCTGTACGAGCTCGATCACTTCTCACATCCCACCAACATCTGTTTTTTCCCACTCCGCTCAGCTGTCTGGCAATAGCCATTTGCTGCTCACCTTTACTTGCCTTGCCATTAAAGAGCTCATTAATGCACTCCATCCTTGCTTTCTTTGGGACAAAAAGATTTCCATTTCTGTCTTTTATCAGCTTTCATATGGCTTACATCCTGTCCTCCCTTCACCATGCAGTGCCCTTTCCTAATGAGCTCTTCTCTCCTGGCCTGTCTCATCCATTAAGATCTGTGAGCGTTGTCCCCTGCATTGTCTTGCTCATCTCCTGGGCTCTGCTCTGGGTCTATCATATTCCTCAGTGTTTTCAGCTGTGAAAGGAAGCAATCAGCCCCACATACAGCATCCACATTTCCTCCCACCTCATTTGCTTTCCTAGCAGCCCTCCAGTCTGGCTCATCCCAGCCTTGACAGGCTCCTCCATCCCTGCAGAAGCCCCTGGCTGGCTTCACCTGGTCTGCAGAAATCTGATGGAATGCCTCAGTTTGTGTGTGGTGCCTGCAGCTTGTCTCTGCTGGGGGCCTCTTGAAGCTGTTCCTCTCTCTCAGCGTTGCTTTTATGCAGCAGAGCTCTCCTTGGGCATCTCCTGCCTCGCAATCAAGAGCTGCCAGCCCATCCAGATGCAGGAGGCCTCTCTGGGTACTGCAAAAGCTCCTCTGTGGTCTCACAAGTAAACACTGGCACTCTTCATGTGATGCAGCTAAATTAATTAATCTTGTTCCACCACATTTGGAGCCTAGACACAAAGGTTTCCATTCCCTAAAGCTGGAGCTTAAAGCCTGCTTGTCCCAAAAGTTCCCTCCTGCCCCACCTGGGATTTGTGTTGCAGTGAGATTGGAAGAGTGGCAGCAGAGCAGCTCTTGGGAGTAGCTCCAAGGGGCTGGCAGAGCCAACAACCCCCTGCAAAAGTGGCCATGGGCACAAACCATCTGCCACCATCCAGCTGAAGCATCCCTCATGTGTCCAGCTCAGCTTAGGCTGACAAAGAGCTTGTGTGCACAAACCCAGCTGTGCTTTGGGTTTTTCCCCCAGCCATCTCACGCGCTGCAGTTTATTACCTCTCCATACAAACCTTGTCTCACTTATATCCTCAGGTCATCTCAACACTCCCACCCACCACAGAGGTTGCACACACACACACACATCTCTGCCTAGGAAATCCCAGGTAGAAGCACAGCAGTCCCAAGAATGAAAAGCCCTTCATGAGCTGACAGCTGACAGGCCCTGAGCTGCTCCACAGCTGCCTCCAGCCTTGCAGGGTGGCCACAGCTCCTGAGAGAGCCCTGCAGCCGCCAGGGCTGTGGGTGTGGGATGGCAGGAGGCTGGGGAGGGCAGGTGCCTGGGATGGCCTCTCCAAACCTGGTATTTCCCTGGCAGAGCTCGGAGCCAGGGAGGACAGTGAGGTGAGGGGTGGGCTGGCTTCTGATCTCCTCCCATCTCACACTTGGCTCCTGAAGACCAGACATGTCCCAGCAGAGCTGCCAGGAGTGGAGAAGCAGAGATGGAGGTGCAGGAGCAGAGCTGGGAGCTCCAGAAACCAACTGAGATGGTGAAATAATTTAGGATACAGTTGTGAGGCTCTTCTGGCTGAGGTGACTGAGAAGTCCCTGGCCCAGGGTGGCTTTGGAGAACAGCACCCCCAGAAGAGCCCACCTGTGGCTGTGAAGGATTGGTCCATCCATCTCTGAAGCTGCCAGGAGATGGATTCACCCACTGGTGTGAAGGCTGAGCCTGTCCCACTTCTCTGCAAAGCCACAGATGTACACGGGTGGAGATCCAGGCCTGAGGAGAGAGATCTGCTGGAAGCACAGCACAGAGCCCTCACAAAGAAGAAGAATAAACCAAAACATCACAAGATGCCAGCAAGTGGGAGGAGAGAGCTTATGCAGGGAGCTAATTTAGCTGGAAGGAAATGGGAAGGATGCAAGATGTTCTCTTATTAAGAAAGAAAAGCAGCATGCAAGAGCAAGGAACCAGAGGTTGCCATGCCCAACAGAAAGTGATGTGGATGCATTTGAATTTAAGAAGCCAAAGCAGAGCTGGGGCAGATTCTGGACCAAAGGCTGTTTCTACCCAAGATTGAGAGGCAAAGGTTAGGATGAGACTTGCAGAGACCTGGAAGCCACTGAGGTGGGTGAATTGTAAGTGGCACCGTGTTTAATCTGAGCAGAATGCATGAAACCAGACAATGTAATTGAAAGGGTTATTTAAAATGAGTGTTCAGAGGGAAAAATAAAGCATTGCAGAAAAAAAAATAATACTTAGCACTTGTAATGTGCTTGGCATCTTCAAAAACTGGTCAGCCATTAACTCATTGCTCCTCTGCTCAGTCCAAAGGCTAATAAAAAGGGACGGTTCATTTAGTTATTTCACAGCTGAGCTTCTCAATAAGGCATGAGGAAGTGATTGCTGCTCTCCAGCATGTTGGTAAATAAACAGTTGGAAGCAGGAAAATACAAAATCCTCCCAGCACTTGGTCACAGCTTCATGCTCAGCTCCTTCCTCACCTTGAGTTTGTCCAGACCAGACCTGTGACAGGGACTCTGTCTGGGGAGCATGCCATGGATGGGGACCAGGCTTCCAACAGTTCCAGCACTTGGAGTCTGCTGCCCAGGAACTGCCCCTCTGCCCAAGCCCACATGAGCAGGGATATGGAATCTGCAGGGCACTTGTCCGTGGGTGGATGGGGTGGGAGACTGGCAGGTTTTGCTTGAGGGAAGCATTTGGGCCAGGACCTCGATGATTTACAGTGCAGGACGTGTCCTCCTCATCATCTGGGGGACCTGGGGAAAGCACTGAGACAGCAGCAGCCTTGATGGGTTGCTTAAACACCCTTCTGACAGGAGGAAATTTGGGATGTGGTGCGCTAAAGACTCCTTGTTAATTTCCGTGAAACGCTCACGTCTGTGGAGGCTCTGCCAATCCTCCTCTGCCTGGTCCTGGCATAGCAAGGCCCAAAGGCTGTGTGCAAACAACGCCAGCATCCCTCTCACTGGACCTCACGCATCATTTATAGGCAGCTTTTCCGTGGCACAAGAAACATTTACATATGCCAGCATTAATTCCGAACGCCACTTCAAAGCCATCTCTGTCTAACGAACCCCGCGCGCTGTGCGCAGCAAATTCCACCCCAAAAATAATTAGCGACGCACACCACCAAAGCGTTACGGGGGGAACGCTGCACACCACCTGCTGAAGCAAAATGAATGCCTGATTTATTTATTTTTTGCCACTTTTTAGCAATATTCAGGCACTGACTCAAAGCTGTGCTCTGTTCTTTGGAGGGCCTCGGGAAGCGTAACGTTCCCACTCTGCTTTCCGGTCTGAGAAGGGATTGATTTGGGAGGGTTCTATAGAACCATAAAAAGGTTTGGGTTGCAAGGAATGTCAAATATAATCTAGTTCCAACCCCTCCAGCAGGGACATGGGCAGAGCTTATGTTTTTCTTACATCACAACTGGACAGAGCTGTGCAAGACCCTGCTGATTTCTCCACACCAGCTGGGAGTCAGGATGCAGGCAGCTCTGTGACCCTTTCTCTGAAGCTGCACAAGTCCCAGACTTTTGGGATGCTGTCATCAGCTGACCAGTCACAGGCTGGTGCTGGGAGCAGGACAGGACTCACCAAGTCTCACCCTGGTCTGACATTCCCACAGAGCCTTTAACCCCTGTGTGGGATCTCACTGAGAAAAAATGAAATCGGAAATGAGATCAGGAGTTGAAGGTTTTGGTGCCCCTACCAGCCATGGTGCTCCCACCCTGTGCTGGCTATGGGCAGCCCAGCTGTGAACAGCTCAGGGGACAGAGCTGGCTGCACTGAAATGATTTCTTTAATCTCTGTCAGAGCTGCCCAGCCCAGCTCACAGCAGAAGGAACAGCATGTTTAGCTCAAAGCCTGATGTGGTGCCATTGCTGTGGAAGACCCAGATCACAAACCACCATGGTAGAGCGATGGAGAACCAATCTGGAGGTGTCTGTGGGCACAGAAGGACCAGCTGTGTCAGGATGGTGCTGGGATCCTGTATTCCACTAGTTCTGTCCTTCTGGAGTGGAAAGGAAGGTGCTTTGCAGGGCACTGCTCTCAGCCTCTGTGTCTCTCCAGCATCAAGCCATGGAATTCAAATTGTCAGTCTCTGCCTTGTTAGGATGCAAGGGGTTAAACTGTTCTTCCTATGCAAATTAAGCTTAATTAATCCTTTTCATCAGTTGCAAATATACCTTCTGAACCCTATTAAAAACATGAATATGCAAATTCAGACCTTTTTTAATACTCATTTTCAAGGACTTGGAGTCAGGCTTGATTATTCGATTCCCGTTAACAGCCTGTAAAACCTGGTGCAAAATTTAATTTCCATTTTAAGTTACAAAAAAAAATATGAATCTGTTGGTAATTAAGCTAATTACAGTGTTACACTAAAGAGGAGACAAACAAGGAGGACAAGATCATTCATTACATTTAACACTGGTTACAGGACCTGGGGACTGTCCTGACTTAACTGTGAAGCCAGGAAACAGCAGTGATATAAACAGGGTGTGCGTGAGGAGGCTGTGGCTTTTGGGGGGCCTGGTGCTTTTCTTACCTTGGGAACAAACCTGCTTCAGTCCCATGAGCCATTCTCCTCCTTCTGTTAGGGACAGAAGCAAGGAAGAGGAGGTGCAGCCTCCAGGAGGCTGGAGGTGTCCTGTCAGTGTTGTGGGCTCCCTGCATGATCAGGAACATGCTTGAGGTTGGAGTTTCAGAGTAACCCATAGAACCAGCTTATCTGCCTGAACTGAGCATCCTGTGCAGGTGAGATTTCCATCTTCCCTGAGCACTTCCTCTGTGTGTGGAGTGCAGAGGGGAGGTTTGCTCACAACTCCCTTTGCACTGGCAGAGCCATCAGGGAAGAGACATGACAAGACTCTGCAGAGACATCTACAAACTGCTGCTCCACAGCCATACTGGGGAGCAAATGATGACCAGGATGTGACCTCCTATTGCTCATGCCCATGGCTGCACATGTTGGGAGATGCCACCCAAACCAGCTCACACCACAGCACCCAAACCTCCCTTGTGGTCACCCACCAGAGCTGGGCAGTCAGTGCTGGTGGCTCTCAACTTGCCCATCAACCATCCCATGCCTTCAGGCTTTGCCTGCATGTAATTTAAAAAAAAACAGAAATGCTATAGACTGTTAATTATGCTTTACCAACACAGTGATCTCGTAAAATCAGTCCTTAGAATGCCCAGCGTCTATTCTGCACTTGGTGCTTTCCAGTGAGTTTGCAAAGTTAATTTGTGCCTTACCAGAGCTGTATCCTCACCTCGGGATGGCAGCACAGCCTGGTGGGCTCAGGTGAGGACTCCCATGGCTGGGGTGGCACAATCACACAGGGCATGCTCTGCCCACAGGAGGTGAGGGCTCAGTGCCCAGGACACCAGGGCAGGACACTCCAGCACTGAACCAGAATGTTGGCATTACCTCCAGAAGTACCCAAAGACATCCAACACCGGCAGGACAGACCCACCCAGGGGATTGCTGCAAATCTGGGGAGCTTTTCTTGCTCCTCCTCAGTGCCAGGACGAGCAGCTCTGCTCCCTGTGGATTTGGTTCATTCCTCACCATCACCTCCTCTCCAGGGCTGCTCCTTCCCCTGCCAGGGCTCACAGCAAGAGGAGCTGTCACTTCAGAGCCACTCACGGGGCCTCTGCCTCCCAACAGCAGCATCAGAGCAGGAGCCCATCACACACACACCCAGGGGCTGCAGTGTGACTCCCAAAAGGAGCTGAGGAATGGCACAGGCACATGGAGGAGTCAGGAGAGCCCCAAAAGGAGCTGAGGAAAGGCACAGACACACAGAGCAGGCAGGAGAGCCACGCTGTGGAGAAAGATGAAGGAGGGACAGTGTGATTTGCCATCACCCCATTGTGAACAAGGCTGTGCACGGTCAGTGGGGAGTGGGAGGTACCTCCAAAATGAAGGACCCAAGTGACAGCCAGGGTCTGTGTTTCTTTTAGGAAGGCCACTCCTGAGCAGTCTGGGAGATGAAGCAGTCACTACCAGCAAAGTGAAGTATGTGCCATCATACAGCACAAATGTCACTCAGCAGATGCTCCTTAAGAGGAAAGGTTCATCTGCCAACCTTCACAGAGCCTTTCATCTGCCTGGAGAACATTTCCCACCATGCTGATACCAGAAGTTTCAGATCACATCGATGGACTGAGAGAACAGAGATGATAAGGGAAATGCTCTCACCCTCCAGCCAAGCCCTTTGACCTGCCTGGTGCATCTTGTCAACTATATCATATTTTGGGGGGAGTCAGGGATGCAGAATTACCTTCTCAGTCCCTGCAGGCAATCAACTTGCTCCCCGAACCATGAGATATGATTGCCCTTATTACTGTGGTTTGCATAGCAGTCAGCCTTGTTAATGGTCATAAAATTATCCAGTCCTTATTTAAATCCTACAGCCGTCTGTGTTTCAATGACCTCCCGATGGTCTCTGGCTTTGCTCCAGGCTGAAAAAGCATTAGAAGGACCAGGAAGGAAAAAGAGACAGTGGGAAGATTAAAGAAAAAAAAAAAAAAAAACCAGAACAACAACAAGCAACAGTCAACAAAGAGAATTCAAAGTGAAACATGGAATATTAAAGACAACTCAATCAATCAGCTGGAGAGTTCAAAAAAACATAACCTGTCATGAAGAGAAGGAAGCAGCATCAGGTAAAATTAGCAACCCTGATAAACTCATCAGCGCTGGAGCCTGGGCCAGGAAACAGCACAGGGAAGATGAAGGGGTTGGTAGAGGCTTGAGCCCATGTTGGGGAAGCAGAAGAAAATTGACACAACCCAAGGCAATGTGCTTTGGTGGAGGAATGTGGTTTGGGTGGAGACCAAAGACATGGGCTGCTTCCGAGACCTACAGCAGCAAGAAGTTGCCTTTGTGCTCCTTAAATTACAAGGCAGCATTTTCTTTAAAGTGTATTTTTCTTCTGTTTTGTTGCTTGTTCTTGCTCTGAGGGAAAACACGCACAGAAAGAAGGCTGGAGACACAGACACTGTGGCTGGAAGGAACAGGAGGGGCTGCTGGGATGGCCTGTCCAGGGCTGGGCTTTGGCCAGTGATCTTTCTGGAGCAAAAATCTCCTCTTTCTTTTGGATAAAAGACCGTTCCCCTGTCCTTTCAAATAGCATCTGCAAACCCCCAGAGTAGCAAAAGATTTTACAACAATAATCCCCCAAAAGAGAAACAAGAACTGGAAAACCCCCAAGCAGCCAGGAACTGTTTTAATGTAACCAAGCTCCAACACAGATTTCCATCAATTTTGCAGCAAACCTGAGTCATGAAATTAAAAGTAGCATCAGCATATTTCCTATTAGCTGTGGTTCCTTTTTCAGAACAGATCATACATTCCTACCCTATTTTTCTAGACACTTGTGTCAATGCGATATCATCAGATGCCGTTCAGTCTTTCCTCTTAGCCTGAAAAAAGCTTTCCTGTTGGGAAGGATGGGATTTTAATATTTAAAAAAGACTTCATGAAAAAGCTTTGCTGATTTTTTATTTATTTATTTATTTAATATCCCTCCCCTGATCAGAGTGGGTGCATTTTGTAGCTTTTAAATATCATGCAAGTTTTAGCAACGCTGCTATTAAATCTGAATCTGCTGTCACAGCAGGCATCAGGAATGTGATTCACACCAGCACAGAGAGCCTGTTCCGTCCTCCCCAGCTCCTGTCCTTAGCTACAGACACCTGGCATCAGACACCACCATTGTTTTCCCAATGTCTCTGAACAGCTAAAAGCTCCAACAGAACCAATCGTGCCCTGGATGTGCCCTCTCACACCCTGAGCAGCAGGGGTCTGGCATCAGCTCGGTGATGTCTGAGGAAGGCTCTTGCCTGTCACCCCCTGGGTGTTTATTTTGACACGTCTGCCCATCAGCCCAGCTCACACCACTCTCAGCTGCCCCTGAGCCCACTGCTGGGCTGGGAAATGAAAAGGGCAGGTGCTGCTCAGTGTTTGTTTGGAGCGAGCAGAGGGGAGCAGTGGAGAACCAGCAGCATGGCTGGCACTGCAGCTGTTCAGAAATGGAGGTGGCTTCTCCTTCCATCCATGCCCTGTTTCTTCCACCCATCCCCTGCTCTGCTCCTGCCCTTCACTCTCTAGCCACCCACTCCATCATGGCTCCAATTCTCTTTCCTCTTCTCCTTCCCTTGCTCCTGTAGTGTTACATGGAGAAGATCCAAACCTAACATCCACAAACTCCAAATTTCTCATGGCTCATCCCAAAAGGGTTTCCCTGGTTCCTTCTCAGGCATCACACACTTCCAGGACAACACGAACAACACATGATGACACCAAGAGCCAGGAGACACAAAGCAGGTGCAAAAACCTCCAGATTCAGAGATTGCCCTTAGGAGAGGCACAAATCTGGCAAAACCTGGCTTAGCCCAGAGCTCTGCTGCTTTACCTGACAGCTCTGTGCCCATTTGGTGTTTGCATATGCACACAGATGCACAGGGCTGATTGGCAGCAGAGCAGGGACTCACGAGCAGTTTGAGTGAAGGGAAGCTTCAGGCAACACTGCAAACAAGACGGTGCTCTGACATACACATATACACACACACAAAATCCTGCAGCCACGCACCAATAAATCATATTTCACAGCCTACAGCACATAAACCCAGCTAGTGTGCACAGAAACCCAGCGAGCACACACATGCTTGTGAGCGCTCCCGCCTCTCCCCTCCAACCAACTGAAAATTTATTATCCAGCTCCCAAGATTTTCTAAAAGGATTTTCCACAAACAGGGCTGGAGCTTTGCAAGTGATGAGCCAAGCCCAGATGGGATTTGTGCCCTCATCACCTGGGGTGGTGGCAACTGGGATCTCCTTGCACTGTCCCAGGGGGCTGCACTCATGGAGGGGGGAGGCAGGGGGTGGTGAACACAGTGGCAGTGCCTTTGATGGGCTGCTGAGCCCATGTAGCTCATAAAGCAAGGAGCAATCACAGTGAAATTCAGTGTCACAGTTATTCCTTGCAGCTCCCTCATGGCTCAGACAAGCAGGATAATGACAGAGATGGGAACTCCCGTGGTATCAGGTACAGCCATAGGTTTGTGGCTTCATCCTGAATTCAGTGCTGGAACCACAAACTGGGGAGTCTCAGCTCCTCTTCTCCATGCCCCACAGGTGGCCCAAGTGGCTTTGCAATGGTCACACATCCACATTAAAAACTCCCACACTTCCATGTGTGAGCCTTAGAGATGTCAAGCTTCCCAAAAATCCCAGTTTCATGTGAGCCCAGTGAATTCACTGTTCAGCAGCATAATGCCATGAGCAGGGCAGGGATGCTGCTGACCAAAGCAGGACAGTCCAGTAGCTCCCAAGCCATGGACAGCTGCTGCACCACACCAGCACAACCCAGCCAAGCACCCATCCTTACCACACACCTCTCCTATATTAAACTTAGTTGAACAAATCAGTCTTGCTGGGAGAACAGGGAGCAGAGCAGTAATTCATGTCTCCTCCCCACCGGAGGCGTCTCGGAAGCCAACTGTGTGTTCTCTCCCAACTTATTATCCTCTCACTCTCGGGAGGCAACTTTCCAGCGGGCAGAACGTGTTTTTCCCTTGTCGCTCTCCAGCATCGCTTCTCGCCTCACCTGTGTTTTGCTAAGATAGAGGGTTTATTGTAAACTTATTAATTACTTCATTTCTCCTGCGAGGAGCCAGGAGAAAAATTTTCCGCGGCAGCCAGGATCCGCTATTGTGTTGGCGGCGGGGCTGAATGCGGCTGACGTCAGGATTCATTTTCCCCATGACTGGGGAAGGCGACTCTCCGTGCCACGCCGTGCATATGAATCAGGCAGCCTTCCCCTGGCACAGCATGCCCAGCAATTCATCTTCCACCGGGACTTCTTCAAGCAGAAGAGAAAATGACAAACTTTTGCTATTGCGCTTGCCTGCAGAGAGGTGAGCTGGGGAGACGGGGGCTGCGGCCTCCCCAGATCTCATGTTTGTCCCTCCACCTCTGGTCAACAGCAGATGGGGTCAGCAGCAGATGTTTTCCATGCCTGGAGACACATCAACAGGTCTCCAAGTGACTCCAGCAAGCCTGGCCAACCCTGCAGTCACTGCAAGTATCTCAGCTAACTTTCCAGCCTGCTCACTGCTACCTTTTCTCCAAGCCTAGGGA
>NW_005054319.1:2038672-2040199 GCF_000277835.1 Geospiza fortis | reverse complement strand
AGGGAGAAATCAATATACACAGGTTTATAGCAAACTGATTTGGTTTAAGGCAGCCAGGGTTGGGACTAAATGATTTCTAACATCCCTTCCAATCCAAACCATTGATGATTCTATAAATCTATAAATGAGACTTGCCTGGAATAACAGAGATAATGATGTCCTCCCTTTGTGAAGCACATCAGACCATTGATGTGCTCTTCCTCTACATGTGGGAGAGCAGAGCTAGGCACAGAGTGCATCCCAAATAAGAGTCATACACCCAGTTTGGGCAGTGACAATTTATTGTTATGACAGAAGAGCTACATCCATTATAATACAAAATGTCAGACTTCTGGAGATGCTCCACCCTCCATGGAGGGGAGGAGGAAGACCACCTCCCAAAACACATACGCACAGGGTGGTGGCAGGCAGCAGGCTAAAGCCACCAGCATTGAACACAATGGAGCCCAAACTGCTCCTTTTTACTATTCTACAATCCTGAGATAACCAAGATAACCTAAAGTCTCAGTAAGGAACCAAAAGGATGGCAGTGACTGAGCCACAGAGGTGTCAACAAAAATATAGGGGCTTCAAATGGCCATTTATGCTTGTGCTTGTCTGCTGAGTGAGGGCAGACTCAGGTCAATGATCTCTCAAAAATAATTTCAAACTTGCTGAGTGATGAGATGTTTGCAAGAGCAAGAGACTCTCCCTGGGTCTCTGTCCTCAGGGACCAAGCCCTTGGCTGCCATTAGAAGAGGACAACCATGCAGCAGGAAGCACCAGCCTGATGCACGTTTGTCTCTTTGTTAGGGCTCAGATTTAGGGAATCCTTTTGGGAAAAGCTGTGAATAGTGATGCTGAGGCTCCTCAAACCAGCAGTTCCCACCATATTCCCAGACAGATCCTGAGAATCTGGGTAGTGATGAACACATGGCCCAGTTCAAAGGCAGGGATTGGATCCTGGCACAGGAGAGCCCTGGGATGGAGCTAGACTTGCCCTCCCACAGGAGGAAAATTATGGTTTTCAGAGGAATTGGTGGGATTTGTGAGTCAGCATGAAAGAAGGGGGGAAAAAGGAGTTCCTTGCAAAACAGAAGCAACCCAACACCACAAATTAAGGGTGGTGAACAGGAGAAGTTTTCCTTGCTACCTCAAGTGTCCTGCCCAGGAGGGCCAAAGCCTGGCTGGCAGCTGGCAGTGGGGCACTAAGCGATGGTCTGGCGGCTGAAGAGGTCGAGGGTGAGGGCGCTGAGGAAGGCTGGGATGCTGTCCTGGCGCAGCAGGTGCAGCTCGATGAGCTCCCGGATGGTTCGCGAGAACTCCGTTTCCAGAAGCTGCATTTTTCCACCGGAGGAGCTGGAGGCCTAGAGGGAAAGAAGAACAAGCCCATTAATACCAGAGGGTTTTAATGCTGCATTTTTCCACCAGAAGAGCTGGAGGCCTAAAGAGAAAGAAGAACAAGCCCATTAATACCAGAGAGTTTTAATTCACCTCCCTGACACAGGAGCAGTGCCACCCTGAAGCCTCCTTTGGGATGGATCTGCT
>NW_005054319.1:2036003-2038635 GCF_000277835.1 Geospiza fortis | reverse complement strand
GTCCTGCATCCCAATGTCCCCAAGCAGGACCCCTGTGAGCCTTCCCTGGTGACAAATGTGGCATTGGGGAGATGTTTGACCATCCTGGAAAGAGCCCAGAACAGAGGTGGCCACATCAGGGTCCCTGTCATCAACACCACCCAGGATGGCGGGAGCTCTGCAGAGGGGTTTTCTCTCCATGAAAACATTTATCCCTGAAGTCATGCCACTTCTGTAGGAGGGAGCAGACCTGTTCCTGATTAGCATAACTCCTTCCCAAGGAGTACTGATCCATCCTGCATCCCTAAAGTGTTTAAATCAGCCTGGCAGCACACAGCAGAAGCCTCCAGAGGAATTATTCCAGGGATGCTCTCAAGAAAATAAGGAAACTCAGCATGTGGGAAGACACTACAAATCTCCTGTAACATATAAAACAAGCAAAAAAAAGCTAAATGCAAGAGAAATAAGGAATGCTTGAAGCCTTTCCTGCCCCCGGAGGCATGAAAGCAGCTTGTTTATTAATAAACAGCAAAAACATCACAGTGCAAATGCTAATTTTTTTTTCCCCTGCCATTTTCCTCTTCAAAATACTCCCATTCCTAATTGCTTTGCAGCTCTGCTTCCTGTTGGAGGTGAGGTGGGACAGCATGGGTGGTGCCAGGCATGGCTGGCAGCCCCTTCCTCAATCAAAGGATGCCAAGACCCAAAGGGGAAGATTGCCATGGGAGGGGAAAACATGGCTTTAGCTGCTGAGACCCCCAAGGAACCTGCTTCCTTCCAGTTTCATGTTCTCAAGCACCTGGACACATTTGATTATGAATTCTCCATGTTTGGGTCACTTTGGATTGTGAGGAGTGCAAGGCACAGAGGATGCCCCTGCCATCCCTGAGCCAGGCAGGGAATCAAAACAAGGTTTGCACGTGGAAAAGTGAATTAGCTTTTGTTTAGATCTTTGATTTGGCTGGGCTGTTTTTCAGCAAATCCTGCGCTTTGATCTGCTGCTTACCAGAGCTACCTGGTACCTCCTGTGCACCTGAGGTACCCCTGGACCAGATCAAAGAGGGAAGAGATGGCAGATGAAGGAGTCAGTTGGAGGCATCAGGAATGATGTAAAGCCAGAGGTGTCACAGCAGAGCAGAAACTCAGGAGCTGGGTGCTGTGGCAGCAGCACAGGTTTTATTTTGCAAATCCCCCCCAGATTCAGCTGATGAGAAGTGCCAGTTTTGGAGGAAGGTCCGAGTATTATGAATGCATCACTTGTATCTCCAGCTCTCTCAGTGCCGAGTTGGATTCATCTGAAATGGGAATTCAAGCTCTGTATGAAATACACAGCCTCCCTTGCAGATTTAAAACACTCTTTGGGCACAGAATTAATTTTCTAAGAATTTACAAGCAAATCCATTAATTGGTTTACTAGTTTAATTAATTAAAGTAAATTCCTTAAGAAATTTAGCATCCAGTGCCAGACCATTTGCTTGTGTTTTATGACCTCAAAAACAGAGCAACATAAATGTTTTAAATTTCCTCTACTTAGAGCTCGCTGGTGTCATGGGTGAAGGCTACATTTGAATATCTTCCCTTTTTTTTTTATGAGATTAATGGTAGTTTCTCTCTACTATTCTTCATAACCAAAGTTTCCTCCTGCAGCAGAGGCAGAAGAATAATGTTCAGAGAAAGTTATGTGGATAAATACGTGCTTCTGAGAAGACTGCTATTTCCCATTGAGTTTTCTCAGCTGTCAAGGGAGGCACCATCCTCCCTCTCACCCCACGGCCTCTGTCTCCCCAGGAACTCTAAAAAATCAAAGAAAACCCCCAAATGCTTCCAAACCCCAGACATCTCACCCAGGTTTCTTATGATTGCTTCTGTAACAGGCACAAGGCGAGAAGGCAGCCACTTGGAAAAAAAGCAATTCTTCCTCTGCCAGTAGATGTTTACATGTGAACTTATAGGATGGATGCACTTGCAGTGCAGCTCATTCAATCTCACACTGCTTTAGAAAAAATGGAGAAACTTTTTTTTTCCCCCTAGGAGTGTTTTAAAATTGCTATCATTGTAACTTTTCTTATTATTTGTTTTTATTGCTTTTTTTCTTCACCCATCTGTTCATAATGTAGTATAGACTGGGATATATAGATAGATTTGCTGCTTTGGGTTCAACAGCGGGAGTACCTCTGCAGCCTGTGCTTTACAAATAAAGTGATTATATGAAATAATAGCAATATGTTCCCATTAATTCGCAGGATTTCTTTTCAAAAGCCAGCCTGCACCCCGCCTGGTGCACTTGCTGGCAGAGAGGGAAGTGCCCGAGGCAGGAACAGGAGCGAGCAGGGGATCAGAGCAGGGCAGGGGGATGCACAGGGGGTGTGCAGGAACCGCGGGGGAGGACATGGGGGGGATGCTCTGCTGAGTGAACGCTGCAGGCTCTGGTGTTCCACACCATTCTGGATCAATGCAGAGCATGCCTGTGGTTCCAGCTCTAAAAACTGTATTTCTGAAGATAAGAAATATGAAATTTCCAGCAGTTCAAAGCTGCAAGGGCACTCAAGTCCTCCTCTTCATTGTTCATAGCTAGGATTCACTCCACCCATTTTTAATATAGTTTTTACTTATTTATAAAAAGACTCAACCCTCAAAAGCAAGCTCCTGGACA
>NW_005054319.1:2016751-2035993 GCF_000277835.1 Geospiza fortis | reverse complement strand
CCTGCTGCAGGTGCCAGCACAGATCAGCTATTCACAGCACACTCCATGTATTGCAATCACCTTCACTCTGCTGATGCATTCCCTAAAATTCTACGTTTATTTGAAGCCAAAAGCCACCCCAGCCCATCTGGGAATAAAATACAAAGCTGAGAGGAGCATAAACAAGTGTCACTGATCCATGGGGACAGTCCATGAGTGGGAATGGGGTGAGAGAGACCAGAGCATGTTCAAACCCAACCCTGACTGTTCTGTGCCCAACACTACTGACATCACTGCTACAGTGTGCTCTTGCTCTTAAAGAGAAGGGCCAAAAAGTAAAGAAAAAAAGAAAGAAAAAAGAAAAAAAGCATCAACATCTAGAGTCAAACTGAATATATGGGATCAAAGGAAAAGCTGGATCTGTGAGTATCCCCATCCACCCCAGAGCCAACGCACAGAGGAGTCAATGCAAGAGGACACTTTGGGGATCACCATTATGCTTCACTCTCCCTTTCCCCTCTGTGCTGGGCCACACAAGCGCAGGGCTTCACTAGAGATGTAAATATTCCCCCCTAAACCTCAGTTTCCCTGAGCACAGAGCAGCAGCTCATCACGATGAGAGCACCATCTCTCAGGTGCCCTGTACATAGCCCTGTATTGGTTTCTTCTAATTCATGGGAAAAGTCTGTCTGGCTCACTAAACTACCAAGATTCAGGTCTCTGTTATGTTTTATTCAGATCTCAAATACTTGCAAAAGGAAAGAGTTCAGCCTTCACTAAGCTCCATTGCCAGTTTAGTCTGATTTAAGGGCTATGGGGACCTTTTCTAGAAAAGCAAAGGAAATCACTCTTTGCCCAGTGTTACTGCACACCCAGCTCTGCTGGGCTGGGGGGGATGTGAGTCTGGTTGGAGATCTGAAGGGTGACAGCCGGTCTGTCTCCTTGCAGGCTGTGCTACCCCACAGTAACCAGATGATCAGGGGACAGACCTCTCTATATTGCAAACCACAACAACACTGGTCTATTTAGCACAGAACAACATGAACCTGGAGTAGCTGCTCTGAGAAGGGAGCTGTTAGCACAACTGTTTCTTCAGGGGAATCAAGATCAGCAGCCACCTGCCAGAAGGAAACATCATAAATCTTCCTCTTAACTCTGGAAACCAGTAAATTATTCAAGGCTTTATAGTTCAGATATACATGTAAAAATCTCTCCAGTAACCACGAACATGGTGGAAAAGCAGGTTCTTCGCTCCATCTCAGCAAGGAGCAGACAATGCAGATGATGTGAGGGAGCAACAGACATTCCCAAACGCCCCTCTTGGGGATGGACCTGCAGCTGGATGAACTGGGCTCATAAAACTGCAACATATGGACTGTAACAAGCTCTCTTAACTACTGCCACTTCAATGTAACACGTACAAGACTCTGTCTGCACTGCTCCTGCTGAGATGGCTCTTTGCACCTGTGCTCCTGTTGCACACAGCCTTTCCTGAAAGCCAAGACCCAGCATTTCCTTCTCTGATTCCTCCAGCTGCCGAGGGGGACCCATGTCAAAAGTGTGACAGTGTCTCCTTTACCCACTAACAAGCTACCACATGGTTCAGAAGTGCACTCTCACCTAGATACACTCAGGTTTTATTTTCTTGTACTCCTATTTCCTCTTCTCTCTGACATATTTTGGTAGCTAAAAACAATGGCTCCCAAAGTGCCATCGGCTATGAGCTGACATGCAGCGTGAGTTTGATCACACAAAGGTTGCTTCTTAAAAAATATGGGTTGAGTGTAAGACCCAAGGTCATGTAGACCTTCAGATGCTGGAATAAGACAGTAAAGAGGGTGGCTGCACATGCCAAGGAGAGAGCTGGCATGGGGACTTGGTATCATCAGAAAATACGGAGCAGAAATGCAGAAACGGGAAAATTCTGCACAACACAAATTCTATACAACAGAATTCTATACAACTTGAGATTTCAAAATGAAGTGAGGATTTTCTACCTCTGATTTCCACATGGAGAAAGCACAACTGCCTTTGGGGATGCAATCCATGCAGGACATGTGTTCCTGCAACTTCAAACACACACATCCAGCGTCGCAGGTGGATTTCCTGAATGGGTTTTGGCAAGCTGACAACAGGGATGGTGGAGCTTCGTGCCAGGCACAGCAGGCAAGACAGTTGTGTCTCAGCTTGGGAACAAAGGAGCTTCAAACACCTCCACAGTGTGCAGAAGGATGAAGTCCAGGGCTTTGGCAGGGCTGCCAGTGCCATCCCTTGGCGTGGTGACAAACCTTTGCTTTGCAGATGCTGCTTGGCCACGCTCTATGGTGGACGGTGCTTTCCAAGGCTAAGATGTATTAGGGGTCAAAAGGGGCAAGTGAATCATTGCCTGGTGACATTTACCCAGTGAATGTATCTCGAAGGCCCCATCTCATCTGCTCTGCTCCTTCCATAAATCACTGTCTGTGCTGTGTCCCCATGGATGCCAGCTCTGAGCACACACAGCAACCAGCCCCGTGTGCGCTGAGGGAAGGGGCACCACGGCTTCACACCCAACACTAGGGTGAGGGTTAGGGTTCCACCAATTGTTAGAGTTTTGAAACCACAAAGCCCAGAGCTCCAGGCACACTGCAGCTGCAAAAGGCATCCCAAGGGGAACACAAAACTGCCACAACATGCCTTCCTCTACAGCATTTTCCGTGGAATCAGCCTTAATCCTAGGCTAGGTTTACTGCCTAGGGTTAGGGTTAGGGTTCCAGCTAGGGTTAGGGTTAGTGTGCAGCTCCACAGGCTTCTCCAGCACTATGGGCCATGCTGTGGCCTCTGTGCCCGAGTTCTTACTCCCCCTTTCCCTTCTCCTTGTGGTGTTCCCCACCCTACCCTGAAGAGTGCTGTGCTGTCCACGTCGATGTGGGTTATGCAGATCTCCCCAGCAGATCGACCCCTTTGGCAATTTGCCTTCATCACATGAATCCCTCAGACCTCCTCTTCATGTGGGGCAGTCACCCCCTCTTCCCAAAGCCTTCATGTGCCAGCAGAAGCCTTCAGGGTTGGCTGTTCCAAGTGATCACCTCCCAAAAAGCTCTACAGCTCTATCTGAGTGTGTGTCAGAGCCTTGGGCGCACTGCTGGTCCTGAAACATCCCTCAACTCCCTCACACCTTCCCCATGGCACCCACTGACACCCACAAACCCTGCCACAGTGCAACAAACCCATTTGAAATTTTCCTTTAAGAAGCTGCTGGCTCTGACCTTTAAATGAGAAAATCCTTTTGTTTCTGCCTCTTGCTTCAGATGCCAAGATTTTTCTAAATGTCAAAGGCCGCCTTGTCCACGTGCAGATGTTGAGGGGGGGAAGCAGCGATGCTGAGTGGGCTGGCACCCTCTCTTTGGGTCTGCACAGCTGATAAATCACCACTTCAGATCACCCCAGACAGACAGACAGACAGACAGACAGACAGACTCAGGGAGGCCAAAAAACTAGAGTGCCCAGAAAAAAAACAAGGAAAAACAACCAAGGAAAAGATGTGTGTGTGTGTTTGTGTGTGTGCACTTGCAGAAACTGCCTGCTGAAGTTATAACAACCCAAACACGAGGTTTTGAGATTTAATTGCTCAAACTTGGCTCTCTCGGGTGATGATATCATTATCAAAATACCCCAATTGAGTTATGCCTCACCAATCAATCTCTCCTAAGCATCATGCACTGCTCAAATACCAGGTCCCCAGGTAGCCTCTAAATCACTTTAATTACAGGCCGTTCATTTAAAATTAGGGAAATATTAAGGAAAGAAAAAAAAAATCAACACAAAATTGAACCACAAGATGTGCTTATGGCTGGAAATATTTATGAGGTTATTTAGCAAACTGTTTACCGGTTTCCTTCTTTCTTTCATGGTAACTGGCAGGTTCCAGCTGGCCTGACAGGATGCCTGTCCATGGTGGCTCCTGCAGGATGTGCAGCACTTAATCAGATCACCTCCCTTTCACAAATGACCATTCCTTGTCTGCAGCAAAATCCTCCCCCCCCCCTTTAATATTTTCATTGTAACCCAAAGAAGAAGAGCTCTTCCTTATAATAATTGTTTCTTGCCAAGACCTCTGACCTCTGTGTCACCAGCTTGGTATATAAAGTGAATTTATGAGGCAGACAGGGATGGATGCCTGTAAAGAGCCTTCCAGGAAATGTAATGAAAAAGCTGCTTTTAGCTGCTGAGCAAAGAAAAGCAAATGCCTGGTAATGCCAAGAAGAAAATTGAATGCTGGGATGGGGTAAGTGAGAAACAGCCCTGTGTGCACTGAGATTTATAGCAAACATTTCCTTTCTCTTTCTTATTATTCAACACTGAGATGAACCACAACCCCAGAATGTCTTTGGAACAAGAGGTCAGCTCATATACTTCCATCTTAATCAGAACCACGACCCAGGCGCTGTGTACACGAGTGGCAGCAGTGATGGGTGCTGGGTGCTGCACCAGCTCAGCAGCAGAGCAATGCAGAGCAGGGTGTGCTGCACCAGCCTGTCCCCACAGCTCCCTGCTTGGATCTAGGAGAGCTCTCCTGCACCTCACGTCAAAAATGGAACATGAAAAAGAGCAGGGACATGTGCTGAAGGGCTGCACCCCTCTCTGAGGGGGAAAGCTGCTGGTTAATCCTGGGGGACAGTGCTCTGTGCAGCAGAGGAGGAGTCAGCACCTTCTTTCAAAAGGTTTCTCCCACAGGTTAATGCCCTTTAGACTGTCAAATGCGATGCCATAAAAATAAGATCAAAGGCTTTAAAATAAGGGAAGTGCATTTTTTGATTCATACTATTACTATTTTATATCTGAATATTCCTATAGAGCTTTTCATCCTGGAAGACAGGTCTTTGAACTGCTGTGATTTCACCTATCACTGAGGAACAACCCCCGGGGTAAAATGTGACAGCTATTATCAGGGTGCATTAATGTTACTGAACAGTTCAGGATAGACAGAGACAAATATATCCAATTTAAATCATAGGATTGAAGAACTACTGCTCAGTGTGGATTAATACCCAGGCATTTTCCAAAAGTGCTTTGAGAGTTTTTAGAGAACAAGTGCAGAAACTAAAATTCCCTGTTTCATCTGTAGGATTCATTCAGGCTCCCATCATTATGCTGCAAATTGAACATTGTCAAAGAGGGAAGATGGCAATGGAAATGATTCACCCATAGCATCTACTTTTGCATCCACAGATTCTCTGATGGGATGTCCAGAGCAGCCAGAAGGAGACTCACCCTGTGGAGATTTGCTGAGGTGATACCTAAAAATGGTTCCACTGAACACATGGCTGGTGAGAGTAAATCACAGCAGACTACTCACATCACAGAGAATGGAAAATCACATGGGATGTCACTCTAAACTAATACTGGCAGCCAGCTGTAGTCGGAACTTGAGCTCATAAAGTACAAGTTTTTAACAGACTTCAGATCTGCTAAATAGTGTTCACCAGCCAAATATGCTTATAAACATCAAGCATGAAGGAGTAGAGATGGGAACAAAGCACGGAGCTCACAGAATTTTCCCAACCCCATTCCATATAAAAACCCAAACTACAGCATTAATCCTTGAAAGCCAATACCTCCATAAAATCTCAGGATCTTTACAAATCAGAGTCTCTCCTTGATACACAGGGAAGCCGTGCTGCTCCCACAGCAGGGCTATCTCTGACCTACAACAAATCCCTTTGGAAAGAGCAGCCAAACGTGTGTTATCCCAACTGCTGTCACACCACACAGGGCTGGACCACTCCAGCACCCCAGCTGCAGCTTCCCAACCATCTGTGAGTGACTGTGTTGGACTGGTCAAGCTGCAGAGTGAGTAGCTAACAAGCATTAACAACATCTAGCCCATGTGTTCTGTCTAGTAAAATGCCAACCCATCTGTCTGTAACATCAGCGACTCCGTAGAAGCCATATGCAGGAGAGACATAAATTAGGGAGAGAAAAATCTCCCATTACTTTAACTCTGCAGTTGTCACAGTTGTCAGTGGGAATGAGAGGGACTGGGTGTTTTTTAAGCTCTGTTTTCCCAGCCAAATCTCAGGCTCATGTAGCCCTCCAGCCCTGCCATCCAGAGGCAGTTTCTGGTCTGCCCCTGACCCTGGTGAACATGGCTTGGGACAAAATGAAAAGTAGCTGTAACTCAAACCAGGCCCCAAACTGCTCCCCCAGGAGAGCCAGCAGAAGGCAGAGAACTTGAGGGAGACACCAGGGACTGGCAAGTGAGCCCAGCATACAAGAATCCCTCAGTTAGACAGGGAACTCATTAACCAGCCAAGCTGCTTATCACATTCCTCTTCATCTCCCCTGCTGAAAGCTCTCTGAGCTGGAAGGAACAGAGGAGCAGTAAACCAAGAACATGGAGTTTCTGGAACATGAGAAAGAAGCACCTATGGGAGAAATGCAAAAAAAATTATCTATGCAGGTTGTAATTAAGACTGCTTGTTCCCAAGGCAGGGAGATACTCCACTTGTGAACTGCAGCTGGGGTCATGAGGGCTGAAAGAGAACACAAGCAGCAGAGTTGCCAAACACTGCCATCAGTGAGAGATGTCTGGAACCATGGAGAATTTCAACAGCAACTTTTGAGGCTGCAGCGTTGCCTGGGAGATAGGCATCCCTTCCCCAAAGCAAACCACTGCTCCCCAAGAGGCAGAGCTTGCTGGAGCCTTCATCCCTCACTGACTCACATCAGACACACACTGTTCCACTGCTTGGCTGCTCCTGTATTGTGGTCCTGCTCAGAACTCTCTGCCTTCCTGTCTCTGGATTAGAGAGTGCCTGCCCATGGCACAGAGTGAAAATAGGTCATACAGACCTCAGGACTCACCAGCTGCCAAATGGAAATGAACCCCCAAATTTTGGAGCTGGGCATCTCACCTTGTGTGAGATGGAGGGAGAGTGCCTGGGGCTGGGAATGGTTAAATGAGCAGAAGACACATGCCTGGGAGGCACATCTGGAGTGGCTGCTACTCTGCCACGTTGTAGATGCCATCACATGACTAACATATTTATCCTCATCATCTTTTTGGTATCCTTCTGGAAGCCTTGCCACAAGTGGGGTGGACAGAAGGCTAAAGAACTGAACAAGATCCTGTGACCAGTAATGGCTCAAAGGACTGTAAGTGATAAACTTAATGACAAGCAGACAATTAGCCCTTAGCTCTGTGGCTGAGGGATGGGGCAGTACATAGAGCATGCCCGTTCCTGGCTCATTGAGTTCGCAAGGCTTGTGGGGGAAGGAGTGACAGATGGACCTTATGGCAGATTACAGCTGAAATTCTCACCATGTTTATTCACTACCCTCTTCTAGCTCTTGTTTGTCATAGTCTGGCACCCCGGGCTGAAATGCAGGTTCGAGCCTTACATCAAGGAAATTGGTGACACGTATTTGTCACCTCTGCACAGAGCCAGCGCTCTGCACGCAGACCAAACACCGCTCAATTGGTCAATAATCACCCCTTCCTCTGGGACCCTGTGACTTGCTTACAGTTATGATCTACCAAAGTGGAATTTAAGTGCTGGCTCTGGGAATAACATTAGTTGCCACTGCAATATCAATAACCAAATGCCACGATGGTAGTGTGGGTTGAGGAAGGTGCTTTTGTGCTTTTCCTGCTGTCGCTTTTTTGCTGGCTCATGTTTTCCTTCGTTTTTATTCATTTGAAATCGCTGTCATCAGCATGACTGCCAGCAGGACCAAAGCAAGCCTGAGTTGTCAGTACCCAGCAAGTCAAAGAAGGAAGTTGATTCTGAACATGCAAAATTATTTTCTTGTGTCCTCAAGAATGAGTTTTAACCCTTAACAGCTCACAATCCCACATTCCTCTGACTGCATCTATAGCCACAAGTGGAAGTTTAAACTGAGAAGAAGATGTTATAATTTTTATAATGGAGCTGATGGATATCAGTAATTCTATTTGTGGAGTTACTTAACCAGACTTGTAGTCCACAGGCAGGAAACCTTGAAGAACTAGATAGTAGGGAAACCAGTCAACTGGCCTATGCACATTGGGTAAATCCAGATTTCTTGAAATGGGCTTTTAATGGTAAAATCCAATGTGAAACAAAGACACACAGGACTCCTCTCTCTTTAAGCAGGTCTGATCTCACCATAAGAAAGTCCATGGCTCAAGAGACAGAGGTTGCAGCTAAGGAGTGAATAAACAGGAAGATTTCAGTATTCACTTAAACAGCAGGAGAAATTCCACTGTATCCCTTGAGGGGACACTCAGCCCTTTGGGCTATGACGCGTTTGCTGAAAGCTCCTGCTGTTGCTGCCTGTGCTGTCATTTGGCACTAAGCTCCTGAAGAACATGGCAAGACAGCACTGCTGGTTCTCATGTCTGGATGAACATGCTCCTCTCCCCGAAGGGAAAAGGAGAGGTTTTGTGTTTAGCAAGTGCACCATGTTCGAGCAACCTCTGAGGAGCCTGCCTGGGGCCCCGGGCCTCCCCATCTGACACACATCTGACTGGTTGTCTCTTCCTGCTGGTGTTCTGCCACTGATGTGCTGCCATCCTCCAGTCAGCTCCTTTTGCTGCAAGTGCAGGGCGGGAAGAGATTTATGCAGACACCATGTATGCAATTATGAAAACAGAAGACAAGACACCCGGATATCACACAAACTGATGCATTTTTGCTGGCAGGCTTTTTGCATGATCTGGTAACAGCTGTCATGCTCCAGCTTCTGTCATCTGAGCTCTGCTACCACTTCAGCATCCTTCCACATCCTTTAAGAGGGCTTCCTTCCCTTCCTGGTGCAGCCTGCTCCAGATGCCACAGCAAAGTGGGCAGTAGTGTGGGATGCAAAGGGGACACAGTATGGCTGCTTTTCATAGCAGCACTAAAATGAAATGTTCACTTCTTTAGGCAAGACACTGCTCATTAGCAATGACCTCGAGGCATGCAAGCTGCTCAACCAGCAATCTCTCCCACTCTGGAGCTCTTTAAAATTTGCCCTTTTCCTGTGCCAAGTCTTTCAGCAAGCTTCCCTAAAGCGCAGTGGTGATCTGTAGATATACATACACATTGTCCTGTGCTTTTTGGAGAAATGTGGTGATGGGGAGCTGGTATGGAGCTTGGACTTCATACCTTGTCCCCTACTCAGCACAGCATTAAAAGGGAAGGAAAGGACAAGTCTACAAGTTTCCCTGCCAAGGCAGCTACTGCTGTGAACTCTAAAGCCTGGGAGCCTGTTAGTGCCCACATCCTCCTGGTTTTCAGCACTCCATGCTATGTTTGCTTTTGTAAATGGATTTAACCTTTCTAAAATTAAAAACAGAAGAGAACTTCTCTTGGCAGAACACCAGTTTTAGAAAGATGGAGGAACACAACATTTCCCAAACACTTCAAAACTGCAGACTGGAGATATGTGCTAGTCTCTGCAGTGCATGCTGGTTTTGCTCGTTATTCTGAATGTTAATACATTAATAGATCCTCTCCTGATTAACGGCTGCACTAGGCTCTCTTTCTAGGAACACATATGGCTCTTTCTTGCCACAATATTGGAATAGAGAGCCAAAATATTTAAACACTACGCTAATAAAAGATTTTATCACCCCCATCCTCATGTAAATAACTAAGGCTGGAGCCAGCTCTTAGCTCTATATGCCTATCTTTCAAAGAGTTCTTAATCAAATATGAATGAACTGGCTGAGGCCCATTTTAAGGAATTGGGCTATTTGTGGTTACAGTGCTGCAGCAACAAAGCCACTGTGACATCCTCTCATCCCACAGGATGCTGTGGGTCTGGCTGAAAGGAGCACATACTAGTTGGGGTTTTAGACCCAGGTGTGTGTGCAGGGGCTGGTTCTGCCTACAAGAAGAGGAAACACAGTTTTTCTTTCCCCACACCTGCAAGGTTAAAATATTGTCCTGAATTAAGATGATTTTCAGGGGACTCCAAATGCTCCTCTTCCAGATATCTCACTCAGCAGCATTTACCCCACCTGCTGAAGGACATGGGAATTACCCAGCACACAGCCCAGAGGGTATGGTAAAAATTCTGGTAGTGTATGTTGGGCTTGTTTGAAGTTGCAGGTCAATTGCCAATACAGAATTGCCTAAAAGATCTGTTCCTCCCTGATTTTTTCCCATGCTGTGCCATTACCTTTCCTCTCTGCCCTATGTCCTGCACTAATCCTACCTGTCTAGTGCCATCAGCTGCTAAAATAAAGAGCAGTTCCCACTTTGTGCTACTTGCCAAGCTGCTGATCAGACCTGTCACTGGATAAGTGTGACACAACCTGACTGCTAAGAAAACCTTTAAATTAAAAAAACCTCTTTCTACATTTCAACGAGTGAGACCTGCAAGGGGAGGGACTTCAGGTTTGTACTCCAGAAAACATTTAGCACTACAGAGCTGAAACATGGTGTGAAAATAAAAGCCCTCCAAACCTGCTTTCACACATTCCCCAGTGAGCCCAGAGGTGTTCCTGCTATGACCCACCTAACAATGCTCTTGAGAATTGTTTTCACAAGCAAAAAATACAAACATAACAGCAAAAGACTCAAGAAGTATTTCTTCAAATGCTGTGCTCTAAATACATTGTAGAAAAGCACTAATATATTTTCAGATGTTACAGAAGGACACAGGAAAAGACCTCAGCAAATCTGAACTGTAATACAGAGCAGGTCCTGACTAAAGTGTCAGGATTACTTGAGATCACTGACCTCCTCCTGCTCAACCAGACTATTTTGCAACTCAATTACATTTATTTCTGTATATACAGATGTACATGAGATACTTAACATTCTTTCTTGTGCAAGAACCAGACAGAAAGCAGAAGATGCAGATGAGAAAACGAGCGGCTGAGCTCCCTCGGAGGTTTTACGGACAAAGATGTTTAAACGAAGTAATTTAAAACCAGAAAGAACCTCACAAACACAGTGCTTCTAAGCATCTCATTTCACTTGCTTGTTTTCAACTACATTTGAAAAAAAATCTCAGAGGGAATCAAACCACTTTAGCTGCTGCTTCCTCATTCCTGATGTCCTCTGGAGAACATGGCCAACGTCTTTTTCCTACCAGTTACACACCAGAATTTCTAGAACAAGTCACTCTACAGCAGTGAGGAGAATTGAAATACATTGAAAGTCATTGCTTGTCACACCTCTGAAGGGCAGGGAAGCACCAGCATGGCCTGAGACTGACAGATAATATTGCCTTGTCCTTCTAAAGTTCTTCTAAGCCTTCTGATGTTTAAATTTTTGTAATGGAGTTTCTCACGCACTTTTCATGTAAATAATGATTGTTTTACATCCCTTTCTGGAAGAGGAGAGAATTAGACTGTTGGTTTGACCAGTGTGGCTGGAGAGGTGGCAATTTCATCCTCCAATCCATGGTCACTTTTGGAATTCTATAAATATCGAGGTTGGGAAATAAACATCCCCCTTTTTTACCTTGAACATCTCGGTGTCTGAGTGTCGCTCATTTTGTGTCATATTGCAACAAGACAAGAAGAAATGGGCTTCCTACACCAGCAGGGCAGCACAGAGCCACACAAAGGACTTGGTGCTCCAGGCCCATTTGCCTCCTTTGCTGCAGAAATCAGAGCTGTCCCCAAACAGGGGCTGAAGTGAACGTGTGAGATGTGGGATGAATTCTGCAATAACCAATCCCAAAATTGGTGGCGTGGTGGGAATGCCCACAATAAAGCTGGCAGTGATGCCCAGGCACCTGCAGCATCCCCTGGGCACCATCCCAGCCAGGGCTCAGCCTGCCTGGGGAAGGGCCCTTCAGTGCTCACAGGGCTGTTCCAGCCCAACAACCAACCCATTCATCCCCATGACTGCCCCTTTCAGCACGAGCTGACACATCCTTCCCACAACAGAACCCTGCAAATGGCTTTATTTAACCCAGAAAACAGATTTGTGTTGTTTCTAAAGACAAATGAATCTAGTTTTGGCTGCAGAGGGCCGAGCTGGGCTCCTCTCTGTGCCAGTAAAAGCATCAGGGTTGTGGAGGAGACTTAAGAGACTGTGTTTACTTTCAGGCTCCCATGGATCATGACTGAACAGAAAAAGGGCTCACACAGCACAACAGATCAGGCTGTAACTGTAAAGGAGTCCAACACTTTGGAGGCTGTTTCTCTCAAGTTCTCAATTAATTATTTTTTTTAATTTATGAAAGACTTCCCACAGTTTACTGGTCTGCAGTGAGAGTGGGGCATTTTGGGGAGAGGATGATGAAGCAGAAGATTTCATAGATTCAGAGAATAATTTGGGCTGGAAGGGACCTTGAACATCATCTAGTTCCAACTCAAGTGGGATGCTGCCCACTAGATCAGGCTGGTGAAGGAAGATCCTTTTCCTTATTATTTTGTCACTTTTCAGTACATACATAATCCCAAATGTGGCTGAGCTCTGCCCAAAGATGCAAATACTTCTGTGCTGGAGGTTCCTGACTGTGTGCTCCTGACAAAAGGGGAATGGGGAAAGGAGTCCCCAGAGAAGCAATGAGAAGTGCCCAGGGTCACAAAGCAGGTCAGCAGCAGAGCCAGGAGCCATGGACAGACCCTGCAAGTCCCCACAAAACACCCAGGCTGTGGGGAAATCTCTGCTCTCCAGTGCAAAGGCAGAGGCAGATATAATGACATAGATTTATCCTTAAGTTGCTATGCAGGGAGGCACAATTCTTTACTTAGTGCCCTGTTATTTAACCTTAATGCTCCACTGCCATTATTTTTTTGTATAGAATGTTATATATGTGTCTGTGTATGAATTTGCAAAGTATAAATAGCATAGATCAGAGGTGACCTTTAAGTTTGTGCATGTGGAGATTCATACAGCATGAGGGCTAGCTGGGAGGATGAAGTCATTAAGATGTGTTCTCATCTAAAGTTACTTATGAATTATTTGTAAGCTATTTTCTCACTTATTTTGTTATAATACCCCCACATACTCACTCACCAGCCAGTAAAAATAGCTTAGCAGTGAATACGTGTTTCGGAATTCTGTTTGCCTATTTTTCCTTTGTGCTGCAGCTGCTGTTGCCATGCTGTCGTTGCTATGTTTTCCTTTTTCTTTCTTTTTCTTAAGAAGGGAAAAGGCAAAAAAAATATCTATTC
The DNA here is from genome assembly GCF_000277835.1 of Geospiza fortis. Taxonomy (NCBI): domain Eukaryota; kingdom Metazoa; phylum Chordata; class Aves; order Passeriformes; family Thraupidae; genus Geospiza; species Geospiza fortis. The sequence continues at coordinate 2,022,927 of NW_005054319.1, read as the reverse complement.
CCTAAACATGCTAGACTCATTTCATGGAACAAAATACCTGAGGTAGAGCCTAGAGGAATAATCTGGCTGAAAGAGCATCATAGTGTAGAAGAAAGCCTTTTTGACACTAACATGCAGATTCTTCTCTGAAAGAGTTAATGAAACTACAAATACAATTTACATCAGGTAAAGATCACTAAAGAAGAGTATTAATATAGCTAGAAAATGGTCAGGGAAAGGTAAAACTCTATGCTGAATAGGTTGATAAGAAGGTAGAGGGAAAAATAGATTGAAAAGAGTAGATGTGGCCAAGTTTCATCTGGAAGACAAGACAATGAAGATGCTCAATAAGCTTGTTAAAACAGTTCTTAAAGCTTGAAAGCTGAAGTTTGTCTCTGTGGGACAGCCCTGAGAAATACAAATGCTCTTTCCAAAGGCTGCAAGTCCAAGGTGGAAAATTTGGTTCTGGGTTGTGGGTCCCAAGTTGTCACCTTCTGCCTCTGGTCATTGTATGAAGAGCAGGCAGAGCTTGCCAGACCAGGACTGGGGCTCAGCAATTAAGTTCTAAAAAGACAATTTGAGTTGCCCATTGCTTCTTTGTCTCTCAGCTCCAGAGGAACTTGGATTATTCCTCCATCCTCAGTCCCCCACCAGTCTCCAGGAGGACCATGGAGTAGAGCTGGCAACATGATCACAAGAATCAATAGTTTCAGCCCAATGACTGATGATTTAGAGCAGAAAAAACCCCTGTGAGAGGGCAAAATGACTTGGGTGGCTTAGGAGTATGGAGAACTGTGAGGGACTAAGAGAACCTGTGAAATTTGGGTCACTGGGCAATGCTACAGCAGAAGAAATTCGATACAGAAAAGTGCGATGTAGCACACGTTGTTCTGCCAATTTAAAGGACTCTTAAGATGCTGATGTGTTGGAAATGATGTAACCTCTCAGAAAAATAAAAAGCCAAGTGCCACCGTGGCCAGCTTCTAGACAATTTCTCAGTGTACAGTGTCACTCAAAACATCAAGTAAAATGTTAGAATAAAATGTGTTTGGAAATACAGCTGGGAGTACCATGTCATGCTTTTACACAAGTTGAGAGCATGGCCTCTTCTCCTGAGCAGTGAGTCAGCCTGGGTGAGTTCAGTACAGCATGAGGGCAAAAGATAAATTAGGTTTTCCTTGTTTGAGGCATGTGCTGTTTAACCTGCCTTTCTTCTCATCACTGACTGCATCCCGGGGTCAGTGGGAGAAACATTAAGGGCTGCAACAATTTACTGCAGAATTAAGACAGGCAAGAGTAAACAGAGGATGGGCAGGGTGGTGAATGCTGGGTCAGATGCTACACTAGAAAAGAGAATTCCAGTATTTCAGGTACTCTTCAGCCACTACCTTCCCTGACTGAGGTGGGTGAGAGTTACAAAGTGCAGCTGGATTCAAGATGCCCCTTTTTCTTCATGGAGTTTGGCCGCATTAGCTGCCATTTTTCTTCATGGAAAACCATGTTTCCATAGGTCAAAAAACCTCCAGTCCTGATCTGTGTGGGGCAGGGGTGATAATCCTGATTGACCTTAAAGCACAGCTCAATCAAAACCAGGTCTGCCATCCCCTGTGTATTAATTTTTCCTGCCTTTACCCACATCCCATCAGCCCCAGATTTTGAGGCCTGACAGAAACCTCTTTCCATGAGGAATGCCACTTCCAACCAAGCCAAAGAAATCACAAAGAGTTATGTAGCCCCATGATTACGAGCTGTGAGTCAGGAGCTTCCAAGTTTATTCCTCACTTTGGGTCCCAGCATGAACTACACAAGTAGCATCATTTCTCTGCATCTCAATATCCTCACCCTCCAGTAAAACTAATAACAACTCCTCCACTGAGCAGGCCTGCTGTGAGAATCAATTGGTATTTGTAAAGGCCTTTGAGAAATGTAAGGCACAGTCTGTATGTGAAAATTATTGATATGATTCATTACCAGGCATTCATACTCTATTTATGCAACTCCCAGTCTATTACTAAATACGCTGTCCATTTGAATATTGAAATCACTGCTGCTAGTAATTTCTGCTAATGTTACACTGGTCTTTCAGAGGTAGCTTTTTTGACTTGAATGGGAGAATTGTGGAGGCAGTGAATAGAGGAACAAATGCCAGAAGAGGAATTTAAAAGAGGACAACAGCTCTGTGCAGACTTCATGGGAAACAATAAAAAAATCCATTTAACAAATAACTTTGTGCTAACACTTTCCTGACTCCTCTTCCTGTTCTCTTTTTTCCTCAGCTGAATTTGTGTGGAAATCTGATCTCCATTAGCCTTTGTCTGCAAGATGAAAATGAGCAAACCTGAGTGCATTGTGCCTCTGCAGACAGACCACCTGCTCCTCACACACGGTCTTGGCTGATGCCTGAGACCCTCTTTGTGACCAGTCTCCTTTTCAGAAAATGAGGATGCTCCACCCAAACCATCATCCTACAACCCTCAATCACCAGCTCCAACTTTCCCCTGCCTTTTCCTTTGCCATGCTACTGAAAGCAGCAAAATCTGGGACTACTTGAAGAGTTTCTGAGAAGAGAGAGCATATGTCTATACATTATATATTTATTCACACACTGAGACATGTTCTCACTCCCAAGACACACACGGTATGTTCCGACTTTCTCACTCCAGCATGTTTTGCAAATTTCTTCTCCACCCCCTCCATTCCCTTGTTTCACTTTATCAGTATCTTGTTTAAGGGAAATGCTGCTTGTTGTAAACTGGAAACATTAACAGCAGGTCAGCAGACCATTTATTAAGATGCAGCTGTGGGACAGGGAGTGATGGGGCACAGCTATTTTCCTGGCTCACCTTCTTCTCCTTCCAGTTGGAAAATTTGTTTTCTTGCTGTGATCCTTCGCCTCACTCTTGGTGCTGACAAAATGTTGCCAATATCCGTGGTGTGGGAACTCAAGGACAATCAATATTTCGTTTGAATCAAATGCAACGATTTTTTTTGTTTGTTTGTTTTGTTTTCAAAGCTCAATGTTTTGCAATTAAACATGTCAAGACATGGGGAAAGTTGAGGTGGGAGTTCTTTTGTGAAAGGCAGGAGAGAGAAGCACAGAAGTAGAAACCAGAACAAACCACAGTGAAGCCAATAGAAATCTGCTGCGTTGTTTCTCTGTCTTCTTAATACATTTTTTACAAGAAGTGAGATCTTTGATTACATTTTTCATTGGGAGAGACAGGCATTGCCCTGCCCAGTGCACAGTAAGAAGGAAAGGAGCCTTTCATGTTCACAGATATCAGACATCAAAACAGCCATTCCCAACTCTTAAAAGGATCAGATGAAACTGCAGCTCAAACTGTGCCAGGGTACTTTGGTGCAGGCAGGTTCCCAGTGGAAGGCATTCTCAGAGCGGTAAGAAATCCTGTGGATGCTGGCACTCCTGTTGAGTGTGGGGAGAAATACGGGAAATTTCTCCCAGAGAAGTCCAGGACCATTGTAAGGGCATTTCAAAATGAGCAGACAGAGAGCCATGACAGCCAGGCTGCAAAAACAGCTGACAAAAAGGAGCTCCTGGTTGTAAAGAATGAGTTGGTGCTCCATCAGAAGGTCCAGGCAGGACAGCAGAGCCCAGCCAGGAGCAGGATTGTGCAGATGAATTACATCTCTCCTTCCTGGGGCTCACTAAAACTCCCAAATATGCTGATGCCCAGCTGCAGGACAAGAGCACTGGCAACCAGCTCCACGTGCAGCACAACTGGTCTCTGTGTTCAGAGCTGCAGAGCCCCAGTGGCCTCCCTGGTTTAGAGGCCACCTTGACAGCCAGACAACCTACAACAGCAGAATTGTGTGAACAAGAGATCAGAGCTCTGATCCTGCATGACTCCAGGTGAATATTAACAAAGATAACATGGTGTCCTGGCTTATCCCTCACCACCACTGCAAATGGCCCTTCACCTGGCTGTGGGATCTGCAAAAACTCAAAGGCTGAAGTGAGACAGGATAGCAAATCAACACATGGATTCTTTCAGAGTTCAGTTCAGCCTGGATTCAAGCCCCTTCTCCTGCCACAGCTTGCCAGCATGCATTAGAGAAGAAAAAACCCAAATCCTTGACAATTTTCCAAAGTCTAAAGCAGGGTTTGTCTAGGTTGGTAGCCAACATGATGCCCACCTTCCCAGAATTTGGCTCAGCTGCACAGATGTCCTGAAAGTGTTGGCTGCACCTGAAACTAACTTGGATGCTAATTCAGACACCTGAACCTTCTCCATGTGTCCCCAGTGCTGAATACTGATCCTCAGCCATTAAATGGACTTGCTGGTGCAGAATTAATCCTATCTCATCAGGACTCCAGCCTGTTTCTAATCCTTCTTTACAGAGAAGTGTCTTCTAAAGCCTTGCAGCATTACCTCACCTCCACCATCATCTTCTGTGCTCCCTCTGAACCAGGATATCATACAGAGAGAGTGTTGGGACAGAACACCATCCAGTCCAGCCTGTCTCTGTCTGTGGCCTCCAGCCCTGGCAGCAATGACCCAAATGGCATGAATCTGATTCCATGCTCAGACTGGTAACAAAAATGTTGCAATGGACAATTGTTCCTTCTACCAAGGCTGCTGCAGATTTTTACCCTGTTTTCCCCTTCTAATACAGCAATAATGTCAGAACAATGGAGTCTGGAGATTCCCACAACTCCCCCTCAATGGTGCACTAACACCCAGTCCTACATCTGCATTAAAGATGAGCAGAGCCATCACTCAGACTGGGGTAAGGAGAGCACAGGGATGACAAAGAGCTGCCTCCAGCTCAGGACAGACACTGCAGAGGTGCTGCTGGAAAATTCAATCCCATCTTCCACTGAAGTGCCATACCTATCCAGGAGATAAACAGCCCTTATTTCCTTCTGCACACAGGTCTGATACACACCAGCAGTGGCTCGGAACATCCCTTCTGCTGCTCTGACCAGCAGCTGCTCCCAGGTCACAGCCTTCTCGCTCTGACACAGGCTTAGCTCATGGGATCCCAGCCTCCCTTGCAGAGGGTGTAACTCACAGGCACACTCCCCAGCTGCATCAGCTTGCAGCAGCTTGCCCACTTAGCACAGAGGCAGGTGAGAACTCGCTGTACTCCAGTGCCGCCTCGTATCGGCTCGTCATTAAACAGCACAAACGCTGCCATTGATTTCAGTTACATTTCTGTTCCCACCAACTCTCTGGAAACACTTATCCCAAAGCCCAAAGTGCTCCTGAACACATGCCCTCCTTGTTTTCTACTGTTTATTGATGCACTCAGGATCTCTCAGTGTGGAAGGCAGACAGGAGGAAAGCTGCAATCTGATTTCCTCCCCAACATCACCAATGGGATCAAAGCAGCAGTGGCAGCACAGCCATTCTGTTGCTCTTGTGGCTTTTTGCTCTGTGAGACATGTAGACCTTTGATGGTGTTTGAGGCTTTGATTTCACTGGCTGCACTGATTTGATGACACCACCAATTGTTATTTTTTAATCTTTACCAAACAACAGTGAGCTGCTGAAGCTCAAGCACAGCCCCATGCAGTGATTAGCTGCATGGTGGAAGAAAGTAAGATTCCCCCAACGCTGAGGCTTGAATAACAATGAGGAAGATTAATTTTTCTAGGAATGCTTTCGCGCAAAGCGGCCTTTAGAAAAATCCAAGGGATATTTGGTCCTCTGGATGGTGAAAAGAAACCAATAAACAGTTCATCCTGCAACCTGAAGAAATATTCCTATGTATGATCTCAGAGGATGAACTCGAGATATGGAAACAAACAACATGTGCCATGGACTTGTGCAGAAGTCTCCTCCCAAGTACAGCTGCCTGCTGTTGATGTCACTCTGGATCCTGCTCACCCATGTGCCATCAGAGCAACTAAAGCCAAGAGCCCAAGCTCTGTGCGTAGCACACCTGCTGAAGCAGGCTGCTCTCTATTCTCATGCTACAAAGAGGGGAGAGTGAGGGAAAAAAGGGAGCAAATGCACATTTCTAGATATCTATGATATCTGAAGGGAACCTGTGTTGGTGAGCAAAGGAGAGAGGCAGGAATGGATGCAGAACCAGGGAGTTAACAGGCACTAGCTGGGCATGTTCAGCTCAAGCAAGCATCACCCCAACCAATTTATATGTAACTACCTTAGCTGAAATGCCACTTAATTTAAAACATCCAGGAAACAAAATAATGCCTTCAAGGTCAGGTG
>NW_005054319.1:2014970-2016727 GCF_000277835.1 Geospiza fortis | reverse complement strand
ATACTAATGGTGCCACCACAAGAGCACTGTCAAGGTGAAAGGACCAGTCCACAATTCCAGACTTGAAATAGCCCATGATGTGCAACCAGACCACTGGCAGCTTCCTTCTCGTGGCTGGTACAATCAAACAGCCCAGCTCCCAGTCCCAAATGCCCACCTGCCTGCAGGGGCTTCTTTGAGTTGCAAATGAGAGCAGAAACCTTCGAGAAACACTTCAAAAGATGAGCCTGTGGCTCCCCTGCTCTTCAGCCATGTGGTGGGCACCAGAGGAAGGGACATCCTGGACAGCACAGTGACACTCTGAATACAAGGATTTATAAACCACACTGGATGCAAATGGCTCAGGAGCCCCTCTGACCTGGGTGCTGCTGGCACACACTGAAATATTGAGGAGGCTGGGGGCAACAAAACTCAATCCACTGGTGTCAAGGGACACCTGGGATCTTGGAGCAGCCAAAGGCATCAGTGGCTGTGTGGCCACCTTCTAGTGCTCTCCTTCCCTGCTTACAAATGACCACTTGCATAAAGGCTGAGGGATCAGAGAGGAAGGCGCAGAATGAAAAACTCCACAGCATCATCAGGAGACAAGTTCTGGACAGCCACAGGACTGCACCTGGTGAGCAAACAAAGCCCTGAGGCAATGCCTAACATGATTAAAATAAAGACATACTCCTCCACATGCTGTGCTGCCTTGTACTCATGCTGTTCCTCAGTTTTTCAGTTTGTAAAATAGAGGAATATTTGCCGTACCTCGCAACAGTCCTGGAAGGCTTAATTCATGTTTGTGAAGTGCTTTCAGATCTTAAATTGGAAGGCATGAGAAAGCACAAGTTGTTATTATAATTGCATTATTAAGTGCTGTTAAAAAAAAATCAGCTTATGTTTCATAGAATTCAGGTCCTTCTTCAGACTAGCTTTATGTCCCTTGACACATGTATTTGACAATAACCCAAATAGCCTTGATCTTTTATTCCCAGCAGGGTTTTCTTTATACCTTAATGAGGTCTCTTCTTAATCTTTTTTCCAAAGGATAAACACCTCATCTCAGGATAACCAAACTCTCTGAGCTGCTGTGTGTGAGCCTGGTTTCCCTGTGCCAGACCGGGTCTGCTCTGTGACACCAGTCCAGAGAGGGGTCAGGAGGAATGTGGGTGCGATGTCACATACCCCTCACAAGATGCCACGATACACTTACAGATTTCCATAAGATATCTCTAATTTTTCTGCCACACAGGACATTCCTGCAATACTCAATTGCTCCTGAGAGCCATGCCAGGTGTAGTCCCAAATGCAGCAGTGTTTTTAGCCCTCCTGTGCATAGTGCCTGATATTCAACCTTATTTCTGTGGCATAGCAGAAGCTTCCAGGATATATTCCTGACTATATTTCTGTCTTGAGACTGCAATATTTCACTTCTCTTACCCTTACCATTACCAAATCACTCAGAGATCTACAGCCTTGTTGATATTGACTTTCTTCTCTCCTCAGTCCTTCTCTCAGGTTCCTTTTTTCCTCTCCTATCATCTGCAAATTGCATCATTTTTATCTTTCGCTATGCTGGAAATCTTATCATGAAAGAGAGACTTTTCTTTTTTCTTTTTTTAATTAGTACTTGGTAATATTACCAAGCTGTGAGTTTATGGCTTTGTAGATCTTATATTTTTGACACTAATTACTCACAAAGGCTTTTAAAGCAGCATTTCAACATAGCAATTGGCATGACTGTAATTAAGTAAGAAGCAGCAAATTTTTTTTTA
>NW_005054319.1:1958111-2014935 GCF_000277835.1 Geospiza fortis | reverse complement strand
ATGGTGTTGCTCCAATGAACGAGACCAGATGTTGAAAACATATTACTCCCACTGCACACAGAGCTCTCCCCACCCTCACCCAAGCCCTTGGCTGATGTATTAATAGTGCTGTCAGCACAGAGCATCCACAGGGATTCACCACTTGCCTATTGCCAATCTGAAAGGCTTGGCTAATTTTAGATTTGTGGTTTCTGCTACTTGTGGGAGAGTGTTTTCCCTCTGTTCAAATCTCAAAGACTCATGTTGTACAGACCACATGACTGCACTTGATTTATTTCCTCCCCATCATACCCTCGCTGGGACCCAGAAGGAACATGGAGGGGATGCTCTGGTTTCCATACTGATGCTGGATGTGCTGCCTGGAAGGTGCCAGGGCAGCAAGAGCCCTCATGATATGTTTGTAAACTAGCTGTTATGGAGATGATCAATTAAAGGCGTCTCAGTGGGGAGAGTTTCATTCCACTGGCCTAATTCATTTTCAAATTACTCCAGGATGCTGCCTTTTACTATTACATTATTTGTTCTGAAACTCCAAATTAAGATTTTATAGTGCCATTAATTTTTATGCAGAAATTACCATTAAAATCAATGTTTTCTGCTTAGAAGTTGACAGTTGGAGATGAGTGATTGCCCAGCCTGTTTTCTACTGCTTTACTGCCTTGGAAGTGGATAGGGCCATCTTCATGTGCTGCTAACTCTGAGTAATGTTCTCACTGCCCCCTACCAAGACCTGAGCACATCCATCTGAGGGAGCTGTGACATCCCCATCAACAGGTGTGTCTCCAACACCACAGGTTGTTTCCAACACCTCCTGGAGGATGCAGATCCTCAGGGCAAAGGGCATCCCTGGTCATGCCAGCTCCTCTTGCTGCACTGGAACAGCCACCCAGGCAAGGTCTGCACCTGGGCTACCACCCTGGCCAGGCTGCTGAGGTCACTGCCCCCCTGCTCTGTGCAGGCCTGTCCCCATCTGTGGCCTCTTGTCCTGTGAACAGCCTGAACACTGAATTTTTGGGTGATTTTTGCAAACCACCTGGGGCAGACACTCCCATGCCCAGCAGTTACACCAGTCCCGAATGGAGCTGGCAGAGACAAGGACTATTGAGGTGCAAGTGGTTTTACATTTTACATCAGGAGCACTTCATACTGATGCTGGCAGGGTGAACAGCAGTACCAGTCCAGGAATCACTCCCAGGAATTTTGTTTTCTAATTCTGAGGGAGCCTTCAGGGAGTTGGGCGGAGGAGAACATCTAATGACAACAACATAGCATGGTTTGTGTTGGAAGGGACCTTAAAGATCATCCAGCCATGGGCAGGGACACCTTCCACTATCCCAGCACCATCCAACCCACACAGAGCTCTCCCCACCCTCACCCAAGCCCTTGGCTGATGTATTAATAGTGCTGTCAGCACAGAGCATCCACAGGGATTCACCACTTGCCTATTGCCAATCTGAAAGGCTTGGCTAATTTTAGATTTGTGGTTTCTGCTACTTGTGGGAGAGTGTTTTCCCTCTGTTCAAATCTCAAAGACTCATGTTGTACAGACCACATGACTGCACTTGATTTATTTCCTCCCCATCATACCCTCGCTGGGACCCAGAAGGAACATGGAGGGGATGCTCTGGTTTCCATACTGATGCTGGATGTGCTGCCTGGAAGGTGCCAGGGCAGCAAGAGCCCTCATGATATGTTTGTAAACTAGCTGTTATGGAGATGATCAATTAAAGGCGTCTCAGTGGGGAGAGTTTCATTCCACTGGCCTAATTCATTTTCAAATTACTCCAGGATGCTGCCTTTTACTATTACATTATTTGTTCTGAAACTCCAAATTAAGATTTTATAGTGCCATTAATTTTTATGCAGAAATTACCATTAAAATCAATGTTTTCTGCTTAGAAGTTGACAGTTGGAGATGAGTGATTGCCCAGCCTGTTTTCTACTGCTTTACTGCCTTGGAAGTGGATAGGGCCATCTTCATGTGCTGCTAACTCTGAGTAATGTTCTCACTGCCCCCTACCAAGACCTGAGCACATCCATCTGAGGGAGCTGTGACATCCCCATCAACAGGTGTGTCTCCAACACCACAGGTTGTTTCCAACACCTCCTGGAGGATGCAGATCCTCAGGGCAAAGGGCATCCCTGGTCATGCCAGCTCCTCTTGCTGCACTGGAACAGCCACCCAGGCAAGGTCTGCACCTGGGCTACCACCCTGGCCAGGCTGCTGAGGTCACTGCCCCCCTGCTCTGTGCAGGCCTGTCCCCATCTGTGGCCTCTTGTCCTGTGAACAGCCTGAACACTGAATTTTTGGGTGATTTTTGCAAACCACCTGGGGCAGACACTCCCATGCCCAGGAGTTACATCAGTCCCGAGTGGAGCTGGCAGAGACAAGGACTATTGAGGTGCAAGTGGTTTTACATTTTACATCAGGAGCACTTCATACTGATGCTGGCAGGGTGAACAGCAGTACCAGTCCAGGAATCACTCCCAGGAATTTTGTTTTCTAATTCTGAGGGAGCCTTCAGGGAGTTGGGCGGAGGAGAACATCTAATGACAACAACATAGCATGGTTTGTGTTGGAAGGGACCTTAAAGATCATCCAGCCATGGGCAGGGACACCTTCCACTATCCCAGCACCATCCAACCTGGCCTTGGACACTTCCAGGGATGGGGCAGCCACAGCTTCCCTGGGCACCCTGGGCCAGGGCCTCATCATCCTCACTGGGAAAAATTTCTTCCTTATATCTAATCTAACCCTGCCCTCTGTCAGTTTGAAGACATTCCCCCTTGTCCTGTCACCGCATGCCCTTGTAAGTCTCTCTCCTGCTCTCCTGTAATTCCCTACTAGGTACTGGAAATCTGCTATAAGCTCTCCCTAGAGCCTTCTCTTCTCCAGTTATTTTATTTCTTTCAAGACATCTTTTGAAACAAACATAAAATATTTGCCCATCCTGTGGCATCCAGAGGGAAACAAAAGAATAAAACAGAGAGGGAGAAGTTTGATCCTCTAAATATGAGGCATATTAAGCAAAACTGCATGTGATATGTAGTGAGTATCTGTGACAAGAGCAAACTGATCCTGCTGTTGGAATATTCATGCAAATAGGAGCAATTTCACTATGATTAAAAAGGCAATTAACTGAAAAAAACGCCAGCAATTTCAGAAGCAGCCTGTGTGTCAGTGAGGCCTCCACGCAGTGCTGAACTGACATTTTGCTCACTTTCATATTCCATCAACGTGGTACTCACTACTACAGCTTGAGAGTACTAATTACCCCAACTGGAGGCAGATGCTCTTAGAAAGACTCCAACAAAGTCTCCACGAGGCATTCCATACACCCTGCACAGAGAGGGGGCAGAGCCAGCATCCTGCCTGTCCCACCCACGCTCGGATGAAAGGCACTGGCACAAAGAGCATCCACTGAGAGAACCAACCTGGAAATATTCACCCTGTAACACACAAAAGTGTTCAGGGAAAGGAGCAGAGGCAGAATTGGAGCTGCTGCCTTCTCCATTGTCTGCTGGTGGCATGAAAGCACTTCTACCTCTGTGGTCAGATCTAGAATAGGGAGATACTGATGAAAAATATTCAATTACCCATGTGATAATTGATAGGATGCATAGGATGAATGCAGTAGCCAGTAATCCCTCACAAAGCAGAGTGATTTAGAAATAGCATCTGCTGTTGACACCTGCATGCCCAAATAACTTGTGCCCCCTCCAGAAGAAAGCTGAGACCAATGCACTGGGCAAAAGCACAGAACCACCCATTTTCAGAGCTCTTCAAATCCCAGACCACCAAAGATCTCCCAAAGTACCCTAAGTAGGTGGTGAACTAAGTGTACAGTGGGCTGGCTGTCACCTCCCAGAGCCAGGCAATCCATCCCCACCAGCACAGCCTGCACACACCAAGAGGCTCAGCAAATCCTTCCACAGCTGCTCCATCAGCTCCCCAGCACCAGCACAGGCAGAGCCACTGCAATATGCATGAGGTGGCTTCAGACCTGATCCCTGCGCAAGCTGAGTGTCCTCTGCTTGTCTTTGATGATTAACTGAGCACCAGGCTCACCCTCTGCTCAGGACTTTCTGCAGCTGAGGTATTTTGCAGCTAGTCAGAAACTCAAATATATTTCCTGTCCAGCAGATACTGTCTACTCTTTAGAGCAATTTTTATTAGATTTGTAATCCCCTTTCCAGTTTTTTCTCTCCCCTTTTAATATTGTCTTTTAAGCCCTTTACCAGGAGTTCACTTTCTGAAGGCCAGCAAGGAACAGTGGACAGCACATTTGGGTTTAAAAAAGAATATGCACAAAATGTTAATGCAGGAGAAATATGCAGCACTCTGACCCCTTTCAATTAAGGTGTCATTTCCATCACCTTTAGCTGTCCTCAAAACTTGGATGTGCCCTGAAACAAACAAAGAAAAGACCCAAGAAATCAGTGCTATGAGCTGAACCTGAGACCTTTAACCATTTATCTCCCCAAATGACACGTGCTGTGACTGCCTTAACTTACAACCTCTCTAGACCAAAGTCAGTGCCAAGTGCTGATCAAGGGCAAGCAAGAAATGAAACTGGGACTGTCAAACAGAAGAAGAAAGGTGCTTATGCAGGGGTGGGTCTCACCACAGAAAACTGCAGCCACTGGTACCTGGAGCAGCACTGGTACTTAGAGCTGAAATGTGGCACTGAATGAGGATGGGCTACACCTCTCTGGATACACATGAAAGCAAATCTAAGGAAATTTGGTATATGCCCACATCTCTCCTCCTCAGATCATGAATCCAAGCTGCAGGGATTAATGGGTAGGGAACGAAAATGTTCCTTTTAATCCACCAAACATTAGGATGAGAGGTCACATACACACAGGAGGGTAAGAGCAAACCCCTCACTTTTCTCCAAAGGAGATGAGACCCTTGCAGAGAGAAGGATTCAACAGGTTCTCCAGCCATGTGGGACTTCATGAAAACCAGGAAAGGCAGGAGGGAGAAGCAGCACAAGGCAGAAGGCAAAGGAGCAGACTCGGTGTGGGGCCCTCAGGAAGCATCCCTGTGGTCCCTTACCACCATGTCCTCTTTGCATTCAGCTGAACAAGACAAGACTTGAGGTTCACTAGAAGCAAAAAAAAAGTCATTTTTAGACCACTCTAGCAGGTGGAAAGACAGGATTACAACTCCTTTGTACCTCCACAATTTGGATGAACCAGACTTCCCTCCTGTTATGAAAGGTTTTGTGGACCTCTGGGGCTCCTGGTGAAACATGTCTCCAGCCCTGCAGCTCATTTCAGTGCTGCAAAGGCCTCTGCAAATTGAGAGGTACCTCAGGTTCACCAGGGTGCCTCAGCCCTGCCTTAATTAACAGAAACAGCAAAGGGAACAGCATTTCCCTGGCTTGCCAGTCTCTGGAGAAAAGTAACCAAATGAATTAATGTGTGGAAATCAGTTTGTCAAAAAGGAAATGGAAGAAACCCTTTTCTCTTAATTAGCACCACTGGAGATTGGGCTGGTGAGGTCTTTGTGGCTGCACTGATGGTGGCTCTGTGGCCTGAAGCCTGCCCTGGGTAACAGCAAAACACGGACAACATGGACTCCATTATCACACACACACATTCTCTTTGCACCTCTCCTTTGATGACCATTCCAGGATGATCTCCTTTCTAGGTGAACAAAAGCTCCTTACGTTTATTTTTCATGCTGTCCTCCTAATTCCTCATTTTGGCACTGGTCTCCCTGTACAGAACAGCGAGCAGGATGCTATAGCCTCCCTGCATCATTTTGCTTTATGTCTGCAAACATCTGTACATGCAATTAGAGGGCCAACTCCTTTTATGTCCCTAAATGAGTAGTCTTAATCACCGCCATAAGAAATTAAAGCCTGGCTGGGCAGCACAACTCAGCAATGCAATGCTGAGCCAGGCTGGCACTACCTGCCTGCAGGATCAGCCCTGGGGAGAAATCCCCCACCCAGGAGCAAACTCTTCAGGCTTTTCTTCTCCATGGAGGCATTTTCACGAGTCTAATTACAGGGAAGCAGTGAGATGCCTCCCTGCTGTGCCCAATGCTTTTCAGAGGCGTTCCAGGGTGCTGAGAGACTGAGCCCTAGGTGCTGGTGCTGCCTGACAGAGATGGTTTTTGGGAGCAAATGGCTGCAAGCTGGGGTTTGGCTGCCACACTGCAGCTTCCTCTGGCATGGCTGAGGGAGCTGTAAAGGGAATTGTGTGATGATATCATGAAAAATGGTATAAGCAATGGGTGCCTGCATTCCTCCAGAAACACATCTCTTTTCTCCCCTCTCGTCACCTTTGGCCTCTCCACCAGCCTTTGATGTGTTGCCTCTTTTTTCTCCACCTTTCTCTGGCATTTCTCCATCACCACAACCAAAGTGCAGATCCTCCCAACAAGCCCACTTCCCCTCAGTGAAACCATCCATGTTCCACAGCCCCCAACAAAGGAAACAGCCCCCAGAGGCTTCCTCCCTTGGCTGAGGAATCATAAAATATCCTGAACTGGAATGGACCCACAGGGATGGCATCACTGAGTCCAGCTCCTGGCCCTGCACAGCACCACCCCAAGAATTCCACCTGAGAGCAATGTCCAAATTCTTCTTGAACTCTGGCAGCCTTGGGGCAGTGACAACAGTGGAGGAGAGCTGGCTCCAGGCCCAATCCAGCTCTGGTGCTGCACCTTCACTGGCTTTCCACCACCTCCTCCTCCTCCCACCTGTGCCTGCTCCTGCCTTTCTTCCACCCTTCCTAAAGTGATCTCTTGCCTCCACACCTACTTTCCAAGCAAGATTCCTCCCCGAGCAATCTTCAAAGCCTATAAGGCCAGAAAAATTTATGGCAATATAGTGCATCTAGACCAACAGCAGGAAGCATTTTGTCCCCTGGAAAGGAGTTGGTTTGATTTGTGTATGTGCAAAATATTAACTCCATTTTCCACTTCATTGGAGCTGGTGCCTGCATGAAGCCTCTGCCTGTTCTCAGCACTCAGGTCTCCAGGAGTATTTTGTTCACCTTGCCCTTAGATTTTATGGCATGCATTTCAGTGACCATTTTGGATTCCAAAGGAGTGCTCAAAACACACACACAGTCCTGATTTTTCTCCTTTAGATTTATGATCTGTTCTTCCGCTATGTAGCTTTAAGTAATTTTATTTCAAGCAAGAATATTTTAAAAGAATAATCTGTATGTGCATGTCAGGGAAAAGAATTAATTATTGCTCTAATTAAAAGAGAACTGCTGATTTTGCTCTTTTTCTGTAAGCTTTACATTTTTGCATGTATATGTTTCTCAAGTAGTTTAAAATTAACAGGGCTTATTTTATTTATACAACAGTATCAACCAGGAGTTGTGCATCAGCAAAATGCACATTAAGCTGATGGCAAAGGCAAACATCAATGATTTTGTGTAGGTCCTAGCTAAGTAGTTGTTGTTATTATTACTATTATTGCTGTTGTTGTTGCTGTTATTATTACATAAAATCCTGGATCATTTAAAGAAGCCTAAAAGGCATTTCCCTTTTCCTGAGGCTGCACTTCAGGTTTAAGGCTCTGAAATGTGTCAATTAAATTTTGTGACTGCAATGTGCTTTAAAAGGCACGTCCCTGGAGAGCCTCCTCCTCCCAGGGCAGCGCAGCCTGGCCATCAGGGCTGGCTGGATGGACCCAACCATGGCTCAGTTCCCAGCCTGGGGACACCACTGGCTCAGGGCCCCCCTGCACTGCCTGTTTTCCTCCCTGTGTAGCTGGAGAGGTGGCTCTCATCCTGTCCACAGCCTGCCCCACGTCCCGGGGTCCCCAGGCAGGGCTGCTCAGCCATATGGGAATGTTGGCTGCGTGGAGCGTCCCTTCCACTGGGGATGGGGACAGCTGGATGGAGCCACCTGGCCCTGGGAGCTGCAGCCAAGCTCGAGCACAGCTATCAAAGATAATGTCAGCACAGCCTACATGCATCTCCTCCTGTTTTGCCTTAAGGGAGAAAAGATTTCTTTAACCACAGCTTTACAATAGTGATAGACAGGGAGAGATGGGAACTGCACAAACCAGCACAACACTAGCCCCAGACATAGTCCCAGACATTTCCTCCTTAAATTAAGGAGGAAAAAAACCAGATTAATCCCTGGGAAGATGTCATTACACAAAAGTATCTGGCCATCAGAAAGCCAATTAAGTCAGTCACTTGAAACTAAAAAACTTGGGAATACAAAGCAGGGAACAAGCAGGAGCTCACGGTGGGATGTGTGGAGTGATCCACAGAAACCCAGGATTATGTCACAGAATGGATCAGGTTGGAAAGGACCACAGTGGGCCACCTGGTCCAAGCTTCCTGCTCAAGCAGGTGTCCTAGAACACCCTACTCTGGATTGTGTACCCAGACAGCTTTCAAATGTCTCCAGAGAAGGAGACCCCACAATGCTCCATACCAACACTATGGAAAGCCTCGGCACACTGGAAGACTTGCCAAGGTTTGCATTTTAAATCATAAAAAATCCAAAGTGTTCCACCCAATCTGAAAGAAAATCCTGACCTCCCAATCAATCACTGCAACGAATTCTTCCAGCAATACTTAAAGGAGAAAGAGAGAGAAGAAAAGGAATACTGGACCACTGCATAATTCAGAGTGTTTTGACAGTCACCTTCAGGGCATGTCACACTTGACTGCTCATCATTCTCTAAGATGGATATGAAAGGGGCTGGAGAAAGGGACGCTGGATGACATAATGAAGAGGCAATTAAAGAGCACAGAAAACGAAAAGACAAACCAGCTGCATCTTTCTGTAATTTACAGGACATGGAACAGGCAGTATGACTGATTCATACATTTCTCATCCTGCGGGAGGAGCGTATGTACGGGTAAGAAATGATGTGCAGTGAGAGAAGCACAAACTACATGGCCTCTGTTGACATGTCACTTTGTGACACCTCTCCCTCTTCCCAGGCAGATGCTTGTGGAAAAGCCATCAGGTTTTAGCACTTTCTCCAAGCACTGATGGTTTAATGAGACACCATGGCACTCCCTGTAAGTGCAGACCCAATTTTTGCACAGAGCTCGCAGTACTGGGGGAATGTCTGCACTAAAGGGTGGAGGGACTTTAGCACAGTGACCTCCACATGTAGGTTCAAACTTAAACAAAAGTAATTTATAGTTCAGAACTGGTAAAATACTGTCTGCTGGTAATTTGCAGGAGATCCTCCTCAGATGATGGCTCGGAAGAACAAAGCTTTCTCTCATTTCCTCTTTCTAAATGTTCTTCAGGCAACTCTTCCTTACCTTATCCACTATCACCCCCTAGATGCTGACAGTTCACAGTCAAGTGTGTCAAATACATCTGTCTTTCCAGGGTTCTGTAGCTGTATCCTGACTGGCTTGATCTTTTGTAAAAATGTTAAAAATATCATAAACACTGTTATATTTAACAAGGAAACAGAAAACATGGGGAAAGCCAAGGATTGGTGTGAAACAGCTTGGACTTGAATATCTTTAGAGAGCTGTCTGCAAAAATACAGGCAATGGAGAAAAGAAACCATGCTGGAGAGATCTGGGTGGCTGCCCATAAATCCAGAAGAAAATTAAGTCCCCAAAGCTCTGAAAGTTACCATTGCTCTCCTTGAAATGAGCAATTGGGTAATCAGCGTTAATATTAAACAGCTTGTTCTGAAAAAAAATAAAAATAGACAGTTTGAGAGATGCTGCCTTCCAGCACCTAGAGACAGTCAGAAAACCTAAGAAATGGGACATTTTGCTTGTTCCTGAACTCACATATGTAGCTATGTTAACTGCGATAATGAAATACCAAAAATGAGGGTCTCAGCTCTGTATTGGGAGGATTTACTGGCTGGGGAGGCAAAGGGCTGGGTGACCCATGGCAGCATTGCTTCCTGCCTGCTCAATCTGCTTGCGCAGCAAGTCCACCTTGAGTCAGGCTCCCTCCTGTTCTGAGTGTGAAACATCAAGGGACTGGATATTCCAAAACTTGAGCTTACAAATGCTATTAACATTGGACAATTTTTATTCCATATACATATATACACAGAAATATATAAAACACATACATATATATATATATATGCTTCCCATGTCAAGTTTCCCATGCTAACTGAAGTCCAAAGCCCTTTAGAGACCATCAGCAAGTAGCATTTGTGTAGATAAACATGTCAATAAACTGCAGTGCATTAAGTTGAGGACTTTCTAGGCTAGATGCAAGTTTTGTGGCCTCTGGAAAGCAATGCATCTTTTCCCAATAGGATGAATATTTGTTTCCTGACCACTTGACACTAAAGGGAAGATTTAAAATCAGCCTGAGACAGTAAGATTGTCTAGTTTGAGACTTACACAGTCAAAATTATTTTGGGGGGCAAAGCTAGAGGCATAGATGAAGCAAAATATGTTAAGAAGAGCAATTTTTCTTTTTAAAGTGGCATCTGCATGCCACGGCTGGAGCAGTCAGGGTATTAGCATGAGACAATCATCAGGTAGAGCCACTGTATCTGTCAACAGACACAACATTCATTCCTACAGCCCCAGGGATGCTCAGGCATGCTCCAGCTATCTCTGGTAGGTGTTTCAATGTATTTACCCTCAGCTGGGTGTGACTCTGGCACGTGGGTAAGCACAGTCACACACACAGTCCCACTGCGCTGCGTGGAGCTCATACAACTGGGAATCATGGAAATGGATCCATTCCCTGCCCTTCCAATGGTTTCCTGCTGGAACCAGTTAAGGGCAGAGACACAGTTCCTGGTAAAACAGCATTTTGTGTCATTGGTATCTACAGGAAACCTGGAACTAAACTAGGAGTTTATCAGCAGATTACAGCATTTATCAGCAGATTATGGCTTCAGGGGCTGGGCACTCCGGAAGAAATAAAAATATACCAACTTCTCTGTCCCTTCCTTGCTCCAGTGGCCTTACAGTAGGTACACTTATCCCACTCAGCTTTCTTGGAGGCTATTAATTTTTGCCTGCATGCACAGGTCTATCACAGGCCGTTCATAACCAGCCTGCAGAGCATTTGTGCCACCACCAGCCATCTCCTTGAAAGTGAAGGTCAGCTGCATCAGGACCTCTGTGCACCACCATAATACAGCATAACACAGTGCCAGGGGCAACAGCACTGCTCCATGGGCCTCTGGTCCATCAGCCTGACAGAACCAAACGTGCAAATGCTCCCTTCCCTCTCTCCCACTTGCTCAGGGAGATCCTGCTCCTGCCTGCCCCCTGGGCTCTGGGCACAAGCTCATGTGCAGGCTGGTTCCCAGCTCCCAGTTTCACATTCACAGCCGCATGTCTGCCGCTCCTGAGGAGCCACAGCTCCTGCAAACGCAGCACTACCTGCCTGGAATTGAAAAGCTGGACATTACCACCCTGGCCAGCTCTGCTGACGTATCATTTTGCTATCACCTGTGCCTCATTATCATGCAGCTTCTCGCTGGGTCTTGGCTTTCCTAATACATTCCTGGCTCTGCACCTCTCTCTCCCCTTCTTATTAAACATGGGTTAGATGTTATCTCTCAGCCCTGCTTGCTCCACCTTCCCTCTATTGATTATTTCCTGGGAGCTCCCCCAGCAGCACGTTTGACCTTCCCCTGGAGGAAACAAAGCCCCAATGTCAGGCGACTCCCAGCGATGCAGCAATATGAAATGGCCACTTCAGCTCACTCCCATTTCACAGACAGAAAGAAAAAAAAAAGGAAAATTTGGTCAGAAAAGCTGCAGAGGATGATCAAAATACAGCATTCAAACTTTACAGCTCCTCCCTTGCTCAGAGCTGCCTGTGCATCACTGAAGCTGCACTGCAAGTGTTTGCCATGCCCCAACCCACCTCCTTCTCTATTTTATGGAAATGGTGGAGCTTTTTATCTTGCATATCAACTGGCAGAGAGAAATCCTGGCAGCTTAATGGCATCCTGCAAATTCATCATCACTTGAGTTGCCAAGGGCCTTGTAATGACCATCCCACATACTCCTGCAAGGATGAGGTTGGCACTACACACTCGTGGTCTCGGGAATCTTTGCTTTGCCTTGCATTTATGTAGCCTTCCCATTTTTAATGCATTCAGAGCAGAGCATGGAAAGAAAAAGGGAAAAAAATCGCAAAAAAAAGCTTAAGAATCACTTGGGTTTCTGCAAATCAGATGAGCTGGAGGGAAATATATGGGCTGTACCATCAAAGGAGGGGCAGGAGCACAGCGGGAAGGTACAGAGCTGACGGCAGCCCAGCTCACTCACACTGCTGAGGTTGTGCAGAGAGCTCACGCACAAAAGGAGGAACTTTAAATAAAGATGAAGCGGATGTAGTGACATTGTTGCACGGCCAATCAATTCCACCTGCACCTCAGGGGTCACCTGAGAGAGAGAGACCTTTCCAGTGGCCTTTTCCAACCCTTCCATTTCCCACCAGCAGGTATTTTCATACTCATATCTGATCTATTAACCCTTAAAGCTTCCCATTGTTCTCCTCCCATTTGTTATGTCCATGCACTCCTTTAACCCAATGCTGACCTCTCTGTTTCTTGCTCCACAAAACCTCTTTGCCACATCTATGCTGAAGGCAGTCCTTGGTCTTCTCTTCTTTCAGTTATTTCCCCATTTCTCACACTCAGCCATAATTTCTATGTCAATAATTACCAAATTTACTTCTCACCTCATCTATTTTATCTCTTGGCTCTCTTGCTTATACATCTCAGAGGCACCTCTCAACCATTTCCTTAAATGTGGACACAACTTATGATTTTGGGGTAGTTTGAACTTGGAAGTGCTCAGAAAATCCCAGCACCTTCATCTTTTTGCTTTCTAATAATTCTGTATTCCTCTTCTCCATCAGTACTAAAAACTTCATTATTTGGTTTTTGTCTCCTGCAATAATGACATCCTAAAGGATTAGCCCTGACAGTTAATGTATGACTCCTCTGAGATTCAGCTTCCTGTGCACAGGATGGACTAAGCTCAGTGCAAACAGCCTGGCTGTGAGACACAGACCCCATGGACTGCTCCCTCCTTTGGGCTGAGGAAGGGACCAGACAATCCTATGTTTTAGCTCTTTCCCCTGTCGTTCTGCTCTAAATGCCTACAAAATGATGGATGGATGGATGGATGGATGGATGGATGGATGGATGGATGGATGGATGGATGGATGGATGGATGGATGGATGGATGGATGGATGGATGGATGGATGGATGGATGGATGGATGGATGGATGGATGGATGGATGGATGGATGGATGGATGGATGGATGGATGGATGGATGGATGGATGGATGGATGGATGGATGGATGGATGGATGGATGGATGGATGGATGGATGGATGGATGGATGGATGGAACCATAAGAATTTACTGTGTCTGACACTGGGAAAATGCACAGCTGGCACCTTTTTAGGGTAGGAGGATTACCAGTATAAAGGCAACTTGTATCAGAAAAGAGCGAAAATTAACAATAAAGACTTCCCTGCCAAGCAGCTTTAAGCACCATGGGACGCATTTTGTTTTTTCCTAATACATTCCTCTGTCTGTCACTTGCTGGGTAAGACCATCTCATGACCAAGAGCATGAACTGCTGTGTGGATACAGAGCTGTGAAATAATAAGTGTTAAGTTATTCTGGACACCAGAGAGCTGCTTCACTGACCCAAACCCACGAAGATACCACTCAACATTAACACAACAGCACATATTTTCAAGCCCTTAAGCTACAAGTGACTGGGCTGCAGCCCATGTTCTGTGAAGGAGAGAACATCTGTAAGAGAGGAAAGGGCAGAGGGGAACCCTGCAGCCTCCAGAAGGTGATTTTATCAAAGGTGGGAATGGAATAGAACTGCACCTATTGCTGTCTCATGGGCTTGTAGAATTTAGAAAGATATCCAGGTGACATAATATGATTTAAAAGTTAATTAAACGAAGTGATATAGTATAACAGCCCCAGGTGTTTATTTCAAGCAGCCTGTTTCCACAGCACTTAGAAGGAATGAACGGGGCAGGGGGAAATCTAATAAAAAACCTTCTGCGTGTTGCATTAAGAAGTAATCACACCGTTAAATCATTCTGGTTCTGGAGCACTTCTAATACCTTAAAATCCTGGCAATTCTCTCCAGCTCAGGCTCGTTTCCATCGTTGTGCTGTCCTCCTTCCCAGAGCTGGCACGTTTTTCCTTTTAAGAAGCCCAGGAGAGAGCTGCACCGTGCGGCACTGGGGCCTCGCGCTCCGGCTGTGCCGGCGGCTGCAGACACATCAGATCCCTTCTGAGCACTTCTGCACTGCCTGGGCTGGCACCATCCCTCTCACACGGCTGCTGGGATGGAAGGGGACAGCCTGGACACAGCTCTGGGCACGTGGCAGATGCTGACAGACCTTAGGAAAATCAGCAGAGTGGGTGGAATGTGAGGTGTGAGTAGGGAGGAGCGGAAGGATCCGTAGGAAAAGATCTTTCATCAGTTGAATGTTTGGGAGAGATTACTTTTCTCCCTCAAAGATGTTTTATATGGAAAATGCAATTGTAAGAAATTGCACAGGGAAGACTGAGGGACAACAGCTCCTGTTGTTACTTGGGAAATCTCCTGCACAGGCAGAGATCTCCCCAGGACCATGCTGATGGAGAATCCTGTTTTACAGGACATTTGTGCCATGTGCCTCATAATCATCTGACCCCAACAGCTGACTCTCTTCAGAGCTCATCACATTTTCTTCTATGGGTTCAAATCTTCTAAAACTTTTGAACTTCAGACCTCAAGATCTGTGAATTCCTAGCCAAGCAGCATCTCTGCGCAGCATAAATCCAACTCACATAGTATTTGAGCAAGAGCAGGGAGATGGAAGTCTCAAGAGTCTGAGGTGAGGTAAAAAGAAAGAAAAGAGGTTTCAGTATCATCAGTGTCACCAAAGGCCCTGAGTTATCTCAAAGGCATCATGTCTAGGAAAGTTCCTCTGCATTCTGAGGAAAAGTCCACTTTTCTGTAATTCCTCAGGTTAATAAATGGCTCCCTCTTCTCCCTACAGCCTCTCCTGTTACCAATTCTCATGCAGCATTGCCAGAGCCTCCTTTCACTATTAATACCACTCACAGTGAAATGTAATTACCAGCTCTATCACAAAGCGTCAGGCACATTTATCCACTGTACACCCTCGTTGACTCCAGATCACATCAGTCACTGGCTGGCTTGTTCTGACAATGCTGTCCAAAGGAAAAAGTGTCTGCACAGGCTCCCAGCTAACTTGGGCTGCTTAAGTGGAGCATGAAACTTGTTCTGGGGGCCCAAAATGGGTTCAATAGGCAAACACAAACCCAAGAAGCAAAAAGAGATGCCTAAATTAATACAGACTCATAATTTAAATCCAGAAGAATGAACGATGATAGGCAGAGAGAAGTGTTTTGCTGGTGAAGATGGATTAGTGAGAGCTCTAGAAAGTAATTCAAAATGATAGAGTGAAATTAATGGCTCCCTACTCTAGGCTGACACAAGCAAAATCCTTCCTTTGCTTTATGCTTTAGCTCTCCTCATTATGTTTTGATTAAAACTGATACAAAAGAGTTCACTTAGCGTCCCTTGCTCATGGCTTTCTTCTCCTGCCTCCCTCTTTACACCTCCTTGCAGCTGTTTCCACCAAGCACACAGGATACCCAGAATTCACATTGCCCAGCCCTCTGTCATTTGGGGAAGCTGCAACTCTCACAAAGGGCAGGGACTCAGCCAGACGTATCAGCTTTAGCTTTATTTAAAAATCCTATTAGTTAGAAGAGAAAATAACACAAATTCTTACTGATATCCAACTGAGTCTTCTATTAAGTGCTTCTAATGCCATGGGGCTAGAGGCAGCTTTTCCTGCCCTGTCTGAATATCAAGTATGTACTTTGAAGGTGGTACCTTCACTGAACTCAGTATTCCTGGAGCTGCTTAAAAGCACAAAACCTGTGCCTGTAACGGGGAACAGATAAAAGGTGAATTTTGTTTACTGGTTGAGTGTTACCATGGGGCTATGAACACTGAAAGAGAACCCGAGAAAGGCAACTCAAAGCACTGCTGACAAAATAAAATAAGAATTATCAGCATACTTGAAGAGGAAAGAAGTGGAACTGAGAGAGGATTAGTTATGTTAAGTGCTTATCTGTCCCTGAGTCTCCGATGTTTAGACTGTGTTGTCCAAAGCCAGCTAATGATCTGTACACCAGCACTTCCCTAGGCAGAGACAGGGAAGAGATGTCTGTGAGAAACCAAGTATTTTAGAGTTTTCTTTGTGAGAAAAAAAATGAAAACAGGAACGGAGAGATTGCAAAAACTTTCAGGTTCTAAAAAACCTGAGGATTAAACTGCTGCAGATGAGGAAGGAAATGAGGTAGGCGTCTTTCAATTAAAATAAAGCACAACAGTGTGACCTGCTACGGCGTGTTTGTGCTAGGTATACATCCCAGCAACACCCC
The DNA here is from genome assembly GCF_000277835.1 of Geospiza fortis. Classification (NCBI taxonomy): domain Eukaryota; kingdom Metazoa; phylum Chordata; class Aves; order Passeriformes; family Thraupidae; genus Geospiza; species Geospiza fortis. The sequence goes on along the minus strand of NW_005054319.1, from coordinate 1,998,525 downwards.
CAGCAAATCTCCGTGCTCCCAGGACCATCACAGAGCTCCTGGAGCCTGGCTGAACCCAAGGTGCCTCTTTCCACCTGAATGGGCTCCTCAGTTTCAGCCAAATGCAGCTGGTGGGGGAGAGGAGAAGGAAAGAGCTGAACTTCAAACCTTTCCCACGCTCTCACCATTCTGGTGTCGCTCTCAATAATGATGAATCTGTGGATCATCTTCTTCTAATCTCACACAATAATGATGTTTCCTGCTTTGATTCAAGCCCTTTTAAGCATGATGGTGGCAGATGGCAGGCTATTACACAGCATGGCCACACAGCAATGGGAGCAGGAAGGATTATCCACAGAAATAGTGACTCTTCAAAATCCAAAAGGTGAGGGCCCATGGAAGAGCCGTGGTTTTATTTTTACACCTCAAATCAGTTATTTGAATGCATTATGAATGCTGTAAATACACCCCATGGATATAACGAAAATACATTATTAATTGACACTCATTATTAATGAAGTTACAAATTCACAAGTGATGGAGCCATGACAGTGTGAGGGAAAGGTCATGAATAATAACTGGAGATAAATAATATATGTACAGTTAGCTCACAGGATACTATGCTCATATGACTGTAGTACCTCATGTTTATTTAACTCAGCATTGCATTGACTTTTTATTCTCTGCTAGATAATAACAGAAAGAATTACAGGGACTATAATTTCTATTAATTCAACATAACAGATCACAATGGACAGCTGATACTTCTGCAGGGATGCTCCTGAATCTTAACTAATATTAAAATGCTGGAATCCTCCTCTCTGCTCCATCGTGTTCTTCCTTTATGACATCATGCTTTGCCTCATTCATCCACTGCTGGCACATGGAGAATGTCACTTCTAGAAAGTCACAGCAGACCAAGAGAAAAACTCATGACCAGCCCAAGTGGCACACGAGGGTGACTATGAGTGGAGAAATGGCAGAATCTCTGGGTCACATCCCAGTGTGACAAACAGCGCAAGGCAAGCCGTGTGCTGTGTGCGCATACAGACAAATTTGTTTTGGTTCCATCTGTTAGGACTAATTTGTTAATTATTAAATAGATAATTTATCATCTCTGCTTGCTTGATCGGTGTTTATTACCCACGGTCTGAGGCAGAGAGTGCTGCGTGAATAAAGATGGGATTAATTAATTACGAAAAGTTCAGGCAACTGCAAACTTGCAGTGACTGCTTCCAGTCCCTGTCTACTCCTGAACAGAAAGGAGGCTGGGGGATGGAAAAAGCACCAGGAATTCAAGCCTTTGAATGTCAAATTTTCTCCATTCCTCACAAATTAACCACTGCTGGATGATGAAAATCAACCTCTATCTCTTAAGACTTCACCTCAGCATTTTCCAACCAAATTATCTTGAAAATCTCTGGATCCAGCTACCCTGTGAATGACAAAGTGTGAACAAGTGGCTCTCCAAGTCAGCACCACTGGGTCATCCCTGCCTCATACAGAATGGTGTCACTGTCCCCTGGCCACTGCCCCCCAGGAGGTCAATAAACCACAGCCAAAGCCAAGCAGGTCACCCACCTGGGGCTTGGGGACCTTGGCTCTGCCTTTCCTCTCTCAGCTGTTGACCCACTGGTGCCCATCCTCCTCTCCAGGTCCTCCCATAGTGTAAAAGTCATGGTGTTGAGAGGTTCCTTCAGCAGTCACTCCCTCCTCACTGCTTTAGTATTAGAAATCTGCACTTGTCATTCCTGGGATGGAGTCTCAAGACCAGCAGAATAACCAAAGCCATACTAAGAGGTCAAAACAAGTAGGAAGCCAGAAGCTTTCAGGAACATCCTGATACACTGAACCTTGCAACCCCCACCTCAAGTGGTAGAATGTCAAAGGGAAGGCACACCTGAAATCCACCTACTCTCACTACTGAAAGGTGTTCACTAAGGTTCAAACAACAACATTTCACGAGGAATGTCAAGACAGAAAAAAAAAATCTTCTGAAATATGCTGGCCTATCCAACAGGCTGCAGGTGAAATAAACACCAACCTGCCTAAAGATAAAGGAAAGATCCTGAAATTCAGGGATGCTGAGCTGCAGGAAACAAGAGAACATAATTCACGTGCTATCAACTGAGGCTACAAATGCAACAAGTAATGGATAACTTCCAAGGAGCCCAGCACTCAACTCACCTGATATTCAGTCTTCTGAAGGGAGACATCAAGGGAAATCAAAGGCAAGAGATGGTAAGTTATTTGATCAAAGACACTTCTAAGGTTAATGGACAGGCCACAAACAGCAATCATGCCTACAGTCATGCAGTCAGAATAATAGATACATCATGTTTGGTTTGTGGTAGGAAAAGATCTTTCCTATAGAACTCATTCAGCCAGTTCTTCAGGGATTTTCAGGTGAGTTTTTGGGTAACTGTTGCCCTGCTATGCCTCTCTGTCCCTGTATATTCATTCCCTCAGTGCTCATGACCAATTTAACAAGTATTTTGTACCAACTAAAGTTTTCTTGCTAAATAAATTAATTATGACAGAGTAAACAAAAAACTTTTTTAAAATGCATGTTTTCATGTGATTACATCTTTAATTGGCTGGTTTAACATTTGAAATTTGATTTAATTTTAAACTTGATTATCCTCACGGCAGGGTCAGGCTGCCAGAGACATAAACAAGCACAGAAGCCCTTTGGCACTCCCTATCCAGCTCCCAGTAGAGCCCACTCTGTGCTGCAGCATTCCTCCAGCCCCTTCTCTCTTTTATTATTCTTATTTAAGAAAGAAAGATCAAATTCAGGCCAACAGCACACATACGTTTCCTAGCACTCCATTACTAATTTTAAAATGAGATGGTGGCTCTGGAGGCCTGACTATTAATCCCAGCTCTGACAGCTCCTTTCCTTAATTATCTGAATGAAATCTCCACCCCACCCCGACTGTCCTTACCCATAAAATGAGCAAGGATAACGAGAAGCCAGAAAGGTATTCCAGGGAGTGGATAAATTATGTTTGGGAATTGCTTGAAAGATGGATGCTATGAGCTGGGACAAAGAAAGCCACTGCACTGGCAGTCCTGTGACAGAACCCACATGGCATGATAAGTCTGATGAGGTGACATCTCCAATTTTCCGGTTTTCCTCTGGAAAAACCAGCCTAAGGTGGGTATGCAGCCTGATCCCTGATGAAACACAGGAAAGCCAGTTGCTTTCCAGCAGAATTACCAAGCCGTTGGCAAATGTTACCACAGATTTCTCTTTCCTGCTTCAAAAGAGCCTTTTGCACTATTTTGCTACTTCCCAGTACCAGTATTTGTACTCTCAGGTGCTCTGCTCATCAGCACTATCCCTGATTTCTCATAGGTTCCCAAATTATGGAGCTCAAAAGAACCGTAAGAATCAGCCAATCTAAAAACTGATGAAAAGCACAAGCTGGTGAATTAAGCAAAGCAGTTCCTGCATCAGGCTCATAATTACCAGCTGACTTAGAACATTTCTTGTACGAGAATATCCCATCTTCATTTAGACACTTCAAAGTGATGGCAAATCCCCTCCGTACTGAGATAAATAGTTCCAATGGCTAATTACCCCTGTTGTAACAAAAGCATTTCCTTATTTCTAATCTTTTCTGGTTTCTACTTCCAGCATTTGATCTTGTTATGTTTTTGTCCGAGAGATTAAAGAGCTCTTCACTAGCCACAATCTCCTTCCCATATAGGAACTTAGACTATGATCAAGCTGCTTATTAACCTAGCCTTTGCTAAGTTAATTAGAAGGAAATTCTCCAGCCTCTCACTGGTTTTAGATCTTGAGGTGAGGTAGAAGAAATAGAGACTACTCTCCAAGGATTTCCCCTATTTTTAGAGAAAGCAGGTTAGGATAATGTCTTGATAAAATAGAGGCCCATGTAGCACGTGCTTTATGCTGTCCATCCCACCTTTATGTCACCTTTCCTGCCTCCTCTTGTCCTGGTATAGGCTGATGCAGGAAGTGATGCTGGAAGCTGATTTCCATCTGAATTTGCACATGTTGAAGACCACTTCAAAGTGATCTTCACCTCAAAGGAGACAGAAAAGAGGGAAGTAAATACTGAGATATCAGGAGGTTCTGCTGGAAGACCCAAAGGAAACACTCTGCTTTTCTGGCAAGAGGCTGCTTGCTAAGTCAGCCTCTGTCATCTTTGAAGGCCCTTTACCAGCTTTTCTCTCTTCCCAAGGCTGCTCTGCTCTCTCCTGCCTGTGTGGCAAACGACCTACACAGTCCTCTCTTCCCCTAATGCCAACGGGAACTCTTGGAGTACTTCTCCTTTCTCCTCCTACTTCTGTCACACACATTATCTTCTCTTCACTGTCTTCTTCGCCAAACTGCCTCAAAGAGTGCTTGCACCCTTCCCTTCCTCCTTTTGCTTCACATCTTCTCTGTGGGAGGACTCACAGGGCTGCTGCTCTCCTCTGCATCCATACAATCCCTCTTCTCAAAGCCTGCTCTGAACAGGAGCTGATTTTCTGCTCCCTCAATGAAGCTTTTGTGGTTCCCAGCATTGGGAGCTTACATGAACACAGCTGCTATGGGAAATACTCCAAACCCAGACACATCCCACCCTCTTCTCCTCTCCAGCCCTTTGCAACACTCCTGTCCAACTCTCAGCCCTGCTGTACTTCTTGCTGCCCTCTGAGCATCACTGTAAGCACCAACACTCCAGGGCAAAACTGCTCTGCTACCAGTAGGATCTCCAAACAACATCATCTTTCTGTGACTCACTTGCTGGGAAAGGAAGATGGGAACAGCTGTGCTGTTGCCTCAAGACTGATTCCTCCATCCCTGTGCTGCTTCACAGTCACAGAAATATTCCTCCTCGAGAAGTATCTCATTCTGACTTATGCTAACCACTGCCTGACTTCATTCATCATTGATTGTCTCCTCTCCGAGAGCCAGAGTGCTGCTGCAGATGGATTTTGATTTGCTTTAAATTGAGTGGTGATGGGCGTTTCATTATGCTCGTGCTAGTGCTAAACAGCAGCGTGCCAGTGGTGAGGGAACACAGTGCCATGGAGGAGATCTGGTGGGAGAACAGTGAGCACCATGGTGAGTATCTGGGGGCAAGCAGGGATAGAAATCCCCTAACAAATCTAAAACTGGAACCTCAAAAAGGTGTTGGGTCATTAAACAGCATTTTGCCCCCATGAATGGGGTCTAAGTAGAGAAAAGGAGGATCCATCTTTCCACAAGAAAGGAGAAAACAGGAGGGAGACAGCAATTAAGCTGAGGGAGTTGAAAGAGCTCACACTATTCCCCTGTTATCCCAATCTGATTTATGGGAACTAGGCAGAGTTGGGAAAAAAAGGTTGGGGCCATCTTGGTGTAAAGAAAAGCAGGGGGAAAACTGAGGAAAAATTATCAACATAATTCCTGCCCTTTATTATCTCTACTGTCTTTAGCACCTTCTTCTGCAGAACAAGACCCCAAGGCATCAGTCAGGAAATGGTGGGATTCAAACCCTGCTCAGCTCATCTGTGGGGCAGGATCCGAGGGTACTCTGCATGGTTTTCTCTCCCTGCAAGCAGTACCAACCCCAACATGCTGCCTCCTCCTGATCTACTCAAGTGGTTTAATTAGAAGTTAATTTAGTGAGGTGGGAAGGAACTAATGGCAAGCAGCAAGAAGGAAATGAGCCATCCTAGGAGAACGGTGGAGAGACAAGAGAGCTGGGCTCAGCCATTCCATGAGGGGTGACATGCCCCAGTGTCCCCTAGACAGGGAAGACTCAAATCCTCTCTTCCTCAGAGCAAAGATTAGCATGGGTGAATCCTGGACACAAAACTGGGACGGCTTCTGTGTTGTTCATGTATCTGCTCTTTAAGAGGAACTAGATAAAGAGATAAAAGCCTTCCTGTTGAGAAAAACTACTGCTCAGTGTCAATGATTTTCTGTCGCTTCTTGCCAGAACTCTGGGTGACAAAGTCTGGCCTGGGGACCTCTGGGTGAAAAAGTCAGGCCTCAATTGACTTGTATTCTGGCAGTGAATGCTGTCTAGTGGTCTTCTGCCCACTGGCAAAACACAACTTTTCCCACCAGTTGAGGCTGTGATTTATTAGTCCAGGGGTTGAAATTCAATAAAATGAGCTCCTCTATCATCACCTCCCAGCAATTGTCTCGCTGCTCTGCTAATTTCACAAAGACAATCTGAGAAGACACCCAAAGCCCAGCCCCAGTGAGGCAGGAGGTTCTCAATTACACGTGTCTGTGTCATCACAGTTTGTAACTGGCTGTTGTGGCACTTGGAAAGGCAGCTGCAGAGACAGAGACTGACCCAGGTGCAGAGCAAAGTTGAAGTCTGTGCTGGTGGCACAGCCAAGGCTCTGCTGTGTCAAGAACTCCTGGATGCAGAGTAAATGCAGGAGGCTGTTAAAAGAGTCAGCACATCTCCCAGTGAGGCCTTTAGGCAACAGCAGCACAGGGAGAAGAGAGAAACCAGCCCCTAAGAGGTGGTTTGGACCAGTTGTGAAGGTACTCTGGACATAAATTTTGATCTATTAATGAGTCACAGCGGTCACATAACCGGCCGTGCCATCATTTCTTCCTCTCTAACAGCCCCTTCTGGAGATCTAATCTCAGTAAAATGCTGGAGGAGCCTCTCAAATGGGCATGTTTTACTGCTGTCACTCTAGCACTGGTCTCTCACCCAAAGGGCCACGGGGAAATAACCTCTTATCTCAGAGATCAAAGCCCTGTATTAATGACTGGGAGCTGCCACTCATCCTGCGCTCAGACCACCCGAGGAACCTGCTGCTCTGCCCAGCTCAAAGCCTGGTTTGTTTATAGCAGCAGCATTAATCTGGAGGATGGCTTTTCAGTACAGGCAGTTTTTATTATTTATTTAGTACCCAATATTTATTATTTATTTAATGCCCAAAACACAACAGGTCTTTGTGGCAACATGACAGAGGCAGAGTCCGTTCCTTGAAAAGCCTTCAGGCTGATAAAGAGAAAAAGACTAAAAGAAGATGAATGGGGTTGAATGGACAAGAATGGGCTTGAAGAGACAAAATACTCAATTGCTCCTCACTACTCACTTCACAGAGCTATTTTATACAGTTTTCTATAAGCATGGAACACAAGCAATGGAATGGCTCCTTTATTTGGATACAAAATGGGGAATTGAAGGGAAAAAGGAACAAGTGGCTGTATGGACTCCAAAGAGAACAAATAGGTTGAGGGATGGGAAGGATAAGGAGCTGAAGTCTCCTCCAGGCTCTCCTTGAGGCACTTGGCCATATTAACAATGTCCAATCTTCCTCTGGATCCAAGGCTCCCCATGCAAAGCCCATCCTGCTGCTGCACTTCATGTTGGACTGGTTGATATAAACATTTGCCAACTCTTATCCAGCTTCTGTGGAGCCATGCTATGTTTCTCTTTCTCGTATCTCAAAGATAAAATATCGGGGCAGACCAGCTAGAAAACTACTGATCTGGCACAGCCTTCCCCAGAGAGCAATACAGGCTTTTGGACTCCCATGAAAAGAGGGACTTCGTCTGAAGATCTCAAGAATTTTACATTTATGTGCTGAAAAGTGCCCCAGAAGAAATTCCTGAGTATCTTTCTCTATTTAACATGGGGTGACTGTCTTCAATCTGTAGATCAACAGACAATGTACAACCATTTAAGGTAAGGAGCAAGAGGAAACATCGTTAGAATCTGATGTGGCATGTTAGCAAAGGCTAGGAAATAGAGGTAGGTAAACCTGAAGGTTTTTGACTTGGCAATAATCAGAATTGTTATTGCTTTTCTTGCCAAGGAGATCTCCTCTTTGCAACATCAACTTGGCCCTCCCATATATCACTTCCCAGCAAGATTCCCATCACAGCTGCATCTTCCAGATGAGAAGCTGTGGGGAATGGGATGTTTTTGACACCAGGAGAACCTGCTCAGTGCAGCCAGGCTGGAACCAGAGGCTGCTCTGCCTCTGCCCCGGGTGTGCCAGTGCACTGAGACTCCACAAAGCAAAATCCAGCACAAAGAGAGGCTGCAGGAGCATGAGCTCATCCAGAGAAGGTGTTACTTCTGCTGGCATTAGGAATGGTACATTGAAAGCCATCTGCTGGGAAGGAGCACATGCCTGGCTTTGTGAGGATGCTCCCTCCTCTTTGCCACTGCTCTCATCACTGCTGGGCTGGTTTCAGGCTGGAACTGGCTGCTGCTCTACAGAAGCACCAACAGCCCATCATTGCCAGTCCCTTGCCCAGTGACGCTCATTCCTTCATTTGTTCAGGTTGCCAAACGTCTGCTGACTGTGCTGTCTTTCACTCTGTGTACAGCTGCCTCCTATCCTGTCCCCTCCAGCCTGTCCTGACTCTGGGGACAAGCCCAAGATCAATGATGTAAAGAGATCTGTGACCATGCTGTCACTGCCACCTCTCTGCCTCTCAGCTTGCAGATGGAAAGAGGCAGAGGAGGAATAACGAAATAGGAAAGAAAGGCATTGCTTGCAGAAATTGTATTGCTTCTGCTTCAAACATTAAATACAACAGCCTACAGCATTCCCCTGGGGACCAACTCCAAATCCATGCACACAGACTTGGACATTTCCTGGATAAAAGCTTCCCTGCCTGGGTTCATTTCAGCTCTAACAAGTCCATTTCTTAAGAGAGAGACTGAGCTAACAGAAGGCAAGGTTGGAGGCTGCAGGCCTGAATGGATTTGGGGGATTGCTGGTCCCCCTGGTCCTCTCTACCAGCACAGCACCCTCTGCTCCCACAAAACAGCCAGTTTCTGCTTTGAAAGGCTTTCTCTAGCATGAGAGAAGGAAGCTGTGGCTGGGCATACAGCTCTTGACCCTACAGAAGAGGGAGCAGAACAGCACCGATGGTAGCACCTAATTGAGGGTACCATAATGCCAGGCAAAACTGAGTGTTTAGCTCTCCAAGAGAGCTGCATGACCTTTCCTGTGTGCCTGGAGATATTTAGCACCGCACAGTTCGGGTAAAGAGGGTTTGCAAAAAGGGAAAATAAGAGAAATCCTGGTTGTCTACACTGACAAAAACACACACAGAAGGCAGAAGAGCAGCAGAAGATTTTCATGCCTTGATGGAAAGACTGCATTTAAATAACACAGAGCACATTTCCCCCTGGTTCCACAGTGTTGCTTGTTGAAGGAAATCCGTGTGGTTAACCTGGCAGGAAGAACACATCTCTGTGATTTTCATTGAGCTAATGGGAGCCAACAACCTGCTACCTGTAACTCTGAGGACAGCATTCCCACCCATCCCAATATTTGCCTAATAAAAGGTCACCCCATTATACGGCACCTATTTGCAAAATTAAGAGCCTCTCTCCAGCGGCTAAATGCTTGCTTTAGATTCGGAATTACTGTAATTAAAGTTACATTGTGCTCGGATTGGTGCCAATCAGTGGAGAGCTCCAGGCGTGACCCGCGTTCCTGGCGCCCATGCTCCCACTCCATTAGCTCCAGGGAATTAGCTGTCATTAACGAAGAGATGCACACTCCTTCGTGTTGTCAAACCGCAATCAAGCGGGTCACAGGTGAAGAATAAATACTTTCAGAACAAGCCCAATTACACCATTTACATTTCATTACAGAACCTGTTTAATCCACTGATGGGCTCCCAAAGTTCTTCTGCCTAATAAACAGCATTTCAGAGGAATTAATAGGCCCTGCAAAACATGCTAATTACACTCTTTTGCATTGCATTTGCAATATTGATTTTAAAGTTGCCACTTCCTTCCCCTCCACTTTCCTTTCCCAGCCCCAAAGCCTTAACTTTAAGCAAAGTACACTCAAACCAACCTAATTACTTGTGAGTTTGGAAGCTAATGCATCTCTCTTGTCAAAGCTCAGCTCCAGCAAAGGCCAACATACAGGGACGGATTTTAACGTCCATAACTTGTGCGAGTTTCTCCAGACAACCACTGGAAACAGCTGCTGAATAGCAATTACAGGCAGAGAGCAGGCATCAGCAGAGACTTTGCCATGGCAACCAGCCTGGCTGGGCCCGCTCCCCAAAGACGCCTCCTCCTCCCAAAGACCAGAGCAGTGGAACAGGTACAATGACAACACAACCACCACAGTCTCATTTTGATTTGCAACCCGAGCTCTTTGATGCTCTCCTAGGCACTGAACTGTTTAAAAAACAAAAGGAAAGTTAATTTTCAAATTGTGGGTCTCAGCTAAACTGTTTGGAAGGGAGGAACAAATCAGCCATGCTGGTGGAACACGCTGGCTGGGTGTTTATTCACCCTGGCTGTTCTGCCCAGCTCCTGCCACGGGCTTTCAGTTCTCTTCTTCCTCTTTGTGCTCACTCTGCCTTCCTCTCCACTTCTCTGAAATCCATTTTCTCTAATCAGTGGGTTTACTTCCCACTTCTGACTTTTTGCACTGGCTTGGAGGCTGTCACTTAACACTTGGGGTTTTAATCCCAAGTTTACTGACAGCTGAAAGCTTTTGGAGGAGGAGATGGGAGAGGGACAGAGTGCTTGTGGTGTTTCTCTACAGCACCTGCAGGTGGGAGCCAGCAATAGAGGACAGTAGCCTGCTGTGTTTAATTCCTTTACTGACAGCAAAGCAAGAAAGGAAAGCCAAAGGAAGGTCTATGAAGACAGTGAGATACAGAGCATCCCACCATAAGGGCTGACACCTACTCCTGCTCCTCAGAAACTCTCACCCACAGCAGCTTTAAAAGGGAAGGGATACAGAAGCAGATACTGCAGAAATGGACATAAGGATAGTCAGAGTTTAATGAAGACACCACATGCTGCTCTGCCCTACTGTCCCTCCACTGGGAGTTTGGGCATGTCCCCAGCTGCACCGAGGAACAACAAAACACACCCCATGTCCAAGGGCTTAATCTCCCTGGTATCCAGTCTGTGTGAATGCTCATGCAGGAGCAAGTCAGAACGGTTTGTGTTTGCCCAGCCATCCATGCAACCCTCAGTGTGAAGTCGGGCCCAGGTGCTGCTCAGTGCCCCAGGTGATGCAGTGAGCGCCGGGCCCTTGCACCGTCTGGCCGAAGAACAGCCCAGGAGCTGCCTCCTGCAAGCAGGAACCTCCACCCCTGCATGCCCACAGCCCTCTCCTCTCATGGGAACGTCTGCCTCACAGGAGGCAACGCATGCAAGAGGCATCCAAGCCATGTGGGAAGGTTGGCTGTCATCTTGTACCCTTTTATACCATTTATTTATCACACGTATGGAATTCTTCTTTTGCCTCTCGGAGATTCTGTAGGGATTTACAAACATGAAATGCTACAAATAATACCTTGGGATCTCTTCCCCCTCACAGGCACCAAAGTGGATTAGTTAGTTATTGTCTGGAAAACACTTTGAAGTATCACTTAATGCTACTAATCATGCAGCACCTCTTTAACAGCATCTACCAATGCTAGCACAGGCTGGAGAGGAGATATAAATACCAACCAAGCCTTGTAATTACACTGCAAATACATCAATATTTGTCAAGAACTACTCTTAATCTCATAAAAGTGCCACAAGAAATCAAGACCTACGAGCAGTTCTGTATCTCTTCCGCAGGGCAGACCCTTAGGCAATGCAACATCTCTTGACTGCACACTGTGCCCATGGCTGCCTCAGACAAGGGTGGTTTTTACTGCAAAACCTTCTGACAAACCTTTACTGCAGGTTTTCCAAAGCAGGGCTAACCCAGAGCAGCCCTGCATAGTTTGCAGCAGCAGAGAAGGGCACAGGACAAGGAGAGTTTGCAACAGAATGGCTAAGACCATCTCTAATTTAAGCTGACAGAAAAGCAAATTGAGAAAAAGATATAGTCAACTATTTCAGGCTTGGACCTTCTTAATCATCCACAGAAAGCAAGAGCTCAGTGTTGCCATCTCATTGCACAGGTAAGATTAAAGACAGGCAGAAGATTTTTACCCCGTAGTTACAATGATTAATGTTCCTAAACAGACATATAGTTTGAAAGCACTATTACTGGAAAAAGAAAAGTTGTTGCCTCATTCTCAACCCACTATTTTCCCTGGGCAGTGAGCCAGCAGCTGAAGAATAAGGAAAGTTGCTATTTTAAGAGTTTTCTTGAATTGCAAGGTTTGGTAATGAACACAACTTGCTACCGTCCCCTTTGCTGAAATCAGGGGCAAATGAAAAAGGTATGGACGAGTGCTCTGCTGAGCACTCTGTCCTCAGGCAGACTTGGAGGAGGAAGACTGGTGATATGCTCCTGACAGCTGTCCCTCCATCCCAGCTTCTCTCCTGGCATCAGAACAAACTTCGCTCCCTCACTGCCCGCAAAGAACCAGGAGCTGCTCTGTGCAACTTTGTCTGCTGCTCTCAAGAAAGATGCAAGAAAATTATTCCAAGTCCCAGAATGGTTTGGGTTGGAAGGAACCTTAAAGATCATGTAGTTCCAACCCCCCTGCTATGGGCCACTGATTCAAAGAGCGAGACACTGCAGCTTTGCCTTTTTATACAAGATAGGACACTATATAAAGCTACCAGTCTCATAATGGTGACATAATACACATTCTACAGGTGATCATGCTGGGAAAAGAAAAGGTGTGAGCTTCCATGAAGCCAATGTTCCTCATTAGTTGCTGCAATACTTCTGAGAACAACTCCTGCCAGAGCTGGGATGCAACATGTGTGCTGGCACCTTGCTAGGAGACACAGGAAATAAGTTGGAATAAGTTCCTGCAAACCCAGCTTGTGGCCTAGCTGGGCATGGTGTGCTGCTCTCAGTTCCTATTGTACCTCATCATGCCCCAGTGTAATTTAAATAGTTCACTGTGGGAAGTGAGAGGAGAATACATTCCATAGGTTTTGTTTCCTGCTTAGTCTCAGGAACACTGATGTTGTGAGTTGTTGCTCTAATACCTTCATGAAAAAAAGCCCAACATGACCTTCTGCATCCAGGGCTTCCTGCTATTATAAACTCAGCAAAAGAGCATGCTGTGTCCTGCCCATGAGGCAGACAGACAACAGACTGTGGTCTAATTAGAAAAGACATGCTTCCCACATTATCCATAAAGCTGCCTCAGCCTACAACTAAGGACAAATAAATAACTGTCAGGGCTAATAAGCCCAGAATCATAAGAGGAGGGAAAAAACTGAAATTGGATCCACTCAGATCTCAGTTATGTGATCACAGAAAACATGTGTGGTAACAACTGTGAAGACAAACAAAACCAGCTATGGTTGAGCCAGCTCCTCTTCAGCCGACTCAGACATGCTCTACCTCAACAGATTGTGCCAACCCCTTGGCATTTCTCTGAATTTCCAAACTAATAAGAGATACAAACTGCCATAGGTGATTAATGGGAGCATTTGAGCATCACAAGATCTTCTTCATTTCAGCATGCCAGAACACAACAGGAGGACACGAGGAGATACCCAATGTGGGGAACTGGAGAGAACAACCCTGAAATGATGAAGATTGTGAGGGTGGCACAAGCTCTGAGGGCTGGCTATATCAGGAAGTTGTTTAGAGCATTCTTGAGACAAAAGATGCTAAAGGGATGATGTCTAGGAGCTTTGTGTGCATTACCCACTTGGATCACAGGCTGTCATTACACAAGTCCTGAATCTAGATCCCTTCAGTTTTGAATTCCCTCTCCCCACATCTCCACAGGAAGAGACAGACCAGCTCCAGGCACTCTTCTGAACTTCCCTGGGAGCCAGTTGTGTTGTTGGCACCCTACACCTACAATTTTACAAAAGCAAGCTCCTCAGCTCATTGCTCAGCTCTTTGTGATTGAAAAAAATGTAAGAATCCATAGAAAGGATTAACTCCAAGTGACAGTTTCCAACAGAACACACAAAGAATAAGTTGGAGTTACCCAAATTGCCACAGCTTAGTCTCTCCATCCCTTCCTCAGCCACTGAATGACAGCTCAGGAATCTGTTCAGAATTGATTTTCATCAATCTGTTTCACCTTTATGCTCACAGATCTGAGGCAGGGCATGGGCCCTGGACATCTGCAGGGTGTTGGAGCAGTTCCCACTGGGAATCTGTCCCTGCCAAGTGACAGGGGAGCATCCACTGGGACGCAGCAGTGCCAGCTCCCAGCTATCAGTAGCACTGTGAGTCAAACATCACCACTCGGGTGCAACCACGCCTGACAGGAACACTGGTGTTTCCAGAGCTCTCTCCTCTTTGGTGAGGGGAAAACAGGGGCTGCACTCGAGACCAGGAGGCTGCTCAGAGCTTTTCCCACAAGAACAGTGACAGCAGGAGCCACCATATGGGATGAGACAGGGAGCAACTTTGCCTCGGCCTTGTTGATTGAACAGGACTAATCAGGCTGAACTTGGGGCCCATCTGCTGACCACTGATCACAGGCTACAGAACCAGGACGCTGCCCATGAGCTGGCAGGAATACAGGCATGGACAGTGGGGAGGGAGCTGCATCCACACACTCATCTGCTCCTTGGCTCCTCCAGCTCTGCTCTCTAGCTCTGTCCTGGAGGGATCTGTCTCTGCAAACAGCAAGGCAGTGCCATGTGCTGCTGCTACCTCAGATCACTGATCAGCCTGAATATGCAGCTTTTGAATCAGAGAGCTATTTCTTCTATAAGAACCATCTCCATGCTGCAGAGACTCGATCCTCACAAGTATTTTTCAGCTCTTGGAGGCCACCAGACTTCCCTGCTGTCATGGCTGCAGTGTTTGACAGAAGCAGTAACCCCTGTGTGAGGGTGTGGAGCCCTGGCTGAGCAGAGGTCAAGGAGAGAGCTCCAGACCATGGACCTTCTGCCCTGCCTCAGCTTCTTCTGCCCTTGAAAAAGGTCTGAGCTGGGCCCAGAGCCATTCTGGTGGGGCACAAGGAGGCAGCCCTGGGGCAGTAAGGGGACATGACCTCAAGAGACACAATCTCTGTTAACATGCATTTCATTTCACCACAAAGGCAACCTCAGCCTGACACCAAGGACTCAAAACTCTCCAGCATTTATCCCTTCTAATTTGTGGGTGCATCAAAGCACCAGTCAGAATTTTGGGAGCTGATAAGGTGGACATCCATCGTGGAGAAGGTGCAAGATGCACCAAGGTACAGATTACAGCAAAAGCCCTAAGCCAGATTTTGTGTAACTGCATCTTGGCCTCCAGGACATCTTTGCATCCTTGGCTCATGCTGAGGTGGCTGGTTGGGGTGCCTGTCCATGCCAGATACGTTGATTGCTTTCTGCAAACAGCTTATCTGCAGAGAACTGGACTAAACCCAACCTCATTTCACAGAGGTCACTGCTCCAGAGGTCAGCTCAAAATGGCTTCTCATCTCCACCTGCACGGGCTGGATGTAAACCACTGATCCACTGCACCACTGAAACTGCCCAGTTTCACCCCATCTCCTCAGTTAAAGGACATCCATGTCCCACCACCACTCCCCCAGCACCTGTCAGAGCCAGCAGAGCTCTCCCTCCACAATGCCTAAAGGAAAATTCCCCTTTCACAGGCTCAATTACAAAGGAAAATCTCAACATCTGCCCATGTGAGTCAGCTATTTCTCTGAATCCCAACAACCTTGTCTGCAGGAGATGGCTGGGAAAGGCAAAACCAGAAAGACAAAAAGCATTGTGTCCTAAATAAAAAACAAGTCCAAACACTTGGGGAAAAAAATGAAAAGAGAAAAAACCCATTTAGCTTTGTAAGGCAATAACAAGCAGAGCAATATGTAGCTTCAAGGCTACATAGCCAGGTCAGAAAACCCTCCAGAGAGAAAGAAGTAGGCCACAAAACTCTCATATTAGCTGCTAAATCTGCTGCATTACCCAGAATTTGTGGGGGAGGCCCCTCTGATGGCTGAGCCAGCTGGCAGCTCTCCTTTGACAGGTGTTTATTCACAAGCTGATGGGCTGTGGAAGCAGCTCTGAACTCTCCAACAGAAGACGAGAGGTGGCCAGAATGCCAAGAGCTGCAGGTGATGCCTCCACCTTCCCAGAACTCATAGAATTGGGTCTGTGACAGAGGCACCCACTGCTCCAGCAGCCAACATCTGGCTGCCATCCCTGCACTAATGTGTGCAAGATCTGGAAATCTGGAGAAAGCAAGCCCCAGTCTGCTCCTCTTGGATCCACTGATGCCCATGGTACAGGATCTTAAAGACCATTTAATTTCAATCCCCCTGCCATGGGCAGGGACACCTTCCACCATCCCAGGCTGCTCCAAGCCCTGTCCTACCTGGCCTTGGGCACTTTCAAGGATGGGGCAGCCACAGCTTCTCTGGGCAACCTGTGCCAGGACCTCACCACCCTTACATTAAAGACAAAAATTTACCTCTGGCTCTAAACCTTGCACTTTCAAATCTGGTGTACTGAGAGATGGCTTTTGCAGATGATTTTATGGAGGAAAAGTCTTTGAGGTTATTCATCCCTATCCTGCTCAAGGGAAATCATTTCAATGTAATGAGCAACAGCACTGCTGAAGAGAACATGCAAAAAAACTGGAAAATGCCTCATTTTATCAACAGAAGCAAGGTCATCCAAACCCGGAGATGACGACATTCAATATTAATATCTCCAAGCAGGGTTTGAACCTCTTGGTAACCATCCACTCCCCAGAGAAATGTCTTCCAGTAACTTTGATGTGCATTAATTAGGCTTGCACAGCTGGCAAGTGCCATCTGCCTGCCATGGCAGTGCTGCAGAGTCCATGGCGTGGCAGAGGATGGGCTGTCTCACCCACAGCCCCTGCTGTTCCAGCGCCCCTTCCTGCATCCTCCTGTGCTTCACAAGCCCCAGGCTGTCCCAGCATCCAGCAAAGGGAACAACTCAACAGGCAACCGTGCAAAAACAAAGCTGCCTCCTCTCTGACACATACAACTCTCTAATTGAAGCCCCATTTTTTTTCTCATTTCCAGGAACTCCATGTGTTTCTGCTGCTCCAGCCCTAAGCAGTCGTGTACAACGTTCTAATGAGGTCCATTCCACTGATATAAGGGGCACGTCGACCACACTGCTCAATTTATTTCTGCTTGGAGCATCCAAGAGCTGCTTCTCAAGGAGTTTGAGAAGATCTATTAAGAGTTCAGCCCTGACTGGTAGTGTCCATTTCTGGAGTGGCACCATCAATCCAATCAGCAAAGGCATTTAAGGACAGGATGTACAATACAGGAAAATGAAATTACTTTGAAAATATTCCTCCTTGCTTATTTGCCAGCTAATGACAGAACCAATGCCAAGCATAGCCAATCTGTGCTAGGGTGTTCAGAGAGACAGTCCTTATGCCAAGATATATTTTTTTTTCCTTCTCATCCACCTAAACACATCCCACACATTGGTCCTCCCCCTCACTTGAGCCTGGGAACACCTCCAGAGGCTTCTCCAGCAGTATAGAGGCAGCAAAATTCCCAATGCCGCATGATCAGGTGCCTTGTTTTGTCTCCTTTTTTATAAAATGTCCTGAATTTTGCACTTTTAGCAAAGTTGTGGTGTTGTCTTCCCCTTGTAAATATTTGCTGTTGAGAGCCATTTGCAATGTAAAACTTCTCTAAGGAAGGGGAGGAATGCTAATGCTCTGGTGTATATCTGATACTGTCCCTTATGTCATCCATGATGCTTCCCTGCTACTTTTACAGGTATTTTCAAGAAAGCCTGGATGATATTCAGCATGCAGAAATACAAAATTAAAAAATAAGAAAGGCAAGACAACTCAGCAAGCTAAACTCAGAGAGTTAAGCCTAAGTTTGGGAGATCCAGGCTCAGTTCCTTGCTGTGCCAGACTCCCTACAGGACCCTCCTGCCCATCCCACAAAGAGATTAACAACATTCCCTGACAAAGGTACAGCCCCACAGCCCTTCTGTCAGACCTGAGAAAAGCTTCCAGAGGGTTTGTCCCCAGCAAAGTGCAAAGGAGCACCATTAGCCACAGCCTTTGCTGCTCCAGCTGTGTTCCACAGCATCATCCAATCACACCTTGCACTCTGCCCCATCCCTTCCTCCTGTGAACTTCCATGTAATAACTGAAAAATGTGACAAGCCTAACTTTAATCATGTTTTAACTCGGGTTGGTATCATTAATCTTGCAGCCACTGATGGGTAATTTAATTAGGGTGCATTTGTAATGAATTACAATCATCATTTAGCGCTATTGTTCCTCACACGAGCAGAGGGGAGTCAGAAAACTGGCACAGTTGATCTTCTTAATTACACTCACACACTATGCAAGGCACCACCAGCCCCAGCCTTTCACTGCTGGCTTTTTAGATAAAGGAACATCAGCACCAGGGACCCTCCACATCGAGCCTGACAAACATCTCCAGGCATGCTCCTCACCAGCAATCAGTGCCTACCAGGCCTGGGAGATGGAACCTTTGATGGGGGACCTGAAAAACCTTGAGCAAAGAGCTCAGGGCTGAATCAGAGAGAGAAGTACACAGAAAAGCACACAGGCAGAAAAGTACACAGCCAGAACAGAAAGTGGGCTTTGCCCTTTCTCACCACCTGTGAACATCTGACACACATTCAGGTATGGCAAAACACAAAATCTGAGTAAATGGATGAATTGTAAGTCCAGAAGGATCCCAACTAAGGGATTGGATTTATTAGACATGCTCACTTATGGTGTTGTATAGTTGAATGAAAGGCTGTAGTCACTAAGGATGCTCTAATGGAAGGAGAATATTTGCCCCAGAGCTTTAAATCCACCTCTACACGACAATATCAGAAATTTCCAGCCAAAACCTCCCATTTCTGCTCAGCTCCTCCACTGCTCCGTGCAGGATGCGTGGCAGTGAGTGCCTGTATTTATTTCAGACATGACTTCAGTCTGCAAAAGAGGAGCAATCTGTTGCTGTGGCTGAGAGCCAGCCCACTTCCTCCTCTCCATCTCTGAGCTCCACAGACAGACTCCACCAGGACGCCGTGTGGTGCCATCCCTCTTTGGCAGCCAGGCTGCCCTGCCTCTGAACTAAACCCTTCTGAAGAGCTGCTCAACTTTTGTTGCTCTCAGGGAGGAGTTTTATGCAAATCTATATTTGTTTGTATATAAAAATGATGTGTTTTACCCAACGGTTATTATATAAGGAGAAAAGGAGAGCAAGCCCTTTGTATCTCCTCCAACAGGGTGGTCAGGACTCCTCTCTTGGTCTCCACTGAGAAGAAATCTGGATTTCCAGATATCAGAGCAAGCAGGAGGAACAGCTGTTCCCAATATTCCCCAGCTGGGACACCCCAGTTCTGGCACATTCCTGTGGAGAAGCAGAAGCTAGGTCAGATTTTTAAGAGGGAAAAGAAACATCAGACTCTGGGTTCCATGGTCTGGGACAGTGTCCTAAGGGCAACATGGCTTTTTCTCTCCCCTCCTCAAACATACTCACTGAGATTCCTTGGAAACTCCACCTGAATTGACGAAAAGTGTCCCGAAGTGCTCTTTTTCCACAATTAATTTTGTCAGGTATCATGAAGGACTCCTTCCTACATGTGTGGAATTTGCCTGGAAACCAAAGAATTCCCAGGCAACGCAAAACACTGGGCTCTTGTCAAACCCAGTTTTTAAATAAAGGCTTGGGAAGGAGCTTACCCATTTGGACTGGCAAACCATGATCTTATGCCAGCACAAAGAGCAAGGAAAAATTGTTAAAACCATGTACAAATCCTCTGTGGTAGTATAATATGGGAAGAGATATAATTTGATGTGGCTCAGGGCAGAGGACAACCAGGCCTCTGTTTTGGTAGTGCTTTTTCTAAGAGCTAGCAAAACTTGGATAAAGTACTGGACAGTAATGAACAGAAAATAGGGAACACTCTGGATTATACAGTCATGCAACTTTTTAATTGGTGGCTTATACTTATCTGAAACATTGTGCACTTTCTTTAAGATAGGCCCAGGAGAGTACTGACAAGCACTAGAGAAAGCAAGGAAAGAGGTTTTTATAAATCTCTCAGAAATTCTGGGAAAACTATATGAAGGGACAGAAAACAAGAGACTCATAAAAGAGGTCTATAAAATAGCAAGATTATAATAAGGGAAGAAAGAGCACTGCTCTTTGTTCAGAAGAGAAAAACAGGAGAGAACTCAGCTGAAAAAAATACAATGTAAGGACTTTAATTTTTATACAACATGTGTTAATTAACCTGTGCAACCATGGTTGTAGGGGAGCAGAAGCACAGAATTTAATGAAAATTGGAACAGACAACAACATCCTACTTTCTAAATGGTATTTCTGCCATTTCCATTTTGTTTTCGAGAATGAGATATGGTCAGGAGGAACCTCTTTTTAATCATGTTATTAACAATGCAGTCACTGAGCAGCATTTAATTATATTTTCGTAAGTCACGGCGTGCTCACAGCTGGGAGCTCAGATGGCAAAACCCTTCTGAGTGACTCTTCCTGCAAAAGGTCCTGCCTGCTCTGCCCCTGCTCCGCTCTAGGGGCAGGTGAGGACCAGGATGGGTGTCCTGTCCTCCCTGCCAAGTGCTGCTGCACGTGGGGATGGAGCACAGCTGGAAATGTGTAACTGTGCTCACTGTCCATCATCAGCACCAAACCCTTCCCATCATGTCCCAGCCTGGGACACTGCCAGGCCACAGGCAAGCTGCAACTTCACACAAAGTTTCAGGCAGATGCCTTACCTGCTCTCATCCCCTGCCACTATAAAAGCTGAAAAATACAAGGGAGAAAAAAATTCTTTTTATCGTTGGGTTGCTCGCCAAATGCAGAGTCGGCGTTTTTTATACATCACCATCAGCATTTCCTTGTCAGTCGCTTTTCTCCACTTGCTTTCACGTAGTGAGTGAAAAGGATAAAATACCTTTTCTAGCAGAATGATTGTGAAGCCACTTCAAATGAGGGGAGGGATGCAGGCGCAGGTGCAGCTCTCAGCTGCTGCACTTGAAGATGACGGGGCTACAAGCTGGCAGCGTCGCTCTTCGGCTGCAGAACCTCCACTGCAGCACTCTCAGCCCTTCCACTCCCAACTCTCTGAAATCCTGACTTTTCAGAGCTGACATCACTCAATTATTTTTTCTCCTAGAACTGCTTTTTTTTTTTTTTTTCAAGAGATGCACTGGTAAAAAGCACACAGTGCTCATGAGATGTGCTATCCCAAGTGTAATTTTCCGTTTGTAAATAAATTTTGGCCACCACCCAGTCTGGGTGGGATGACTGGGAAGCAGCTGATATTTGAAATCTCAACCATAGCATGAAAACAGTCTTTAATGAACTGTGCATCTGAGGGAAAAAAAGAACTGGCTGCAAAATAACAAGTGATAACCATTGGAAAAAAAGGCGAAGCATATGCAGGAGGAAACACCATTAAAGCAGCAGCCATGCAATTAAAGATGGATGTGGGAAATGCGTGTGTGAGCAGTTCACTGTGCTGCTGTGACCCACAGGCCCATTAGCTCTGGAGCACTGGTAAGCTGATTAGCTCTGGAGAACGATGATGGCAGAACTCATCAGCTAAGCTTGTTAGCTGCCACACAAAGTTGGTGTACCTTGGAAGCTTTGCAAAGTGATTAGCTTGGGGGAGGAGGCAGCAGAGCCTGCTACAGGAGATGAATAACCCAAAGCAGTCACTGCGTGGGCACGAGCTCCACACACAGATCGGCTGCCTGGCAGAGCTGGGATCTGCCTCTGCTGGGCTGGGGGGAAAAGACACCCATTGCAGGGCACAGCCAGCCTGCAGCCTGCCAAAGCAGTGCCCTGGCCACAGCCAAGCTCTGCAGCCTCCTTGCAAATGCAGATAAGTCCCTCCAAAATCCCTGCCTGCCATGGCTGAGTGTGCTCGGCTCCTCACCATGGCAGGCTGGCAGGTGGATGCTGTCCTTGTGCCAGCCCAGCCCAGCTGAATGTCTTCAACTTGCCCCAAAATACCTCTTGAGTAAGATTGCTTTAAATAAAACCAGAGGAGCAGGATAACTCAGCCCAATGAAAAATGATATTTTTCTCCCATCTGCCTTTAGTCTGCACAGCGATGGTCTGCTGCTACTCAAGAACAGTAACTCCTGTCTTATTTGGGAAACAATTTCAAAGAGGTTCAGTTCTAAACACCTCTCCTCTTTCTGTGGTGGGACCCCACTTCAGTCACAGAATCACAAAATCGTTTTAGTTTGAAAAGACCTTCAGGATCATTTGAGCCCAACCTTTATGCCAGCACTGCCAAGCCCAGCACTAAACCATGTCCCCAGGTGCCACATCTATCTATGGGGAATGTGACCTGCACTTCAGACATTTTTATACAGCAAGGTAACCATTTTATCCCAATGGTTCATACAGCTGCTTCATATCTCCAAAAACTGCACAAACCTACCTCCATTGCATGTCCACAAGCTGAAGCAAAATAAAAAAAAAGGAGCTTTGGTCTTTGTGCCAGTTCACAATGGCAGCACAGCCTTGTACATGCCAGCTTCTGTTTGCCTTTTTTTTTTCTTTTTTTCCATGAAAACAAGACAGAGAAAAGAATATCAAATATTAAAACCCCAAGGAATATAAATATTAAAAAAGCTTTAATCACAAATGCAAGATTATTTAGGCTACATGTGGCTGTAAGAGTGTAGCAAATGCCTCTAAGGGTGAGGAAAGTTAATTCTTTAGGGTACAAACATAGAGGGAAAATACGTGTTTTAACTTAATGCTTTCTAATTTCCAAATGCCTACCTGCAAACATTCATTGTGAATGCATGGAGATGTCTGATGCATTCATTATGTCTGTTTGGTTAATCTGCTTTTACACAAAACTAAAAGAGATTAATAAACTTCCCTAAATGCCCTACCATTGCCAGCATTCTTCCCTTTCTGAAAAGCTTTGCAAGACTTGGTTGATTAAAAACTTTTCTTCAATTTCGATATCCTGAAGTCAAGGTACTAGATGGCAATCTTTGTTTTTGTCTCAAAAATAAAGAAACTTCACAGTTGCAGAGAAAACATGATGCAAGTATAACTGACAGCCCAAAACCAGATGGCAAATAAAATTATCTCAAAGCATATTGTTTTTTTTTCACATTGCATTTACAATTTTCAACACTCATATTTGGCAACACTGCTGTCCCTCATTTTATGTAGGTTAAAAGTGAGAAGCAGCCGTCTGCTCACTTCAAAGTCAAGTATTTACCCCCAGGTAGGAGCTATTTATGTGCACTTAACCAACTATTTATAGCCATTTGAAAACAGAAGGTTTCCATGAAAAGTGCTGGCATAGCCTTCACTATAACAGCATTGATAACATGTTCTCTCTGTTCCCACTGGACCTTCTAACTTGATAACTCCTTTGGTAAAGATGAACTGGAATGTGGGGACCTGTGATATTAAAATTTCTTTAAGCAACCAACCCCTCTGCTTCCCCAGGTGCTTTTCTGCTGCTTGTAGCAATAAATCTTCCAGTCATGCAGCAAGGCACCAAGGCACTCATGGCTTTTATTAGACAGGCTTCTAGGGCTTTGGGAAGTATTAATAGTCCATCAGAGGAGGCACTGACACTGATCTCCAGGTAGCCAAGGCAGAACGTCCCAGTGTGATGGGGCTGGTGATGAGAACAGGACAAAAGCACAACCAGAGTGTCACCCACAGACATCATCCCCCTCCATGCCATGGATTTATCCTCCCTACTGCCCTTTCTAAGAAACACAGCAGTCACACTGTGAGATTTCTAAAATGAGATCTATGCCCCAGTCCCTCAGCAAAGCAGCAAGAAAACAATTCTTTTCTAGAAGCTGATATTCATTAGCAGCCCCCACCTCTCTGCTCTGCTCTGCTCCACCACAGCAAACAGGGCCTTTCTCATTCCCGAGCTCGACTGCACAAAGATCCATTAGATAAAAAAACATATCTAAATGAGAAATGCAGCAGAAAGAAATGAGTTCAGACAGCTCCTCCTCTCTGATCTGGGCTACAATAATTATGCCCACGTCATGTGAATTCATGGCTGTGCATCCTCAGCATAGCTCATTTTACCCAATAACTTCAGGATCCTCTTCCAGAGGCTCCTCTCTCTCCTCACCCACCTTTCCAGGTGTCCAACTCGCTCACTTCTCTTCACCATCCCAGTTTCCCATTCCATGGCTCTCCCCTAACACAGGTGCTCCTCAGCAGCCACGCACACACCTTGCTCTGCCAAGGAACGTTTGCAGCTTTGAAGCCCAGACAGTTTCACCCAGGTGCCCTCCCATGCTTTTCCCCATGCTAAAAAAGAGCCTGGAAGAGAATTCTGGGAGCAATCCATGCAGACATGAACACATTCTTCCTGCAAATTTTTCCAGACGTCCTCCTGCAGCGAGAGCTCGAGAGCCCTGGCAGTGGATCAGGACAGACAGGTGACACTCCAGCTCTGTCCTTCTTCCCCTCACAGGCTGCCAGGCTCCTGCTGTTCCCTTTGACCTGCCTCTATTGCAATTAACAACCAAATGAACCAACAGC
This sequence comes from Geospiza fortis, assembly GCF_000277835.1. Taxonomy (NCBI): domain Eukaryota; kingdom Metazoa; phylum Chordata; class Aves; order Passeriformes; family Thraupidae; genus Geospiza; species Geospiza fortis. The sequence continues at coordinate 1,974,212 of NW_005054319.1, read as the reverse complement.
CACAAGTGTAAACTCATGACATTGTGCCAGCCACCACCAGCTCATTCCCTCACGGGCTGCTCCTTCCTTCAATACTTCTTCAGGTTTGGCTTTTAGGCTGTGAGCTTTCTGGAGAAAGCATCTATCTCCACTTCTTTTTCCTACAAGAGCCAGTACTAATGTGGTTAATAATAGCAGCTAACCTTTGGCTGCTGAAGTATTAGCAAGGCCACCCATAAAGCTGTGTCATATTTAGTGAGCTGTCAGAGCAGCAGCATCATTAAAAAGCCCAAGCACATAACTAATGTATGTAAAACACTGCAAGAGATTATCATTTGGTTGGTTGGTGATTTATTCCAAAACTGATGGAAGCAAAGGGCTTGGCACTGAGAACTGCTGAAGGGAGGGAAGCAGGGCAGGCTAACACTCACACTGACACAGTCCTACCACCTGGCTTGCAGCAGCAAGCTCTGCTGAAAGCAGTACAGGTGTTTTTTGAAACTCAAATGACCCTTCATGGTCTGTGGACTCACTCTCCTAATGATTTCTGCCTGGATTTGCAAGCTCTTTTTTTCCTTCTCTTCTCATTTCACATCAGAGGGGTGTCAAGACTTTTGCTGCCTAGTGTTAACTTTGTGTCTGTACATGATGTTCTCACTGTGCTCACTGGGACCTGCAGGCTCCATAATTAGGGCCAGATTCGAGCAGCACCAAGCACACTTGCAGAGACTTTCCTGAAGCCCAAACTTCCCCACTCCTTCCCAGTGCTGTCCCTCCCACCAGAGCTCTGCAGGCTAAAGGAGAAGACTGAGGGAAAAAGCAGCACCTTCCCCTCCTCAGCACAGTGAACCTGGCTGCCTCTCCATGGACAGCAGCACCAGGCTGCAGCTCCTGAGCTCTCCTGGTCCTGCATCTACCCAATCTCTTTGTAGCCTCTCTCCCCGTGGAGCTGAGACCCCCAGTCCTTCCCAGGAACAACAATTCCCTCTTGCACAGCCATGTCAGCCTCTCTGCCCACCCTGCCTGACCCACAGGACCCCAAACCTGAGCCTCACAGGGCCCAGCCCACTCAGCAGCTCCCACGGTGGAAGCCAAGACCTGTTGATTTCTGTGGTTTCATGTAAGTGTGAATTGATGAGCTACTTCAGGAAGCTAATATTAATTCCTGGAATAACGTGCAAGGGCTGCCTGGCTGATTACCCCTCATTCCTGTCTGCTTACAAACAATGATTACAGTCTAATCTCAGCACTCTTGGAGGAGCTGAGGAGAGTACCCTTCATCTACTGTAATTATGTTCCAGCTCCCTTGGAGCTCCCTTGGAGCCAGAGCTCTTATTCACTCCTAGCATTATCTGCAGTCTAATCTAGTTGGCTGGAATGGAGGTGAAAATTACTCCAAAGAGCTGTAGTAAGCTCTGGCTGTAGCTCCAAAACCAAGCTAAAGAAACCAGATTGTTTTTTGATGGTCAAAGGCACAGGATGAAGGAGAGGTGGATCCAGCACATGGCAAAAGCAAGTGCTGCTGGCACTGCCAACAGTTGACATTAATACGACTCAATCCTGTTTTTTGCAGAGATGTTCACCCTGCTGTATTTCCTTCAGCCTCTCAGCAGGATGGAGACACAGCAGACATCTCTGCAAGCTCTTTGAAAATAAAGCCTTTTCCCAGTGGGACCTGGTCACACAGCCTCCCCAGGCTGCTCCTCCACACTTCAGTGAGGCCTCACAAGGTGCTACAAGGCATTAAGTGTCAAAACATCACCAGCCTTTTGGATGTGATGGGAAGGTTTAGCTGCTTCCAGAAGTTTTGTTCTAAACATCAAAAGTCAAAAACAGTACATGCTTGATTTAATCCTGCAAAGGCTTCCAGGCAACTTCACTTGGCCTACAAACCAATTCTAGGTAACCGTGCAGGTCAACATCTTCTAAATCCATTTTCTGATCATGTTGTTTTCTCCAGTATCTATAGATTAGATATAACAATAACATTGCTCCCTGTGAGCGTGAGGAGGCCCTGGCACAGGGTGCCCAGAGAAGCTGTGGAAGTGTCCCAGGCCAGGTTGGATGGCAAGGATGTGGAACTGGATGCTCTGTAAAGGTCCCTTCCAACCCAAACCATTCTGTGACTCTATGAAATGACATTTAAATGCTTCCCTTCAACACAACTACACCCCAGACCATCAACACTGCCTGCTGCTCTTGTTAAAAACACTCAGGGTTTTACACCACCTCCTTGTGCAGACACAACTGAGACCCTCTGCTCAGGCACAGAAAAGATCTCCCCCTCCAAGGCTGCGAACAGGATCTGTGCTGCCTTCCCTTGCTGCTGGGGATGGTTCAGGATGATGGAAACTTGTACTGGCAACCACAGCAAGGGCTGTCCAGCAAGCACAGCCTGCACTGGGGCTGTCAGCACAGCCTGGAACCCTGAGCACTGTCTTATTCACTGCTGCTACAGGCACCTGTGAGATAGAACACGAAAGAAACTGCACATGTTGCAGTTACATTTTGCCTTTTTCCACCCCTGTGTACACAAAGCAAGTTCCTGTGCTCCAGTGATGCCTGAAGCACATAAGGTTTAACTGCAGCAATCTGGGAAGTGAGACATCTCTCCCCCCTGATCTCCCAGAAGGCAACTTGATACCTGGGCTGCCAAAGGTCCTGTGTTCTCATGAAATGTTTAATCTAGTCTGTCTTTTTTCTTAAATCTAGTAAGATGTCTCTCTGTCCTACAGCGCTGTCACCCTTTGCTGTGCTGTAATATAGCAAGGAGAACAGTTAATTAAGTTTGAACAACAGTGTTTAATGACTTCTATTTAAAGCTGTTCATAAAAAAATATTAGAAGCCCTTAGAAATTACCTACCTTTGGAAGCCAACATGGTACCTTAAGAGAAGAAAACATGATAGCCCTTCACACTTGGACTTTGAAGATGTTGTCTTCTACCCCAAGCAGTGCAGTGGAGAAAAGCATCCCCTCCTGCCCTACAATTGCTTATTTTAGATTTAAGTCATGATGAGAACACCATGAAAATACCAAAATGTCCCTGGATGCAGGGATCAAAATGGGAGCATCACTGTTAAGGGCAGTTCCTTTTAAATTACCCTCAGGTGCTGGAGCAATGCAGCTGCTTTGTAAAAACCTGCTGTACCTGGTGGGGAAAGAAGATGGAGAAGCAAACAGGTCCTGAAGAGATGGGAAATACTGAAGAGACAGCAAAATGAGACAGCCTAGAAAACCAACAGTCCAAACAAAGCAGTATTATCCAAGATCTCAACAGGAGAAGGCAACCTCACTACAAATGGCTTGAGAAAGGAACTGAGGATCAGAGAAGGGGGAACAGAGGATTACCTATTCTGTTTAACCTCCTGAGATCTTAATCCTTATGTTCATCTCTAGAATTCAACAACAGAGGTTATACTGAGACACATGATGGCATAGGAACATTGCCAGCCCCTGCAGCAGAGAAATTCCAAGAACAAAACACACAGTGATTTAGACACATCACTGGTAGATGATAAACACTGGAATTATCAGAGAAATTAATAAGAAGATTGTTTAAATATTAGCTTAATTTAGCACAAAAGAGGAGATCTAGTGCAGCATTAACCTCAGACAGACCCTTTGAAAACACATCCTGGGAGTTGTGTGCTCACTACACCCACTCACCAAAGTATCTCTAATGAATTTCCTCCTACCTGCTGTGTCAGATCTGGAGGGAACCCCTCGAGGTAACTTCCTTCCTAGCCTTGCCTTCCACTTAATGCATAGACTGGGAGTTGTTTGGATTGCAAAAGGGAAACCTTATTTTTCTTATTCTTCTTGGCAGAGAAGAAGTGACAAAGACAACCATCCATCACTGCTCTCGATGAGCATCACAGAGCCATAATGCAAGGATCACACCTGATTTATCTTCTACACAGTCCAAATAAAAACAGACCTCTGCTCTGTCTCTACTCAAACGTAATAAATTGGAACATTGAAATGAAGCCTAGTTTCATCCTCCTTTTTGAAGTCAGCAAAGGGACATGCTGAAGGGAGTTCAGTCTTCCCCTGATGGATTCCACAGGTGCCCCATGATGGGGACACATATTTACCTGCTGGTTATTAAAGCCATCCTGGGTGTCACTTCTGCATTTAGCTCTCCCTGTGACTTGGGAAGTTTGCTCAACTCACAAAATCATCTGCAAGCTCCCATAACACATCTCTTATCCTCAGAGGATCATGAATCATCAAGGCAGGATAATATTTGAGGACTTAAAAGTACTGAAATTGTTAAAAAAAAATTAGCCTCTTACCAGCAGACAAGAAAGGAGCAATATTGTAGCCTGACTCCAGGTTTTCAGAAACAATCCAGAGAATATGACGCCTTAAAACTTATTTATGTATCAAATAAGACTAAACAAGAAATAATAAACCTCCAGGCAAAATTATACTAATAAATAAATAAAAACATTCTCTTCCTATCTAGGAGAATTCCCTAAAATTCTTAGGAAGAAAAAAAAATAAAAAAGAAAGAAACCCTGAGGATTAGGGTTTAATTATTTGGATTTTCAAAGCCTCTGTGATAAAGTACCACCAAGAAGGCTACAAGAAAACTGTCTGAGCAATGGAGCAAGGGATAAAGTGCTATTACAAATCCAGAAACTAACTGAACTAAATTAAAAAAGGAGGTATAACACACGATCAATATTCAACATAGTGAAAGATTTCAGTGGCTGTTCCCTGAGGACCAGTTTTGTCTAACACATTCTTCAGCTATTTGCATAGGAGAGTGAGCTGAGATGTGGTGAGACTGCATATGACACCATTGGTTTGGGGGGCATTGAGCTGACCTTGGCTGCTCTGCCTCTGAGGAGCACTGAAACACTTCATCTTCACTGCAGGTTGTCTTGGGAGAGCTTCACTCGCTTTAGTTACAGAAAATATAAAAACACAGCTGTTTAGCAGTTAAGGAGAAACCTGAGAAAGCACAGAATAATGAAGATATTTACTCTTTTCTTGCAAGATGCTAGGGAAATGATACCCAGAGGAACAGAATGGCAATTTTAAAGAGATATAAAACCCCTCTTTTCTCAAGTCCTGCATTGACCTCTGGAGCTCACTGTCACAAGCTCTCTCGCAGATCAAGAGTTCAGAAAGTCCAAAACTGAATTAGATACATTCAGAGCAATAGTGGTGAAACACATTTACCAAAGCTTATGAAAAACATCTTTTATAAAGTCACCACAGTGGTTTCTTGGGCAGGTTTGCACCACTATGTTTTGAAATCTGAAAACAAACTATCTCTCTCTGTTTGAACAGGGGTGAAAAACCTCCCTCTCCCTTGCAAGCTATAAAAATTAACACTTCACCAGGAACTTGCACAGCAGAACTGGAACACCTGGACAAGCTGGCAGAGCCATTGCTGTTCCCAAGTCACAGATGGGGAATGGGACAGAGTGAGGCACTCACTGGCCGTGCTGGATTACAGTCAGGGAATCCCTGGATTTTCTGGCTGTGTGCTCATCCAAAAGCTGCTGTATCTGCTGACCAAAGAAGCACAGAGAACCTCAGGGGGGAAGAAGAGACTCTTCCTCAGCTGTTCCCAGCCCTGCACCCATCCCATCCCACCTCAGATCTGCACTGCAGAGGAGAACTCCCCAGGGAGCTGCTGCTTCATCAGCACCAGAGCTGGGTATGTACAGACACTGTGGATGGGATAACTTCCCAAACCCCATTCTCTCAGCTCCCTGCAGGGTCATTTCCATGCAGATCTTTCTGGCAGGCTCTGGAGGAGCAGCAGAGCTCTCATCCAGTTTGGCCAGGAGTTCCAGCAATGCCCTCTCTCATTTTCATGGCAGGTTGCACACCCAGGTGGATCACTGAGGCTGAGCCTGGCTGCTGTCAGCTCCTGTGCAGAGCAGGAGGTGAGGAAAGCCTGCCCTCCTCTTTGGTTTCCTCTTCGGTGTCAAGCCAAGCCTGTGGTCAGCCACCAGCTCCATCCACAATCCAACCCTTGCTTCCCTCCAACTGACCATATTTGCTTTCCAAATGTTCCTCTGACAGACACATGTCCTGCCCCTGAGCTGTGCATTCCAATGTCTGCACATACTCACTTATGATTAAAAAAAAAAGATAAAAGAAATTAGAAATTACTTTAAAACCTGTAACGGCTTGAGGAGTCTCTAGAGTGAAAGGGAGGAGGGAAGGGGGAACCTGGGTTAATAAAAGCTGTTAATTAGAGTCAAATTTGCTGCTTAATGTGTCAAGAACTAGTGAGTTACGAGTTAATCAACTGTCTCAATTCCTTGGGAGAGCAATAAAGCTGAAGCCTGAAAATGGAAGGACAAGGTCAGAGCCTTCAAAGGAGATGTCTTTAAAATCACTCAATCCTAAGGTCCAAGCTGTGAGACACCGGGGTTGCCCTATCCTGAACATCCTGTTCTATCACTAACCATCAGCATTCCAAGCCTTCCACAGTACAGTCATCCTTGATTTTTACCTTTTTATCTCCTTTACTTGGGACTTTATCACATGGGACAAAAGGCACAGAAAAGATTGGTAACTCTTCAAACCCTTCATTTTTTTTTGTTTCTGCTGTTCCCTTTCAATGGATACTGCAAAAGCCCAAAGCAAAAGGCAGAAGAAGAAACACGGAGGAGTTGTAGAATATCCATCAAACCCTGAGTTCAGAATCCAGTGTTCCTTGTGCAAGACCTATCAACATCTCCCTCACCATGCCGTCAAAGGAGCTGGCACAGCAGGAACTGCTTTAGAGAATAAATTTTGAGAAGAAATGAAGGGTTTGGAGATGGAGCATTTCCCACATTTTAATGCATCTGGGAGACAGAAGGCAAATGATGGGTGATTTACTTTTGCCATTGAACTACGGAAAGATTTAATCTCTTTTTACTCCAATTTACTCTTTGCAAGTCTAGCCTAGATGGAGTTCATCCTTCTTCCCTGTAACATGCCAGCCATCCCTACTGCACCACTGTCACTGCTGAGAGAAGAAAAGCTGCAGTAACTGTGGGACCTCTGCCATCACCCAAGAGCTTTCCCAGCGAGGGAGGGATGCAAAGGGAGCTGGAAGATAAATATTTATAGCAGAGGATTCCACCAGACTTCCAAACTTCTGCTACAACAGAAGGCATGAAAAACTTCTATTTTTTTTGAGACACTCAGTTATGCACCTCCCAGCCAGGCACACACCCAGCTCCAACGAAGCTGTTAATTCATGAATATCATCCATCACTGGGCATTGCTCAGTGTGGGCACCACAGTGGATCTCAATTTCCTGCTCTTGCCACCACGTCTCCCTCTCTCTTCTCTTCCCTGCACAGTTGCCTCTCAAGTTTTCAAAGAAAAATGCTTTTCCTGAGAGGTTTCTTCTCCTGCCTTGCAACCTCTACTTAGTTTAGGGGGCAAATGTGCTATCTAACTGTTGTGGAGACAACATGATTCCCAAAGGTTGGGACTTGGCAAAGAAAGGGAGAAGAACAGATGTTCATAGATTTCATTGCAAAATGTAATTACCCATGGTTTTGGGCACTACATACAACATATTCTAGTAAATGTAAAGCAACAGGAAGTGCCCTCTGTGTCCTTGTGGACATCTTGGGTGCTCCTCCAGATCTTACCTGTATTGTCCACACTGCAACATTTCAGCACAGCAAGCAGCAGCCTTCTGAAATGTGGGGAGCACGGAGGATTACTTCACATACAGCCAAATAATCTTTTTAGCACTAATTTTCTTGTTCTCTACAACATCCAGGTCCTGGGGGAAAGCAGAGCCCAAAGCTAGCACTGGATGAAAAGATTAGTTCCTTCTGCATTAAGATGCTTGTAATGATTCAGCAACTTTAAGCCATCTTTCCACCAACAAGGAGTCTTTGAGCTTCTTCTATAATCTGATAGCTCAAAGTGACAAATAAAAGAATTTGACAGAAGTCATTACCACCTACAAAGCTGTTGTACATTTGTGAGTACAAATGGGTCAATTGTTCCCCAGACTTGCAGCTTTATTCAGCTGGGGGAATAATCCCATCCTCCTTTCCAAAAAGAAATCTACAGTTCTGCCTTCCCTAACAAGCAATTCACCTGAAGCATCAGCAGCAGAGCAAAGGCAGTGTCACAAACAGCTCTAGGTGTGGTGGTTGCTTCCCAAAGAGCAGGTGAGGTGCACTGAGGGCTCTGCCATCCTGAGACTGACCAGCTATCTCCCATCTGACACCCCTTTCAGGCTCTTTTAAAAGGAGGCACAATAAACTCCAGGAGCAATCAATCCTCTGCTTTTGTTGGAAACTGTTGCTGCACAGAGCAAAATAAACTACAGAAAATCTCAGCAAACAACTCAGGGTCTGAAATTCTTCTAACAATTAGTAGAGAGCCTTTGTGTACCTCCTTCCACAGCTGCCTAGTGCTGAGGGAAGTGGAGAGGGTCACAACCTTAATTCTGGACACAAATTGGCTGCTGGTTCTTCACTGCTGAAATGGGGAGAGGAGGTTAGAGTCACAGAGTAATGAGCGAGAATACACTGCAATCAGGGAACAGAGATGGGAGCTGGAGAGACGTGCTGAAGGCAGGGAAAACATCCCCTAAATTAAACCTCTATTGTTCACCTCATCTCTGCCTTGGTGGATAACCCACAAAACTCTGAGCTCCTGCCAGGAGCCTGTGTGAATAATTCCAGAGCATTTTTCCTACCTGTTGCTAACATAGCTGTCTATGAGCACACGAGCTTTACGCCTCTTTGAGCCATACATATGGGAAGGTAAATTTTCTGTAATCCCTGGGAATATCCTCTTCTTTTCCCTTTTCCCAGTAAAATCTACACTGTTGTTTTTCAGGATGAAGGGCTCAAGTTGCACTGCAGAAAAATCATGAGTGCATGGCTCCTCAGCACCCTGTGCATCATTAGGGTGAGGTTATTAACAGATTATGGGGGCCGAGGGCAACAAACTCTCATCCCTCTGGAGGATGATGTGTGAAACAAGGAAGGCAAATGCAAATTTGCAGAGGAACCATGCTTCATTCAAGAGGTGAGTTAGTGTTTCCTTCCTCTGAAACACTGGAGATCCTCACACCTGAAGATAACCCCATGGTAGCAAAACCCTTTCCTGAAGACAAAGAACAAGAATTCCACAAAGATGGCAAGACTAGAATCATCAGTGGACATCTGACTCAAATTCCATGTTGGCACCTGCTCTACAAAAATATGAGCACAGACACAGCAACAACTGGCAACTGTAGCTCTCAGTGTTATGGGAAATAGAATTTGGGAAAAACTGCATAGGAACTGATGCAATGTGCTTTGAGATCTTCCTTCAGAAGCCTTGGTGTAAGACTGTGATGGCATCTATATCCAGTGTGAGGCTAAATATAGCCATGCCCACCGAGAACAGCTTCCAGTCCTATCTTTGAAACTGCTATGGATATCAGCTCTTCTTCATCTCATTAACACTGCTGTAAAGTGCCTGGCACAAATCTACATCAAATGAATATAATTACAGGGGAAAATACATTGCATTAACTTGTATGTCTGGCCTTCCCTTGCTTTTTCTTACTGCTGTACACAATTTTGTTTCTATTTTTCTTCACAATTCATCTTCTTTGTGTTTCTTTTCTTTCAGCTTTTCACCTACTCCTTATTTCAAGCCCAAAGTTGATTGCTTTCCTTTTTCTTTTTAAGTTTGATTGATTTATTCTGCACTTACGTAAATTATTTTATACAAGGCATATAAACTGTAGAACTCCCTGCAGAACAACACAAGCACTGCTACCCATGTAGGTAAGGAGGAAAAAAAAGTAAAGTTAACAAAATGCTAAATTAAGTAAGAATCTCTTACATCACACTTTAAAGCCTGCCAAATCTGACTCTTCAGATGTACTGCAACAGCAATTTTCTAAGACACAGGTCCTTTGCAGGTAACATCTTTAGTGTCAGACAGAAAAAGAAATAGAGGCTCTTCCAGCTGCTCCAGCAGGGACTAGGGAATGATGTAACCTTCCAAACAACCAGGCTGCAAGTTGCCAGGAGGTCACTACTGCATGGCCCCAAAACAATGTCATTCCACTTGCCTGCTATAAAAAAGAAAGGGAAGGAAGATGAGGGGAGGTATTTGTTTTTCATATCTCATCTGAAACACCTGCAGGACTTCAGGCGAGTGATCTCTGCTGAAATTCATTGTATTGCTCCGTCCATCCTCACTTAATTCATCTCATGAAATTCTTAAATGGTACCCAGGCTACAGGCTGGCTCTCTACAGAGATGGGAATTACATCCCTAATTACAAGATATGGTACTGCCCTAATAATAAGTACTGTGCTCAAGAAGTCCCCACCCAGGGGAATGAGCCTTGACCTCTTTTAACAAAGACTGCAAAACAGTTGATAAGAACATTAAAGCAAGTCCCTGCTCCAGAAACCAGGCATTGCTTCCTGCAAGTGCTCCAGGGCTGGCTGCAGAAATAAGCTTTGAGCACTTCTCTCCAGTCTGAGCTCTGATGGCTGTCTGCCCCCAGCTCAAACACAGCCTTGGTAATAAACATGCAGAGGTGTAGAAGAGGAGCTAGAAAAGCAGAGATTTACCTCCACAGCATTCACTTGTTTTGCCCCACAATCCCCAAACAGCACCAGGACAAGCTCAGTTCGACAGGTCCATTCTAGGCACTGCTGGAGAAATTAATCTGAATTTTCATGCATTTTCAGGATGAACCCTCACAACCCCTGGAGATGATGGGCTCCTCTACAAAACGCCCAAAAGAACTGGGCCTTGCTACCCTGTCATTATTGCTCCCTGCATTTCTTTACAAACATCACCTCTTGCCCTAAGAGCTCTCCCACCTCACACTGCAGCAATCTCAAACTGGGGCCAGGTTTTCCTCTCCAGCACAGATTTGTAGCATTTAACAGCAAACCTTCAATTACCACAGTGCATGACCGTAAAACTTGCTCAACTGGAAATGTTCACTTATTTCTAACCTTGCCTCCAGTTGTCTTCTTTCTTTTGCCCCTGAAGCCATCTCAAACAGTATTCTCCTGGAACCTCTGTGCAGCCTGCCTAGCCCAAACCTAAACCATAACTCAAAATGATTTAAATTATATGGAAATATATATCTTTCCTTCAACACCAAACTGGGAATGTGGCTCCTAATGGGGACATCACTACACATTACTCATAAGGACCAGACGTGGCATTTCCCAGGGAACATGCACATTCTCCTTTTTATGCTGGATGACTTATAAGGAGCCATCAGTCTTTCCCTTTTGGGGCTGTGCCTTCCACATGCACAATTTGAGTCCTTAAAGTGAACCCTCCTCAATGTAGATTCCACCTGCCTCAGAGAATAAAAAAAAAAAACCAAAACCAAAAAAAAAAAAAAAAAAAAAAAAAAAAAAAAAAAAAAAAAAGTCTTGGAAATATATAGCAACAAGAAACTGGCAGGACAAACTCACACTCCCACTGTGCCAAATTGCAAGTTTAGTAATTCTGTTTTCTTCCCGCTGAGTGGAAGGTGTCATTAGCTGCTGTATTTAGAGCCACAGAAAAGGTTCTTGGAGCAATCCCCAGCCTTCCTCTGAACCAGGTGGCTGCTGACCACAGGAGCTCTGTGCAGCTGGGGACCTTCACCTTCATCTGCCTGCAGTCACCACGTCCATTTGAATGGAAAGGAAATAAACAGGGCAAGTGGCACTGCATGAAGAGAAACCTCAGGCCATGCTGTCCTCCTCGGGGCTGGAATTCATCCCTGCACCACCACGGCCACTTTAAAGTCCCTGCTCTGCATAAAACACTCTGGGTGCTTTTAACTCAGGAACAGCTTTCCTTCTGGGAGAGGATTTCTCCTCTAGGCTGGTCTCTGTGGAGCACCTATTGAACTAAATCCTCATTTCTAAAGATTACTACAACAATTCAAAGAATCATCCTCTTACTGTGAGAGCTTTGGAAAGGGAGCACAAAGGCTTTGAAAATGCCCTGCAATCATGCAATGTGCACCTGGGCTGGAGTCTTGTTTGCTGGCAACATTGCTACAAGCTTTTGAGAATGTCAGCCCATCAGATCTATCCACTGCTGGAGGTTTTGCTGTGTGATGGAGGAGGAATGGCACAGTGTGGATGTGATGGTTCAATGGGATTTCAGATAAATAAATATACAAATCCATAAGCATAGGGGGTCTTTATGATGCCTGCAAGGAGGAGGGAAGGGAATTGTGAGGAATTGCCCCCTTGGTGTGGGGCTGGGAGCACCCTGTGGTTTCCAGAACTGTTTGGGATCCTGGAAGTGAAGACCACCTGCGCTGACAGAGAATTGGGAGAATCTGTGCAAACATTCATTATTTATAAGATAGCTGTCCAGAGGCAAATTGCCTGGAATCCATTAAAGGGAGAAATCCCAGCTCCCTCTGGCAGTTGCCTGGCACAGGCCTTTTCCACTGGCAGAAAAGGGAGGGGGAAAAAAATCACTTTCATTTCTAATTAATCTTCTGGTATATAATACTTTTAATTAGGAGGAGAAAAAAAATCCTGTGTGCTCTTGGAGAGAGGAAGGAAGGAGACAAAAGCAAAGCAGAAAGCTCTGGCATCTTGGCTGTAGTTAAGACTTTGTCTTCTTTAAACTGAGTTGCAGGTGAGCCCCAGCTCCCTTTCTCCTCATGCGACCAGAGCCCCCCAAAGCTTCAGGGGATTCTCTGGAGACGAGGAGTGGGACCCTGTGTGTTCAGAGTTGGGTATCTACCCCAGAAAAGAAAATCCAGGTGAAAGAGAAGCACTGGAAAAAGGCCTTGGACAGAAATGAAGCAGACTCTGTTGGACACAGCATGGGCAAGAAAGGAGAAAGGCCCAGGGAAAAAGAAGTACAATAAGAATACATTATCTCTTCAAATTAATAACCCCCAAAAAACACTCCTTCCCTAACCCCAAATTTCCCATCCCTTCTTTTCCTAATGTCTCTCTTCCTGCATTCATTATTAATGCCACTGGGGGTACAGATTTGCACTTCAGTTTCTGAAAAATTAATTCAATGATTAAAATTTCAGTCTCTGAGTAATGAAAGCAGCTCAGGCAAGCTGGAGATGCCCCTTTGCAGTCTGAAGGCTTCTGGTGTGCTGCCCACTTACCCCCTGCATGAGAAGCCTCTGTAGACCTGGCTCAAGGGGGAAAATATGGTAGGAAAGCGTGGTTTTAAGGTGATTAATTTCTGGTTTTGTGGAGAAGCCATTTCCGTTTAACACTCTATCAATTCTGTATTCACTGCAGAGAGTGAATCCCAGGTTCTTCCAAAGCTCAAGTCCTCATGGCTTTCCACATGACCCCCTGGGTAAGGGAAAATCTCCAAAGAATGTAAATATTAATCAGTGCTGTTCATCTATCACTCACTGACAGGCTGATTGCAGGCTCACAGGCTTTTGGTGTGGCTAATGAAATTTTCTGTGACACTGCGCTTAAAATGAAAGAATAGCAGAGAAAGGTTCTCAGAGAAAGACATCATCTCAAGCCACAAAAAATATCTCTTTTCTCATCTGTTCCCACACTATCAGCAGGAAGGGCAAGACTCAAGGAATCTGATAACTGGTGAGGAATGGGCAGGTGACACAGCACCCACCCCTGGATGGCAATTTCACCTCATTGCAGAAAAACAGAGACTCCCACAGCAAATCCAGTATCAGCTCAAGGAAGGTCCTTTGCCAGCTTGCAGCAGAGCTACTCTTCCCACCAGCTCCATGTCAAAGCAAAAAGTGGGCAAAAGACCTGCATAATTCTCCACCCTCGACTCCCAGCACTGTTATTTTTATTTATTTTAAAATAAATGTGAGAGGGATGTCAGAGCTCTGAGCAGCACAGGGAGCCAAGAAGCTCAGAACCTTCTCCAGACTGAGATTAGAGAAGGACAGGGAAGGGCTGGATTTAAACCTATCCATCCAAATTTCATTCCTAAGGTGCTAAAAAATAGCAAAATACAACAAATATACACAAAACCCCCCTTGCCTTTTCAATGGCGTTTTGCTTCAAGGCTTAGTTGGATTTTTACTCAGTGGAACAAATACAGCTAAAGTGAACAGGGTCCTTGGGGAGCAAAATCTTGGGAATATGGTGGAATCTCAGGGTGGCGCTGGCAGGATATGCCCCACCAGCCAAAGCAGCACTGCTTGTGCTGCCATCATGGGGAAAAGAAATGGACAAAGAGGAACAGGAAGCTCTGCCAAAATCCTCCACGGGCAGGAAAATAGCAAAGCTGGGAAGCTGAGATCTGATTTTCTGTGAAGCAACAGGATTAGTGACAGCCCACGTTGCACTTCACTGGGGTCAGGATAACTGAAGGAACACTGAGCGCTGACTCAAAGCCAGCTCCTGGATTCAGATGCTGTGTGGCTGCTCCTGAAATATTTTATCAAAGTTTCTAAAATTCTACTGAATTGTGAATTTTGGGGGAAAAACCAAATGTCTTTGGTAGCTCCAGAAGAACACATGCTGTGCATATCACCTGCACAGTATTGCTACCAGGAACAAAAAGCAACGCACAGAAACCTATTTTTCACCACATTTGCTGAGACGTTGCTGGGTGAACGTGCAGAGCATTGGCTGCTTGGAAAACTTGCTGCTTTTCTTCCTCAAGATGCAGCTTTGCAGAGATTTCCAAATACGTGGCCTTTTATTTGCTGTTCAACCCTTGAAGTTATTCTGAGCTGAGCCTTTAGCACTCAGCCCTGTGAGTACAGGGCAGACAGAGAGTCAGGACATGCAGGATGAGCTCCCTCCCAGGCTTTCATGTGCCAGCCTTCCCACCTCAGGACAGGTTCATTCATCTTGCTCTTAAGAGTCCAGGTGGTTCACTGAACCTGCAGCTATTAAATTTTCCCTTTTGCATAGGATCCTGAGCAGGATCCATCCCAACCTGAGCATTAATGTGTTGGGGGCACAGCCCCAGCGCTCTGTGCAGAGCAAAGAGGAAATGGAAATGCTGGAACAAGCACTTTGGCACAGCTTCTTGGCTGGGCTAAAGGTTTATTCCTGGGATGCTGCTTTCCTGCAGACTAAGGAAAATTAAATTTAGCACTTTGCAAATAAATAGGTTAGGGCTGAAAGGACACTATTTAGGAATTTACTGCACACAGCAGCCTCAGAGATTATAGATCCATCACCGTCTATTACCTTGCTAGTTACTGCTTCCACTCTGTCTATCTTCCCTACTTACAGAGTGGTCCTTTCATCAGGTCTTTTTCTGTTCCAACTTGAAACTGTCATCACTCTAATGGAATTATATGAAGAAAAACAACTTTAGGCTGCAGTGACTGCCAAAAAGCCAAGGACAGCTCCTGTGCCTCCCCAGGACAAGGCGGTGAGATTGCTGCCTGACAGAGACATGCACAGATGTCTGACACCCTCCTGAGCAGCACAGCAAGAGACAGCTGTTTACACACATGTCCAAAACCTCTGGGCCTCCCTGAAATTGTCAGCTGGGCCTTTTCAACACCCCCCCACACACAGGAGGCTTCACAGGGACTGGCAAACTGACAGCTGAAGGCAACCCTTGCTGCAGAGTCATCATCGCTACACGGCATGTGGCAGTCACCAAAGGCACCAACACAATTACAAACCCCACCTTGTGCTGCTCTTCCCTCTCCACTTCAGAGAAAAATCATCTGCAGACAGTTCCCTCTCTGGGGTCAGATGCATCCCAGAAATGCAAAGTGACAGCCAGCACATGAACACTCCCCAGAGCCTTCCATTAAAACAGACAAACCCTTTGCTTAAAGGTTTAAATTTACGACAGCTCCCCAGAACATGGCTGAGATAGATCTACTGCTATCAGCTACCTGCTTTAGCTGAAACAGATTAGGGACAAATTTACATTTTCAAGCCTGAGTTTGATATATTCCCTCCAAGATACATGCAGACTGGTTTGTTTTCTTCTGGAAGCAAAAGATGCCATCAGAAGATAATCTTGGGAGTTACTAAAGCTGGAGGTCATCCTCAGCTCTCAAATTCCCTGCTTCCCCCACGATGTGATTTAGCTACAAATCCTTGTAAGACAGATTTGATATAAAATACTGTTTGGAACTTCTTCCTCAAAGGACATTCTCATGCAATTGGCAAAATAGAAAATACATTAGATACAAAGGCCTTAAACAGTATGAAGTT
>NW_005054319.1:1943417-1958072 GCF_000277835.1 Geospiza fortis | reverse complement strand
ATTCATGGACTTGCCTATTTGAAGCAAATGTGAGGAGAGGAGAGGTTTTTTCCTACCATTTCCATGAATGTGAATGAAGACAGTTGATACATTATCAAATCCTTAATATTATCCTTAATATTAAATTATTAGTGTAATACTAAATTATTAGAGCTGTATCCATGTGAAGGATTAATTCCTTAAGTATACAGAACATAAGGAGCTGAGCTGCAAGCACTGCTGCTCCAGAGTGTCAGGTAGGAATCCACCAGAATCCCAGCAGTCAGTCCTTGCACAAAGCTCTCCAGGAGGATTTTCAGGGCACTGCTGCATTCTGTCACTGCTCCATGGACTCAGCAATATTAATGGATTGACACTGTACCACTGATGGGATGTGCTATAATCTGTGCATGGCACATCATGATGAAGGCTCCCTGATGCTGTGAAGTGCCTCAAACTTTCATGAAATGCCACAGCTGGATGCCTGATGTGCTCCCAGCCCTCTCCAGCAGTAACTGCCCCTAAACAGTGGTAGGATGCCTTGGAGCAAAGCAGTGGGTACACTCACAGTAGTTATTATTTTTGCTTTTCTACAAGTGGTTTCATAAAAAAAAGACTTCTGTTTAGATGAGGGTCTTGGGAGAACCCAAACAGAGTACAGACTGGGATCCCATCAAGGATAGCTCCATACAAAGCTCTTATCTTAAGCTGGCAAGCCAGTTTGAAAGAAAGCACATTAACTGGTTTATGCTGTGCCAACTTCATGGTTAAGAACCATGTAAGAATTGAGCTTTTAGACTGTGAAGTGTGGAAGAAATACAAGGATGATAGAGGAATTGCATGGCTGTGAGATGCTGGCTCCTGCCTCACTCATGATGGTGGCCCTTTGGCTGCCAAAGGGGACCTGTGACCCCAACACTCTATTCTCTGGTTCTCATTAGTGCCTCATGCCATCCTTCCCCCTCACCTGCCAAACGTGGGGAGAAAGAGCCAACCACCTCATCACCCAAACTGAATTTAGGCTGAAATCTTTCAGCTGAGATCTACATGAAGGCATAACACAAGCACTTATATTTACAACAAATAAAGGAGAAGACCCAGACACACCTTTCAGATGAAAGCAATAGATGTTCCAGGGCCACACCAGCATGGGAATCTTTTGCTGTGTTTCCTTCCATGCTTGTGAACAATTTTTATACACACAAACACACGTCCTCTTCCCTCCCTGAAGGTTAGAAAATCTTCTGCCCCAGTCAAGCTATAACTCCCAAAAGAAGAGATAAGTCCTAATTATATTTGTATTTAAACAACGTGCTGCTTACTGGAGACAGCAGAGAGGCAGTGACTGCCACCACTCCACTGGTGCCTTTGTGCAGGCTGAGCTGTGCTGCCATGACCTGGGCACTCACATGCTGGTGAGTGCTCTGCTGGATGGTATCAGCTGCACCTCAGAGCTCTTTCCTGGAGCTAACTGCTTTTCCTAGAGGTCTTCTCACAAACCTGTTCCTGGAACACACAGGGAAAAGGGGAAGGAGTGGTACAAAAGCCATCCTGAAGTCCCTTAGCAATGCTCTCACTGCATGCGCTCTGCAACACCAACCACCCCTCACAGCCAGCTGGAGAGGCTTCAGGGTGTTCCTGTGGAGTCACAAGTGGAGGAAAGGTCCACAGGGAGTGCTGAAGTCCCTGACAGCATTTGTCACACAGGGACAGCACAGAAGATGATGCTGTGACAGTCTTGCTCTGGCTGAACAGAGCAGATCAACACCTGCACAGAGGCCCAGAAGGTGCCCAAGGCACCAGAGCTGGCCTGTCCCTTCTCCTGGCCAAGGACAGCAAACAGAGACTGTGGAGCAGCCAGGGAAGCTGGCTGAGATGCAGGGTACCCAGAAACTCCAGGCTTTTCCCCCTCAAGAGGATAAAAACCTCCAGCAATTTCCACTCCTTTTCATGTGCAGCTTTGAACAGAGCCATATGCAAGCGACCAGGGGGCTGTGGCTTGCTGACACGGCTCTGCAAGTTCTGCAAAATCACAAGAGAGCAGCCAGGGACAGTAACAAGCGTGCATCAAAAGCTGCTTTGCAAAACACCCATTTCATGTGTGCTGCAGCGAGGCTTGGTATTCCCCCATCACCCAGGCTCCGAGGCACTGCCTTTTCCTTAAAGAATGCTGATCACACAACCTCTAAGTAGAACATCTTTTGAAATTACCAGAGCCTCAAATAAATAAATAAATAAATAAGTTGTATCGATAGTTTGGTATCAGACTTGAAGTCTGATTTAAAAAATAAATAAATAAATAAATAAATAAATAAATAAATAAATAAATAAAATAAAATTGTTTGAAGGCATTTAATGCCAGCTGGAGGTGGTGGGCACCCACAGAAAAGAGCACCCAAGCCACCAGCCCTCTCAGGATACACTGTGTGCCCAAGGGACAATTGCCTGCATCCATTGCTGTGCAAGAAAATTCCATCTGCCCTGGTTACATCTCCAGCCCATCCACACGCAGCTTCCCCACCACAGGACATTTTGAAAAGCTTCTCACACTCCTGTGAGTCCACGAATTGCAATATCCTGCAACCAGGTGAGAGGGACAGAGAAAACCAGGAGGCTGGCTGACCTAGAGCAGAGCCACGTGGCGATTTAGCGGCAGAGATGGGAACAGGAATCCGGGAGGGGTTTTGCTTATGTCCCCTCTGCTTGATCCCTTTTTTAACACTGTCTTCATCTCACACCGCGTAAACACATCCCTGCCAGCCCACACAGCCCTTTGTAAGCTGTTCAAAAACAGCAGCAGGCGGACACAGACATCCTCCTCTCCTGACACCTCCCACGGGGACACGGGCACAGCCAGCGACAGGAACAGCCACAAGAACGACTCTTCCTTCAGCAAATTGCAACCACGGGTGCTGGGGACGTGCTGGGGGGCAGAGAACAGGGAGAGGGTTCATCAGAGCAGGGAAGGCAGCCAGGACCTGCTCTGCCCTGCCCCATGGCACAAGGATGGAGTCACAGGCTCCTGTTTGGGGCACAGGCACAACCTGCCCCATGTCCACCCCATGTCCCTCCATATGTCCCTCCACAATGTTGCCACACCAGCCTGGATGCTCCAGTTTAATTAAATTCTTATCAGTGATTTGTGCTCCTTGATGGTGCACATGACTCACTCCAGAAAGCACAGGCTGTCCCTGTTTCATTAAATAGGAGTTATTTCAATGAAGGGGATTTGGACGGAGATAAATTGCAAACTTATTAAAAAATAGGTGCATTCCAGTAATTTTGTTACTTATTATTGCAGAATCACAGAATCATTTAAGTTGGAAAAGACCTGTATGATCGTGGAGTCCAACTGTAAATCTAATGCTGCCAAGGCCACCAGAAGCCCAGGAGAGATGGTGAGGTCCTGCAGCTGGGATGGCTGATGCCTGTCACAGCCTGGATGAGGCCACCAGCAGTTCCAACAGTGATGGGGGCTGAAGTCAGGTGAAGAATTTGTGTGGATAACTCAAAAGCTGCCTTTCTCCAGTGCTCTCCTCCTTTGCCAAAGGAAGTGCAGACAGAGAGGCAGAGCTCATGCCAGCAGAATTTGGGTGCTGTGGGGAGGGAAATCTGGGAATGCTGCAGTGGCACTGCTGTGTCCTTGGGGAATGAAGGAGCAAAGGGAAGGGAAAGTGCAAAAGCAACTTGGTGGTCAGCAGCTGATGACTGCAAAACAAATGGAATTGCAGCGACAGATGGCTCTCAGATGGCATCTCAGAGCCAACCTCATGTTTCGGGTCCCAAACCAGACCTGCTTTTGTGACAGCTTTTGTATCTGCCTCACCTGGTAACACAGCAGTCACTCCAACACAGAGGATGCACCCACAAGAAAGAAATCTCTGACCTTTCAGAAAGCCTCACCCATCCCATTCTCCTTTTAGTCAGGAAAGACTCTGCCACTGGAATAATGCTCCAATATCACCAACATTAATTACCTCCATGCCTGGGTCTACCTTGGCTGACTCTCAGACATGGCAGGAAGGGGAACAAGTGGTGCCAAGACACTGAAATGGGTACTGTGCCACACTGGCAAGTAACAGGGGAGGGTATTCCCAGCCCAAAGGTGCTCTGTGCTCCCCACCAGCACCGTCCATTTATTCCCACAACAGTCCAGAGACATTGGCAGGAGCATCATCTACCTTGTACAGGTGGGGAAGAGAGACAGACAAAGAACATTTCCTCTGTTCAGCTGGAAGAAGGTTCAGCCCAGCCTCTTCAGGCCTTTGCTCAGAAATTTTGCAGTCAAAAGGAAAACCTTCTGTTAGATTTTTCCAGTATACTCGAGATGACTGGCTTCATTAAAAACAAAGAAAGAAAAAGCCCTAATGTGCACTAGGGAATAGGCAGTTGTTCAGAGAAGCATATGCAGTAAGAGAGAAACTGTGTAAGGAAGAAAAAAAAAGCATGAAGAGCAATTTGAAGCCAGTAGCAAGAATTAAAGCTGGGTCCTAACACAAAACAGGCTGCTACAATATATGAAAGAAAATTACGTGTGGGAAGGTTAAACACAGGATTTGATGCTGTAACACCATAGACTGCTCAGCAGCTACTTTTAGAGGCTGCTGATTAGTGCAACCCAGGATGGGTGCTTGCTGACCCTTCCAGGAATCCCAGCAATCACCCAGCAGGAAGGCACCATGCTCACACAGCGACAGCCAGCGCCCCTGGAGCTGAGCTGAAATCAAGCCTCCAACAACCCCACAAAACACAACATGAAAATGAAATAACTTGCAATTAACAAAAATGAGGAGTTAAGAGGGGCCTACAGTCCCTAATCAATCTCTTGCTGCCTGGCCTGCTCCACCAATGAGCCCCATTGTTCGTTTTGATTGTGTGTGCAGGAGTGTGAAGCGGCGGCTGGAAGAATAGCTCTCCATCAAAACTGTGATTTCCTTCTCCCCTCGAGACTCATCAAGGGTGAAGAGCAGGAGAGGGGAGAAGATAGAGATACAAAAAGAAACAAACAGCTAGAACAGGCTTCCTCAAGACACTCTGCTAGGTTTGAGGAGGAATGACTGAAACTGCAGGTGTGCCAAGAATGTGGACTCAAGAATCTCAGCTCCCATCACTGCTGTCAGCTTCAAGATGAAACAAGAGTACTCAGGAGAATAAAAGTAATCCCTGCATTAACCATCCTGCTTATTCTGAGCTGTACATCATTCACCAGCGTGCCCTGGCCAGACTGGTACTCAGACTGTGCTGGAATCTCAGCAGACCAGAGTCTCTCTCTGCACATTTAACCACATGAGTTTTGCCTCCCCCTTTCAGCCAGCAGTTTGTCAGCATCACTTTGTGTTTGAAAAACGGCCTCCAAGTTCTTCCTTGTTCAATCCAGCTTCAGTTCCTTCCTGAAGAAAAGAGAATTAAACTATGGCATCTTGTGCACACTGCTGCCCTGTTGTGTTTTACACACCTGGTCAATACAGAAGCAAGAGGACAGCGAGGTACCCAAGCCATGGGGCAAGCTAAGGAGGACTGGGCAGTTCAAGGTGGTGTCTGTCCTTCCACCACACCCTTCTTCCATTCAAAGGAAAGAAATATTCCATATCCTTTTTACACCCTCATGCTCAGCCTCTGCACCCACAGTGATCTACATCAGAAGCAAGTGTTCACTTTTCAAGTGGTCCTGAAGTTTGATAGTTACAGTTCCCCATACAGATCTGCAAATTCTGTATTTAACACCTTAAAGTGTGCAAAGACAGTGTATGTACACCAGCTTTGCACAGCCTTTTAATTTATCATGCTGTAGAAAAGCTGTTGATTTTACTGGATTTTATGACTGCATTACCAATCCAACAGAACACCAACAAGGGTTTTGTTTTGCAGCAAGAAGTGCCAGTCCTGGAGCAAGCCACATTCTCAAGCCATGTCAAGATGCTTCTGGATTTGTTTGCTGTCTGGTATCTTGGGTATTCTCTCTCAAGGAATACAGCCTATCAACCTGGGGATGCTCTTCCATGAGCTGGTGTTTGGGATTTCATTTGATAATTTTGACAGAAAATAACAACACGGCTGAGACCAGAAGAAGAGAAAATTCTGTGCTCTGCAAGACTAAGCAGGGAGTTTATAGAAAATATCTGTCTAAAGGCAGCCTTGTGGCCAGGATTATTTATGAGCTCAGATACATAACACCACTGTGACACTGGAAAGAGTTTTTCTGGTTTCACTTCCTTCCCAACCAATTTAGACCCAAATAATTTAGGCATGAATTATCAAGAAATCTGAGCACACCTTTTTAAGAAAGGAGAGGAATCTGACCCCAGAAAGATTGCAAACATTGACAACTACAAAGGATCAGATTGATGACCTGTTCAGCCCAGGATCTTTTCAAAGTGACCAGCCCCACATTCATGCTGCATCACTGGAAACAGTTTACCTGAAGCATTGAGAATAATCAAGAACAGACTGCTCCCTCTTCTTCACTCAAGTCTTGATTCCCATTTCCAGGGGATGGACTTGAATGTTGCCAAGTACAGAAGCAGCAAAATCATTTGTACACCCAAGCCAAAAAAAAAGCAACATGAAGGGGAATTCTCTTCCTAATCTCTATAGTAAGGAATTGTTTTTACATCTCCAAGTAGAGAGCTCTGAATGTCCCTACTTTGGGTAAATGTACATAGTTAATGTAAAACTCGATATTATTATTTGCCCACAAAGATATTTTAACATTTTAGAAAATGCAGTGGCCTCCTGCTCTCAGTGGTTCCTTGAAGCCAGAGGGTCTATCAAATAAAAGGATTTCTACTCTTTTTCTTTCAAATTGATTGACTTCAAATGCTTTGGCTGGGACTGTGTCCTTAGGCACACAAAAAGAAAAAAGCCCGCGATTTAATTTCTTTCCACTGTTTGTTCATTTGTACAAGTGTCTCCAAATCATCTCCTCTTCAAATTTGACCAGTCTTTCTGTTTACTGAAGGACTTTCTTTGTCTGAAACAATTGTCATTGCCTTTGTAAAGACCTCATTTCCTTACTCCCATTCAGGACCCAGCCAGAGACAAGGATAAGCAGCACAATGTACTCCTGGCCAGGCAATGACAGCCTGATTTGCCACCTCCTCATTCCCAGCCAGATAAGCTGATCCAGAGGCTCCCCAGAAATGTTTGTTTGTTTCAACAGACATCTTTAATGGCTTGTTACAAAGGGACTTGAGGCAGTTCCTGGATATCTGATGGGTGGGCTGGTCTAGACACACCAGTGAAGCATCACACAGAAGCCTGTGCCACGGCTGGACACATCTAATGAAGCAGCAACAGGAATGGAATACAAAACTGTCAAGTGCCCGAGGAGCTACAATGCATTACAGCCCACAAAAAAATCATCAGAATCTAAACTCCTGGTGAGGAATCTGTAACAGCCTTTCCACAGTGTTTAATTGAAACAATAAAAAGGAGCAAACAAACAGGAGCGAGCTGTGAAGCCTGAGATGTGCCTTTGTGCCCACGCACTCACAGAGGGGCTGAAAATCACTGGGACATCCTTCAAGCTGATGAGCTCATCTGTTGCACTGATAGGGATCACCAATAAATACTGGTATGGTTTCATTGGAATTCAGTGCTCATTTATAGATGCAGTCATTGACATTCCCAGCACAGCACTGATTAACCCTTTCACTGGAGCTGTAATCCCAATTAATGCAAACTGGCTGGACACATACAGCAGGTAGATAATAAGCTCCACTATAGTAACAGCACACCTTGGCCAGGAAAACCAACATCTTTCATCTTCATTTAGCTTTGAAGGGGTTACATTACAGGAGCTCCTATTGCATCCCTCACTTAAAATTAAATGCCACCAGCAGTGCTACTGAAATATGCTTTTAAAGTTTACAGCTGAACTACAGAAGCTTGTAAAGTGCCAAGGGACTTCTCTGGTTTAATTATATAGACCCTGTTCCATAAACTGCTTGAATAGAATAAATACAAATAGCTTCCATGCTTTGTGACCTCTCTGGGTTAATGAAATGCACACAAACACCCACAGTCTGCTATGGCTCAGAAATTCCACAGCATAAACACACAGCCCTGCTGGAAGCTATAGTCAGGATTCAAGCCTTCATACATACAAGAGAACCAGCTGCCTGGACTCAGCAAGGAAATAATTTTTTGTTTATATTCTACTACTATTCAAAGCTGCAGCCAGTGGGAATTGTCTGCAATTTACTTAACAGGGAGAAAAAGCCTGAAGTTTTTAAATTCATGTTGAAGTTAGCGAATCTGCTCTTCTTGTCCGGAGAGGTGGTAAGGTAAGAGAGCCTGAGGAATTCCAAGAATCAATAAATGACCCACCCTTGGCTCTAAGAAATATAAGATCATCTTTACCTGGTGACACTCACCTCCATCCTTGGGACATAGTTGGGAATAAATACTCAAGTGAGGAAGAGAAAGCAAGAGAGAAATCTGTACTTTAGTATCCCCTGTCCTGCATATAAATCATTTATATTGCCATTTCACCAAGTAGAGTTTCCTTCTACCAGTGGCAAGCTCCTGAGCTTCCAGCCAGTTCTTGTTCATGTGGCCAGCATACAATCTTCTTACCTTTTCTTAACTTTCTCCAAGCATGCCATCTCTCCTGTGGTGCAGAAAAAACTGCAACTTGTACTGTCCAGCCATGGCATCCAACAGACATCTCCAGGAGCCTGCTGAAGTTTCATTCGTTGGATATTTAACCCTACAGGTGTGAGCACAAGTCTCTGGAGGTGTTAGAGCAGCATTGCACCATCTCAACAGAGAATCGAGTAATTTCAGGATTCAATGGCAGCACCTTAAAACCAACAGAATTATTCTCTTCCCTGGGCACTGAGCTGCTTTTGTCGCTGCCATGTGCCTCAGGTAATCCAGAACTCTCCTAAGGCCAAGCAATATGACTGTTTTGGGGATATTCTCCTAGTTTTACTAAAGATCCTAGGTGCTGTCTTATACACACCCTCACTTACTCTATTTGTTGGGTTTTATTTGTTATATTTTTTTTTCCTGAGGCACTAAAGTTGCAGAACAGGGAAATATTTCTCCCATTATGTAGAGAAGCAATCTGGCAACCATCCACATGTGGCACACAGCTGTAGGTCTGCAGAAACAGAACTTCCCCACTGCCTGCTTGTGGAGTTCCCTCCTGTACTGAACACCTCCAAAACCCTTCTTAAAGGAGATTTGCCCTCGGGAGGCAGGTGTGATTCTAAGGGCATGGAGAAGAACAAAGTTCTCTCACTGACCTGTAAACTTGGGCTGTTGGCACTTGAACCAACCTAAAGACAGGACTTAACATCTTGGTGACTTCTAACATCACACCTCAGCTCTCTAATGCATCAGCTCAGAAGGTAACAGAGGAGGAAAACAGCCCCTGTATCAAGCCACAAGCTCCCAGCCCACCCAGCCAGAGCAGTAAAGCACCCGACAGACAGAAGACAGACTGTTATTGCTACTCATCTGTGCCGTTCACATAAATGGCACTTCACACACACCAGCATGAGTTGCTGCTCAAAAGGGATTCCAATTTACATAAAGACAAGATGATGACACGCAGACAAGCTAGAGGATGGTAAAAAAACATAGGGACATATATCTCATAGTGAAGTAATGATGAGCCTTGATGGTTACATAAGGTTTTATTACTGCGGCATGTAACTGATAATATAAAAAGGTGAAGTGCCAGGCCAGATGCCTGAGGTATTATGCACAGAGAGTCTCTTCTCTTTACTCCAGACTTTGATATATAAGTGGGAGACCAGATGTCAAACCTCCTACTTTTTAAACAGAAGAAATGATCTTTACTTCCCTCACGAGCAACACTCTGCCAGGTAACAGGGGGCAGTGATTTTCCAGTCTAATCACTGAGAAAGAGCAAATACACCCTGGCACGTTGAAAAAAAACCAAGAACCCAAAGAAGCAGGTGCAGGCAGGGGTGCACAGACCTACCTTGAAAAGCAGACAGTCCCCCTGGTGCTCAGCATAGATGGAGCTGAGCCTGTACTGGTTCTCCGTGGTGATGTCGATCTGGTAGCCCGTGAGAGTGTAGCACACCTTGCGGAACTCCTGGATCTTGGTCTGGAAAACTTCTTTCAGGCGTTGGTTTTTCAGTTCTGCACTTTCCACTTGCTTCTTCAGCTCTGGGTAAGGGAAGAAAATGGGTATTTTCTTATATGTCACCAGCACGGAGCCCTTGTGCTGTACTTACAGTGCTAGCCAAACGGAGTGAATTGAAAAGGTTAATTAAAAAGTGAATTAAGCAGGCAAGAAACAAGCAAGCTGGATGCCTCTCCTCCTGGCCCCAGCAGACTAAAAGATAGTAAACTGGGGAGTAAGGAAAACAGACATGTCTTGGTGGGATGGATTTTTCCTTTGCTCAGCCAGTTTTTTAAAAACACACTACAAAAATTCAAAGCTATAGCATCCATTTCCCCACATGCACACGGCTTGTTTTCTACACAGAACCCAAGAGAAGGGTGCTCCTCTACAGAAAGCAATAAAGTGGAAAAATGGTCCAAAATACACCTCTGTATGGTTGCATCAGGAGGAAGCTGCCTACAAGTGAAATCTCCTCCAATGGAGAAGATTTGAGGTAAGTGCTTTGATCTCAAATTGACACGCTTAGAAATCCCTCAAGGTTTGGGAAGGGGCTTTTATTGTGATAAAAAGCCTGGAGAGCACCTCTGCCTCTTTGCATTTGCTACCTTAACTGGACTAGTCCCTATCAGAGAGGTCCTGGGAGACTGCCTGCCACTCACCCTGTGTTTTATTGCTACAAAGGGAGCTGCCAGTACTGTGAATCCTTCAAGAGGATACACAACAATTACCATGAATCTTTCACCCAAGGTGCCTTCTGAGTAATTAAACCTCGATTTATCATCCCATTAATTAAAGAGATTGGCTTTACTTTAATATACACTAGAGATGTCTCCCAAGTCAGCCTGTTTTATCAACACTGCAGTCCAGGGTTAGGAAAAATCCTGACTCTTTCCAACAGCAAACAAATAGACTTCCTCAGTCGAAAACCTCTTTGTCATTCTGAGGTTTAAGGCTTTGTGCTGTGATCAGAGACATAATTGCAGCATTTGCAGCCCATATGTCTTTAGTTTAGCTACTTCAGGTCCAGCAGCAGGACAGCAGCAACTTCAGAGCAAGGTGACTGCTGGAATATGAGGAATGGTTTTGGCTGGGTTTATGGAGCCCATACTAAAACATTATCGCTTCCCAAGTGAGCTGGAAATTTTTTTGCTTGAGTACTTGCTGGAAAGTGTTTCCATTGGCCTCCCAGGCACAGTGCAGGGAGGATGGAGGATGGAAACTGCAAGGCCATGGACTTGCCAGTGACATTCACCTCTGAGCAGCTGCAGGCACACCAGGAGAGAGCCAGTCACCTCTCATCTCCTGTACTGCTCTGGTTAGGCACTGTGGGTGGAACAAAAGGATAATTCAATGTGTTAAGGTAAAGTGCCTTAAATGCCACTGAGGATGCCCCTGCTCAGAAGTACTTGGGCCTTAACCAACTCAGTTTAATCCCCAGGCAAGGACAGGAACTCTTTAATGGTTAAAGAGAACTGCATGTCCCTTTACTTCTGAGTCAGAGCATCCACTCAGGGAGAGTTAACCCTGGCCAGCTCCTTACCTTCAGCAAATCCAGCTCCACCTTCCTGGGCAGCTTCTGGTGGTGATGTGCAAGCAATTATTTACCCTGGGCATCCCCCACCTGCATCTTGCTTTATGAAGGGGAGCAAACCAGTTGTGGGGAACATCTCCAGTTGGTTCATTAAAACTCTGCTATACAGGGAACCTCACAATTGTAGGGGGTGTAAAGCAAGTAGAGACTATCCAAACTACCCTTAATGGCCTAAAGGGTTGTGTCTTACACACAGTCCCTTCTCATGAGCTCAAAAAGGCTCTTTTCTGACCACCCACCTTCCCACTCACAGCAACTCATCAATGTGTAATTAATTCAACCCTTCTCTGGATTATTACAATCCTTTCCCCATCATCTCAGCTGGGACTGGTTTTTGATTAATCAAGTAATCAGCCTCTGAAACTGGGAGGTTAATGGGTGGCTCTGACCTGGATATTCTCAGTTTTCATTCAGCTATGCAACTGTTAAGGACAAAATCCTATATATGAAAGTAAAAATTCAGTGACCACACTGCAGTGGTAAATAACATTTCGTCACTGTCAGAGACAGCTCTGCCTTTAATATATTGCCCATGTCCAACAGCAATATTTTTTTCCTTAATAAATGCAGCCTAGCCTTGGAAAAGTAAATCTGCCTCTTCCTGCTGCATCTCAGAGGTTGCCTTTCCCAACTTTTATAACCTCGGAGGTGGATGGCACCCTAATTCATTAACTCCTTGAACAGCTTTCGTTATTCATGAAGAGTTAGTGCTTTTTCCACTGCTTTGTCTCTCAGATTTGATCCTGCCAGTGGCCACCAGGAGCATCCTCACCCCCACCCAACAGTGCTGGCCTAGTTAAACAACCCTCTGACTCTGCAATAGCAACTATGTGATGGCAACTGCTTCCCTCCACTCCCCTCAGGGTGAGAAAGGAAAAACTTTGACTACAATCACTCTTTTATGCAAGAAATCTGGAGCTTTCCAGTGTAACTGAAGTACCAGGGAGCCTTCACCCCCGACTGGACTGTGTGCCCTTGCTCCCTCCCTGCTGCTCCTCCTGGCCCTCTTTCCAGAGCCTGCAGCAGGGCTGGTATTCCTGGCTGGAGGAATTATCTGCATGAAAAACCTATCTGCTCGTTAGAGATGCCTTGTGTCAGCCACTGGCACAAGGTGCTGAACTGGGGAGCTGCTAATGGAGATGCAGCTGAATGTGCCAGGGGTGGGATAAAGCCTTGTCATCCCTCCCGTGACTCCATCGGGGCTTCTTTAGCTTAGGGACAGAGCAGGAAAAAACCCAAGCACAGGGACACGAGAGGAATGCCTGAGTTTGCAGCTGCCCCCGGTGAAAGGTCCACTGAACCCTGCCTGTAAAACAGAGATTGCTCTTCCTTTACGCCCAATTAAGCCGCAGTGCTCAGCAGCTCAGCTCCAGCTGGTGCCTCCCTCCCGCAGTGTTTATCCCCTGGGAACAATTCAACCCGGGGCTATTCCTGGTTTAACTCAGGACAGCACTCAGCACTGTGACTGGCCCTGCTCTCCACTGAGGGATCTGCTGACACAACCAAGGAAGCACAGCACCATGAGCAGGATCCTTGGAAGTGTAACTTCAGAGGAAGGTAAACTGAGACTTGAGAGAAGTCAGATGGGATCCCACTGCTGAAACAAAGCCATTTGAGATGTCCTGGGATATCTTTCATACCTTTTTATCATACTTCTGCAGGAAAGAAGCATCCTGCAGGTTCTGTGTGATACCAGTCAGCCCCTGGCCAATGTCTCAGACATTGGGGTGTCTAAAATGGCAAAGAATGATCAATTTTAGGGTACCTATGGAGCCTCTCTGCACCATGGGTCTGTCCAAGTACAGACCTGGCACCACAGATTCCCTGCACCCAGCCAGCAGGACAGCAGCATATGCACAGACTTGGGCACAGTAATTAATCTTTCTAACAAGTCCCCCATCAAGTGAAGATGTTAAGCTGAAATGCAGCTCATTGTTTGCTCTGCATCTGAATTCAAAGCTGTGAAAACGCTAATTCTTAAGCCTCACCTAATACCCTTAATTCCCGCCAAATTTCTTGCACAGTCAGGAAAAATTGATTTAAAAGTCATCCCTTGCACAGAGTGCAACTCAGCTGTTTCAGAGCAGTGCTTAAGGCAGAACCACAGAGACCCTGGCACAGAGGGAGATCCTTTTGTGATGGTCAGAGCAGGGCTCCAGTGACAGCACTGATGTGTCCACCCCTTTCATCTACCACCTACAGAAAATTGAATATTTGATCCATTCAGATCTTTCCCAATGTTTGGAGAATTAGGTTTAATTACATCTTTAAAAGACAGTATTTGAAAATGAGAATCTCTGTATTTAGATAACCTGTTTGAGTATTTGACCTTGTTCCAGTCGCACAGCACAGGTGAGAGAAGTTGCAGAGGCCATGGGCGGGGAAGGTCACATCACAAACAGTCTTCATCCCAAAGAAGGGATGCCAAAACATCTCCAAGTTTATGAAACAGATAAGAACTGAGAAAATAAGCAGGAAGTTACACAGGCCATGCCTTGGTTGTGGGTAATGACTGGCCTGGAAAAAAAAAAAAGGAGAATAGAGAGAACAAGAAAATATACAGAAATACTGTCCCATCTCCTTTGTATTCAGGCTGAGAGTATGCACAAAAAGTTGCCTGTCCTGAAGAGTCTGATGTGGGAAAAAAAATCCTCACTTAAAAAAAATCATTAATCTGTTAGAAAATTAATATTGCCAAATGATTAATTCCTCCTAATGATACTGCTTCTCGAAACACCTTGTATTTTCACACACTTACATTGACTTTAATGAATAATTCAAACTATTTTGGATAAATAAATAAAATATGAGTTGGGCTTTTTTGGTCTCATATTGGAAATGTCACTGCTTTTTATTCCATTGCTTTGACACTCCTTACATCTGAAACTGTTCAGAGCAGCCTGGAAATACCACAGCTTTGGCTCTTGCTCCAAGTTCAGCCAGGTCAATCAATAACAATAGCAGTCTCTACACCAAAGAA
>NW_005054319.1:1855104-1943379 GCF_000277835.1 Geospiza fortis | reverse complement strand
GACTCTGAGCATGCCAAAAGTGGCATGAAATTAAATGTATCACTAGTCTTTTCCAGGAAAATACAAATTTGTTCTGCCCATCCTCAAAGATGCCACAAGCCATGTAGCTGCATTAATTCAGCTGCAATCCCAGCTAATATATATCTCTCTCAGAAAGGCCTGCAGTCCTTTCTAGCTCTCCATTAAAGGTTACTTTCCCTCAGTGACATGTTTGGGGGTCACTCACTCCAACACACACAGGATAAAGCATTTACACATCAATTCCTGTCCCTGCTGACCCTGCCAGGGTGCCTCAAGATAGATGCCACCCAACAGTGCTATGGAGGATGCTGCATTTTCACCAACCCTGCTTCACTTAAACAAGAGATTGCTTAAATTTTGTTTCCAGCTTACAGAAAGGATGCCAGAACCACCTGGTTCACACAAGATCCACAGTGGGAAGAGGAAACACTGTTTTCTCAGTTCCAAGCAGCAAGGCACATTTACATTTATTCTCCTCCATCTACAGGAGCTGCTGCCATGCAGTGGCACTCCTGAACCACCCCCCTGCACCCCCAAACTGATACTGAATTACTCCATCCACTGCAGGTCTGTTCTTCCCATCTGTCTCTCTGCACCTGGGGCCCTTCCAGTCATTCCCCTGCTCAAACCTCAAGCTGGAATTTTCTTTGCCAGCCTCAGTTTATGAGGAGCAATGTCTGAAAAGAGTTCTGTGATATTCTGTGAAGGGCACAACATAAAAATAAATTGTATCGTGTTAAATAAAGGCTAATAGGAGAAGAGCTGAACATTTTCTGATGTAGGCAAGTTTATGACCATTGCTTTTGAGAAATAAAATTCGCTTTGCTAGATTTTATAGGCATGTTTTATGCCCTGGGGGCATGGGACCACGCAGCCCCACACCACCCCTACTCGACCTTACAGTCTGGCAGCCTCACACTGCTCTCTGCAAAACTTGAAATTTGTGACATTACAGCCATGAATTATAACTTTTCTTGAAGGTAAAAACAGTTTTATATTCAACAGACTGCACTGGCTGTTCAATTTGAAACCTAAGTGGTATTTATTTGATCAGTCAACATTGGTTTATTTTTAAACTGTGTCTGTACCATATGGTTCAATGCACCTCCCAGCCCCCTCCTCCAGCCACCAGCCTGCCCTTCCAGAGGCTCTGGGGAGAGTTTTCAAAGGCAGCACAGCACAAGCAAAGGTCTCCACCACCATGACCAGCTGCAGCTCCTGCACTGCCCGAGAACTGCCCACTAAAAGAATAATTTCCCAGATGTTTCTCTTCACTGAAGTTGGCTGGCTGAAGGCCCCATTTCAGACAATCCATGTACCTTTACAAAGGGCTTAATTAATTATGGACTTCTTGGAAAGAAGTCCATAATTAATTATCCTCTGATAACTTGAAGAAAGTAGCAGAAGACATTGGGATGGTAAGGTGAGAGCAGCAGGCCACCAAGAACCAAAGAGAGAAAGCTGTGGAAAAGCATGAATTCCCTCTTGCAGTACCTATACACACATTGGGTCAGGATCAATTAAAGAGTCATTTTCCTTTCTTCCTTTAGCTAAAACTGAGATTACAACACCAAATTGCAAAACTCACAAGCACACCTGAACTGGCCAATGAACCACCCTTGAGCAAAAGGTTCTCTCAGGGCGTCCCAGCCTCAACACTGCTTGGAGCTTTCCCTGTCCTTCTTCTTGCTGGCAGAGCTGTTTTGGAGTGGGGGCAGGAAGAAAACAAGTGGGCTTTTGGAAGCCCAGCTCAATTCCTGCAGCTGTTTTTAGTGGAGGCAGGACAGTGCTGTGTGAAGAGACCCTGGGTACCACTAAAATCTGTGGCTGTAATGGTGTGAGCAGCCTGCTTGCAGCAATACAGAACTCAGAGGGGATGGCAACACACAGCCCAGACATAGGAGAAATTAACCTCAGGAGAGCTATTTATTGCCCAAGATGGACTCCATCAATTAGCATAATATGGCACAAACAGTTTGGAAATTAGGGTGGTCACACTGGTCATAAATTGTGACCCAAGCAGGAAGACATCTCCCTCCACCTCCCAAACCATGATTAAGGTCTGCCAGCCACATTTCCCTTCCATATGGCAATTACAGCCCAACAGCACTTCTCAGAACAAAGTGATGTCAGCCAGAGCTGCAGCAAGTCATTAACTCTGGATGCAAAAAATAGCCTCACCTTAACAACACAAATATACTGTATCACTTCAGTTTACAGGAAAGTTCTTAACTTCTGCTTCTAGAACTAGCCAGCAAATCTCAGGCAAAAGTCTTCCAGCCTGTATGTTTTTCAGGTAATCTATTTTGGAGTTCAAAAAAAAAGTCAGTAGGACTTTTCATGGGCTGTAGTTCAGGGAAGTCAAGTAGCAAAAAACTGGGGCATAATTTGTATCACTTGTCAGATGAAGGAGAATCACTTCTCCACTAAGTTGCTTCCAAGAAAAAGAGTGCTTTGAAACCACTCAAGTGTCTAATGAAAAGATTAATCCCAAGAACTATATAATTAACATATAATATGCATTGTTAATTAGATAGGGTGGTCTGCAGAAGCATCTAATAGATTAATTTATCCTCTGCCTATCACCTCCCTTGCACTCTGCCCATTATTTTGTTTCCATTGGCACATCACTACTATCAGTACTACCCCAAAACACTGGATGCACTTAATCCTCTGCAACAGCACCCAGCATCTGCTATTAAACCAAATGAGAAAAACAGCTCCAGAAATAGCTATTTGTTCTCTCTCACAGTGAAGACTTTTTGCAGGAGTTTTACTAATTCACAGCACAGGGTGGACAATATTCAATCATGCATTAGAGAGTGCTTCACAGTTTATTAGCTGATGATGCTCACCGAAGCTGTGAACAGGAGATTTCCACTGCTGGCAAGAGATGATTTCAAGCCTTCCCAGGAGCAAAACCATTCTGCTCTTACTCATGGAACTTTTTATAGTCAAATTCAGATGCTGAGACTCATGGAAATGCTATTTTAACTCAGTGGTAGTGTCCAAGATTATGTTACTTACAGTTTCTTGTCTCCCTCTGTTTTCTGCACTGCACAGTCTGTGTTCACAATACAAAAAGTTTGTAGCTTTGCAGGCAGACAATCAAAATACAGAACTAACAAACGCCTCAGGAGGTTCCTCCCATGTCTGAAGTCGCTGTTAAATAACTCTGTGGTGTAAGACAGATGCTGAGATGGGGCAGGGCATCATACAGGTACCCTTTAGTTCTGATTTGGGATGCACAGACCAAACTCCAAACCCTGCAGACTCC
Source organism: Geospiza fortis (assembly GCF_000277835.1). NCBI lineage: Eukaryota > Metazoa > Chordata > Aves > Passeriformes > Thraupidae > Geospiza > Geospiza fortis. The sequence continues at coordinate 1,940,081 of NW_005054319.1, read as the reverse complement.
CCGACTGTTTGGGAGCATGGCTGTCTACAAGCCCTTCTGCCCATATAATATCTTCCTCACAGTCATTATAACCCCATAATATTCCCATTCCCATCTCCAGAACTCCCTTTTTTGTCACACTGTACCCTGCCCCGAGGTGGGGAGACTCAGAAAGGTCAGCCAAGGGCCCTGTGGGCACTGAGCACAGCCTGCAGGGCACAGCCAGGAAAATGCACAGGCTCCAGCCAGCTGGGAGAACACAATGGCACTGCCACAGAGAAAGGCAAGGCTCTGCAGCATGCCACCTTACTTGTGTTTTTAATGGCAGAAGATTGTGGAGTTTGTTTTAGGGCTTTTGTACCAAAGGAAATTAAGCTTTAAAAAGCCTCCACTTGCTCCCTCTATTCAATGCTTTTTTCCTCCCCTGTTTATCCCCTTAATAGTGTTTTGAAGTGTTGGCTCTGTAAATGTATTGCTCTTGGCCTGCAAGCTCTCTGGATGCCAACTAGTCAAACCTTTCCCAAAGCCTTCTCCCTGCTCCTTGTGCTCCTGCAGCAGGACCCAAAGGCACTGTGCTCAAGAATCACATCAGATCTTTCCTCTGAGCACTCTTCTGAGTGCCCCAGACCTCCTCTCACGGGACAGCAGGTTCTGCCCTGGTTTTATTGGCATATTTTTCATGTTCTGCTTCATTGTCTGGTGTCCACTTTATGAAAACAATCCTTTAAAGATGCTCATGCTGGAGCAGAATGGAGCGCTGGTTCAGCGTGGAGCAGCAGCAGAGCAAGAGAGGAAAAAGGACTTTCAAACAACAGAACTGCAGGATTGTGACACAGATGTAAAGACAAGCAAACTTATTTCCCTGGAGCATGAAAGATGTTTGGAAACAGAGCCATCTCCTGGATAACCAGGCTTTCAATCATGTTATTCCAGCCTCTGGAGCGTTTATTTCCATTGCAGGAGTCGGAAGTGTTACTATGGATAAGGGAGGGTTATGTCCCTTAACCTTGTGCTGATACTCTTGGCCAAGAATAAAGGCTTGATGCCTCCAAGCACTGTCCACAAACTATGCCAAGGCTGGAGGACACCAAAATCATCTCTGGGCAGGGAGACAGGAAAGGTAACATCTGTCTCAGCCCAAATGCCAAGTCTCCTCTTCTGGTCCTGAATTATTCATCACGTGCTAACTTCCAAGCCAGTTCCGTTTTCAATTTTTAAATATTTAATAATTGGGTATTAAATATTAATGCAATTTTATTAGAAATTTTGGAAGATGGGCACAAAGGCTCTAATTGTAAAGTTCATCATTGGGACCAACAGCCTACTCAGAGAGACCTTCTGGCTACCTAGAAAGAGAGAAGGAGGAACAGAAAAGCTAAAACAAGTATTTATGGACCTCTCTGACTCCAGATCACAGAGACACCTATACCTTTTGTTTTCAAAAATGAATCACCTCTTTATGAAAAAGCTGAGAAACCTACACTGGGAACATGCCAGTCAGCTGCAGTCTAAAGAGTTTTTAAGAGTTTAGTTTCAGTGCCACAGAGAAAGATTTACACCTCAGACAGCTGCAGTGGATCTGGCTGGTGAATGGAGCCTCTGATTACAGGAAAAATATGCAGAAAATCTTGGCTGGGATTTGGGGCAGATGCAGGGGCAGTTCAGCTCAATGCATCCTTAGAAAGACACAGATTCCTCCCTTTTCCTGATGCCTGCTCAGAGGGGACATCAGGAGGCATGGTCTCCCCTGAGCTGGTCTAATAACTTGGATTCATTAATTTTCCATGGCTGTTTCTCTCAATGTTGTTCCTCCAGACCCTGTTTTCCTCCTTTTTAGCAGATGACATGTCTTTAACCCTGACTCCTGCTGAGAGCAAGCCCATGTTCCTGTCCCTCTGTATTATGAGCACACATTCCCCACTGGGATGGAAATTGTATGGTTTACACAAAAGATGACACAAAAGGCCTGGAATTATATGCAAATGAATGGATCCATTCCTCACTTCTTACCATCAAAAGTCTGACTTTCCAACAACTGCATGGGGTAATTTCTGCACCAGCTTTCAAACAAAGGGCATCTCTGTGTTATTAACATCTCACTGTGGCGAGCAGTTTGTCACCTTTCACAAGAATTATCTGAAAGGACACCAGCAATTATTCCCAAGGAGATTATTGGGTGGCTATGTCCCAGCAAAGCAGCTGGAAGCTCAAGAGATATAATATTCACCAGGAAAACTACTTTTTCAAGTCAAGAGAACCTGGAAGAGATGAAAAATTGAACTGATTGGAAACAAACACAAAACTAGAGGTAAAATCATGCTTGTTCCCTTCAGTTTTGTTCATCTCTATACCAACATTAGGAGCACATCCTCAAAAGAAAATTAAAAGCTCCTGATTATAACATGAGATAACAGAACATTAACTCTGGAGACTTATCCTGGGAAGAAGCTTGATATTTATAATAAAAGACCCAGAAGAAGAATGGCTCCAGCACCAAATCCAGCTGCAGGAATCCAGCTGATTTCTAGGTCTTGTACATTTGGGTTTTCCAAGAATTTTAAACACCAAGGATTGGTGAAACACAAGACAGCCAAGTGTTCTCTTCCTGGGATTGTTGTATAACTCCTGGTTATATCTTATAACACCACCCAAGAACCAGCTAATGTTCATGAATGAAGTGGAGCAGAAGTCCCGTGGAATTCCAAGAAAACAACTGTGGCTCTTGACAGAAATGAGTAATTAGGGTCCCTGCCTGTGCAAGAAAGACCAAGAGATTTAGTCACACAAATTTCTTCAGGGAAAACAGTACTGGAGAAGGTGATGTTCTACTGGGTGTCCTCTGAAGACAGCTCATTTCCAGTTACACAGAATCACAGAGTGGTTGGGACTGTAGAGGACCTTAAAGATGATCTTGTTCCACACAGGGAGGCCACTCACTGGATCAGGCTGCTCAGAGGCCCATCCAGCCTGGCCATGGAGAGTTAGGGGGAATTAAACCCCATTTAGTGATGCTCCAGCAGCTGCTAATTCTGCATTCTGACCAGAAAACACAAGAAACCAGGGGTGTAACCCTGGATTGTAACCTTGGGATGTCACATTTATATTCAAAAACCCAGAAAACAAACTACCATCAACAAAACCAGCATATCTGACCTCAAAGACAAAAGTGGAAATCTCTTACCCAGTGAAATACTTTTACTGGTGCTGAACCACCTCTGTGAAAAATACCTCTTGTTACTGTGATGGAAATTTTTCTGAACAACACCACCCATGATTCTTTGGAGCCAAAGAAGCACAAGAAAATCTGAGCAAGTCTCCTGTTTGATGGTGGGAGAGAAGAACACACTATTGCTGCACTTTTGGGTGCATATTGTCGACAACTCGACAGCTCAGACTTTTCATAGAACCCATAAACATTTTAAAAAAATTATGAGCTCTGCTTGTTTCAAGCCCAAGCAACATCCATAGAGCACATAATGGTCCAAAATGGAGCACTTTAGCGTGTACATTTCTTCACTGATGTTTTTAAAAGTTTCTCTGCATCATCTAGGAGATATTGTCCAGAGTCAGACTTCATGTTGCTGCAGCACATTCACACAGGGCACTCCACAAGCCCACAGGCAATGTGCAGAATAATACAGCTGAGGACAGAATAGATCCACAAGGAGATAAGGACATGCAGTGACTTTGCAAAGTTAGCTTAAAGGGTAATTCATAATAAGTAATTTCAAGGTGGAGGAAAGATTTTCAGAGGGAGAATGCGGAAAAGATTTCAAGACAGAGTCAACCACTCTGATAGCTAAAAAAATAATTAAATAGTGGAAGAATGAGAAAATAGAGGTTTGGAAGAATGAGATGATAGCTAAAAAAATAATTAAATAGTGAGGTTTGGAAGAATGAAAAAACAGAGATGGACAAAGGCAGTCAGCTTACAGCCATTCAGAAGGCTGTATGGACCAAAATAGAGATGGACAAAGGCAGTCAGCCCACAGCCATTCAGAAGGCTGTATGGACATACCTGCTCAAGACAACACCTTCTGTGGTTTCAACAAGGCCAGTTTGAATAAAGGATCAAGCCGAATCATCCAGGAGGATAAAATTAATCCCACTTTTAATTCTTATCAGCTGAGGGAGCGTGATAGAGGAATAAACAGTGGTGGTGAGTGATTTCACACCTGCACATTTGAGTTACCTTAAGCAAGGTGAGCGGGGCCATCTGAGAAGAACTCAAATCACACAAGAACACTTGTGGATAAATCTAATAAGACAGAAGCCCTGTCTTTTTTCCTAAGAAAGACATATTTTATTGGTCTATAAGCCTTTTTGTGGCAGCAGACAAAACCCACACCCAAATCAAAGATTCTGCAGAAAGCTCAGCATCCTTCTTCAGAGGAAGGCTACTGAAAGTGTCAAGCAAAGACATTTGATAGCTTGAGAGTTTAAACCACAGCTTTTGGGATAATTTTGACTGCAAATAATAATAAAACACTCTGACAGCAGGGGTTTGGGTGGAGAAAAAGGGTAAGGGAAGTAGAAACATATTCTTAATTAAAATCTCATTTAGCAAAATTTTTTTTAATGTGCTTAAAAATTCCACCGAGGTCACCATTCTGGAGAGATGACAAACTCCTGGGATAAAGGCTGGAAAATCCTGGTAGTCATGTCACATTTAGCAAGTCAAAGATATGTTTGTATAAGGCTGTAGAGGGCTAAATCCATTTTACATGCCGTATGTATTATTAATTTCTGACAGTGGGCTTAGAAAAACCTAATTCTCTGGAATACGAGCTCCCTTTGAGCAGAGGGAAGCCTTTTCAAAACTCATCTTTTATTGACTGAGTCATTTTTGAGTCAATCTGTCTGCTTTCGGCAAGACAAGAGTTTTAAATCTTCTCTCTTTTTTCCCCCTTTTTGAGTCGTGGCAAGTCTATTAAAACCTGCTAATGTATGCAGCAAGGCCTCTGATTTGAAATGTAATGAATTCTTCAGATAGTGGCAGATTAGGGGGAGAAGATGATAGAAACAGCCAGAGCTGCCAAAAAAAGAACTCTCCAGAAAAAGAGGAGGAGAAGGGTGAGTGGGAATGAGAAAGATTAACCCTTTTTACCCAGAAGAAGAAAATCTTTAAGCTCCATTAATAGAATCAGTTAAAAAAGCAGAACTGGAAGAGGCAGAGCATCTTCAGGCTTGCCTGGGGCTGAATGAGACAGAGAATAAATGAATCTTTCCTCCTAGAGTCTCTTGTAAGATTAGGTAATTCCCTGAGTGAAAAAGGAATAACTTAGAGAAAATTAGCTCCATCCATATAAATAAGCTTTCATATTCCAAACTCGTCACCCAGAGCTTCCCAGGCGAATGCCCCAAAACATTTCTGCTGTTGTGTAACAGATGGTTTCCTCCTCCCCCCTTCCCTGGGCTGGTTCCAACCGCAGTATCTTTCAGGTGATCTTGTTTTAGCACAAAAATGAGCATTTTGGGTGTAAATCATCAATCCTGTTAGTGAAAGGAGGCTTGGCAGTTTTATTGTCTTTGGCACCTTTGAAGTGCTGGACAAAGCCTATGGAGTCACACAAATGAGAGATTAGCACTGTCTCCATTTTACAGATAGAGAAGCTGAGGGAAAGAAAGTCAAGGATACTACTTAATTCGACAGCACAGATCTGGTGACAGCCCTGAGAGCACAGAATCTGCTGAATCACGGCACAGACCTGGGATATCTTCCTGTTTAACAGGAAAATTCATAGCTCAGCCTTGAATTCGATGGCTTTAAAAAATAAAATTAGCTCCATAATAAAGTTCTAATGAAACAAAACCTTAGAGAGAACAGTCTGATGGAGCACAGGTGACCCAGAGGATTATAATGAAAATTAAGCTCAGCAGAACTGACGCAGGTGAGTAAATGTGGGAGATTGAGAAATGGGTTCTGTCAGCCCAATGTCCCTTTGCTAATGACAGGCACCGAAATGTTTTAACAACTGAGAAATCCCAACTAACAGAGGCAAAATCCTTCAATTTAACATGCAGCAGAGATATGTAAGTCCATGCATGTCTTGAAGGAGAGACTGTCTTTCCCTACAGATGCAAGGCATTCAACCCTCTATCACACAACTAAAACTACAAAAGGCAAGAAGTTTTAAGAGCAAAGTTAGCTCAAAAGCTGCTGGAGGCAGAGACTGTGGAAACTAAGCATGAGCTGGAAAAAACAGCAGCAGGAAACCTTTGCAGTGGGATACAGGACACAGGTAAAAGTGTTATCTTGGAGGGCAGCAAGCCATGGGAGTTAGCCTGGTTTTTCAAATTGCTTCCAGGTTCTGTCTGCATTTGCTGGCAGAAACACATTTTCTTCCACCCTGGAGAATAACAATGGCTGTTTGCTTGTGCCCACATCTCCTAAACTCCATCAGCCCCTTGATGTGGTTCTCCCCAGCTGGGAAGCTGCCTTTTCCTACCTGTCTGTTTGCTTCCAAGCCTGATGTGAGTGCTGCAGAATTCACGAGAACTTTTCCATTTCCACGCATTAGTGCTTTTGGGAAGAAGAGGTTGTGCTTGCTTTCATCTACGTAGACACAACCCCAACCTTTAGCTGGGTGCCAGCCCTGTGATTCAATAGCTGGCACTCTCTGCCTGAATCAGTAATGAGCTAAAGGTTATGGCAGGGAGCACGCTGAGCTCTGGATATTCCATTTTTCAGAGGAGATAAGAGACTCAGCCCTGGAATGTTACAGTAGAGGTAAAACATTTTTCCTGGCAGAGCATTTTTTATCTGGGGCTGAGGGCACGACCCAGGACTGTGGCATCAGTCCTGTATAAATGCCATTGGGTAGCCACGTTCTGCCTCCTCCACTTTCAAGTTAAAAAGACACTTCTCACTTTCTGCCATTGGGATGGCCCCTGTGTGGCACTAGGCAGTTGCTGTACTTCACACGAGCCATGGATGCACATTAGTGGTGGATGAAGCAATCCCCGTGCAGATTTCCTTTTGCTATGAAGTTTTGCAGAGCACTTTGGGAATCCTGAGAGGCCAATACACTCATTGCAGCAAGCTCCACCACACCAACTGTAGCAGCAGGCTCAAAGAACAGCCTACTCCAGAATTTCACTATTTTTCTTTTCCAACTTCATCTTGAATTTCCCCTGCCTCTACATCCTTTCTTCCTGCCCTACTTGTTGGGAAGATTCTCTTGCTTTCTGACATTGCTTGAACTCTTCCATCTCCCTGTCTCCTGAGAACTCTGCACCAAACATGGGCTTAGTGCAGGACTATCCTGTTTGGAATAAGATCAGTCAAAACATTGAGATCTCCCATGCTTAGTCACCAAAGAGATTATTTTGGTATAGAAAAAAAGCACAGCACTGAGGTAACCTTGACTCCTGGTTTCCAACAATCCACCCCACACCAGGGAGCCAGTGCACAGAGTGCTGATCTCTTGCACTGCAGCCTTCCACAAGAAGGATGCACTTCATTTAGGTTTAGAGAATATTTTACTCACTGCTGCTGCTGTGGACTCTTCCCACTGAGGTCAATGACACCAAGTGCCATGGAGACCATGCTGCTGGCGTGAGCAGCTCTGCCAAAACAGGTCAGAGACTCTTAAGGAAAGTGTAAACTGAGGAACAAGTGAGGAAAGGAAAAATGGTACACACAAAAGATCTGCGTGCGTGGGATGAGCAAGCAAGGAGAAACAGATTTACCCAACTTGGCTAAATCAGTGAATTAGCTCTGTGCTCGAAGAAAAAGTTATCCTTAAAGGCTGTGCTATTCAGTAGCTCACTTTACATCTGAGAAAAGTCTGCAAAAATCCTCCTGTATTATCTCGAGCCTTAGAGATTTCTTCTTTTCATCTGAGGCTCAGAGTGGGGATTACCCATTAAGGTGCAGTGGCCAAATCACATTCAATCTATTCTCTGTAAAAAGAAGAAAAAGCTTTGGTCTCTCTTGTCCCCTTCCATCTCATTCACTTCTCGTGTCCACATCCAAAGCATTTACCTCCAACTTTCAATAGGTGAACAGGTTCTGAATACCAAGAGGACACAAAGGAGGATACTAAATAACAATTCTCACTTCTCAATCCTACAGCCTGCATCCTACTTCTCCAGCACCACAGAACAAGGGTTCATTTAAAATCTTCATGTATTTCTCAACCCAATCACCAGACAGTTGGCCATTTCCAGCCAGCACTGACCAATTTTGACCAGCACAGTTTCCACAGTATCATCCTCCTTGCTCTGATCAGGGATGTAACAGTGGCAGCATCACTGGCAGGTTGGTGTCAGACCATCTGGGCTCAACCACACAAAACATCTGCAGTGCTTCACATCTGGCCACCCCCATGCTTGACCTGGCAGCACCAGCTGGAGCAGATGTGTTCAGCAAGGAGTGATGCGACCAAGAGATCCAGCCCTGAGCTGTGCCAGCTCTGCCTCTTCCCCTGCTCCTGCAGACCCAGTGGGACCATTACCAAGCGGAGTTAAACAAAGGAGTTAATAAGTTCAGCTGGAGAGAGGTAATAACAGCAAAAGACAACTAAAAAATACCTTTGCAAGCAGATGAAGCGTGTAACTACAGGCAACTAAAATGCTTTTACCACGTTGAGTTTTTATAGAATTGTGTTTGCTTTTCCTCAACCACAGAAGTCAGAGACTGCAAACATCTGCTTGTTCATGCTGTCTCTCTCCCACAATGTTTTGATTTAGGTATTTTCCTGTAACGTCTGCAACTTCAACACATCAGAATTGTGCCAAGGCTTCAGTAACAAACAGTAAAAGGGATTGAAGGTATTAGAAAAGTGAAAAGCTAATAAACCCAAAGCCATTAAAACAAACTGACAAGAGCCCTGGCATCACTCTGAAGCATTCCAAAGTAGAATTTCCTGAGCTGAAATTACCTTGAATACATCTTTCCAGTAAAACTGAAATTACCTCCCTTTCAGCATGAGACCTATTGAAGTACTTGACCCTTTGGACATTATAATCTTCTTGGCAGCATTATCAACAGTTGCCTCAGAAGCTGGTGAGCTGGAAGCCCAGCATGACTGTTTGTCATGGTTTAACCCCAGCCAGCAACTGAGTGCCACACAGCCACTCATTCACCCCCTCTCACCATCTACAAGACTCTCAGTGAGGTTTATTCTGCTGCTCCCTTAATTTTATTTACTAGTATTTGGATTCCAAAACAAAAAAAAAAGTCAATTTTGGCTTACTAGGAATTATAAAGAACTTGTGTAATTTGGTTTCTGATGTAGTTATCAATCCAAAAAGACATTCTGTACTAAGAAGTAAAAGATAAAACAATAAAGCAAGGTTTGCATTACTTGCAGCTGTTCAGATTAAAAAAAAACAAAACAAAAAACAACAAACAAACAAAAAAAAATTAGAGAAAACCTAAAGAGATTTTTATTAATGCTTTAGATGACTTAGAGAAAAAGTAACTTAATCACAACATTGTAAACAAGGAAGTTCTACAGCAGTATTTAAAAATATCCAAAATCGTTTCAGGAGCCCCATTGATTTGAATTAGGCAGCTGCATAATCACAGGGGCTGCAATTTTAATGAACATTTCAACAGGAAATGTAGAGCTGATTATATATATCAAAACAGGAAAGATCTGAATGCTGCAGTAACTCTTTTTTTGTTGTTGTTCTGTTTATTACCTCAGTGTGCAGATCCAAACTAACTCCAGAAGTAATACAGAACTTACCTGACAGCCCCTCTCTCCTTGGCTCCCAATGCTTCCTTCTGGCTGCAGCTCTGATCTTACTGTCTTGATACATGTCATTAGGCACAGCATTTTGAAAAATAATTAGTGATTCAATCAGATTTTACACTGGATCAAGTGGCTGGAAACTTCAATGCTGTGCAGCAGTTTTCCCTTAAAATACTTTAGGGCATGTTATATATACTTAATTAGATAATGTTTATACAGTGCTTTGAAGAAATAAGGAACTCTGTAAGGGCTGGGTCGCATTTTCAGAAAGGAAAAGAGCAGTGTTGAGACAGCACAGGCACAGAGGGAGAACAAAGCTCTCAAAAGCTGAACACCACCTTGTTTTCAGAAAGGTTTCAGGACATTTGAGAAAATACATGTCAGCAGCTTCCAACACCCAGGAACTAAGAAAGAAACAAAAGTTGTGAACCAGGGGATGCTGCGGAGGCAGTGCAATGACAGGGCTGCTGATACCAAAGTGAGAACAGTGGCACCAGAGTCACAGGGGCAGCAGCAGCTCTCCAGAAGGAAAACTTTGCTTATACCCAAGCCCAGGCCATTATTATCCTCCTACAGCAATTTGCAACATAAGGACTCAGAGAGAGTTGTAGGCCTTGATAAAACGAAATGCGTTCCACTCCTGGGAACACTCTTATTCTTAAGAGTGTGAACTAATGGAATAAAAGTATCTGGCTGCTTATTATTTTGAGGAGAGGGAAGCAGGGCTTTTTTGTTAAAGTTAGGATGCTTTCAGGTTGCATGCTAAAATACTAAAATACACTGCAAAACACAAAAATATGTCTTCCTAGGAGGAACAGGGAACAGCACATGGTCTTCTCCTGACTGGGCACCCAGAGCAAGCACCAGAAGGGATGCAGAGAGCATAGAAAGGGTGAGGGCCAAGTTCTGCTCTGGATCAGGATGAGGCATCCCATAAATCCTTCATCCAAACTTCTATTAAAAGAATTTGGAAAGCAAAAAAGCAAGCTGTGGCTAAACCCACTCAGAATGAACAAGAGATGCTGCATCAGACATTTGGCTCCCTACAGGGCAAGAGGCACAGAGAGTGCTCCAAAGAGTTTCCAGCGAGCAATGAAAGCAAACAATGTATGCAGGGAGCTTTCAAAATGATTGCAGAGAGAGCCCTGAGCTTCTGTTCAGTGCGATTTTGGGTTTTTTATTTGCCTATAACTAAATTACATGATTTCTTTGCAAGTCTAATTATGCAGTTAATTGATGCTGGTGCCCTTTAGCATCTGGCATTTAAGATTAAGTAAATAATGGAGAAAAGTGCATGCAGCACCCAGCAATAATTAAACACAGCAAGTGTTTGTTCCCCCACCCTCCTCCATTCTAACCTGTTACATATAAATCTCTGAGGATAACTGTCTTTAATAGCTTCAAATACACTTATACACCATATAATGGATACTTGACAAGAGTATTTTTCCTCCTAGAGATCATGGATAGTAGGTGTATCTTTGCTCTTAGTCAGGAGATTTCATTTCATGCCTTGCACTCAAATGGGAAGGAAAAGCTTCATCGTGACAACTCTACCCAACTGAAGAGCATGTTAAATGGATCTTCATGGGAACTTCATGGGAACATACTTTTAAATCCAGGACTGTGACTGTTGGCATCATGTACCAAAGATTTGTGGTCAAATGTTTCCCTTTTTCACATGCATGCTTCCTTCCTGATGGACCATTCAGTGTTATTCATGTATTTCCTGAAGACTGTGGAAATGCAGGTTTATGAAAAAGAACGATTGTGTTATCTAAAATAAAGCTCCAGGGAGACTTTATTGCTGTCTTTTAGTTCCTAAAGGTGGTTTATAAGAAAGACATGGAGAGACCTTTCAGCAGGGCTTCTGTGATTGGTTTTAAACTAAAAGAGGGTCAGTTCAGGCTAGATCTAAGGAAGAAGTTTTTCACAATGAGGATGGTGAAACACTGGCACAGGCTACCCAAAGAGGTGGTGGGTGGAAGCATTTCAGGTCAGGCTGGACAGGGCTCTGAGCAACCTGACCCAGTTGAAGATGTCCCTGCTTATTGCAGAGAGCTGGACTAGATGACTTTTAAGGGTCTCTTCCAACTCAAACTAGAATATGATTCCATGATTTTTCACATGTAGAGCATGGCACTAAGATTTCCAAGTGATCATAAGAGCACAGTTTCCTCGGAAGGACGTATGTAAGGACTGGACATAAGTTACAAGACCTACTCCAAGTCTTATGCTACAAGAAACTCTGAACCAGCTACAGCAGACCCAGCTTCTGCTGCTCCTCCAACAAGACCACTCAGGAGCATAAGCTCAGTCCAGCAGGTCAATGTCAGCCAGACTCCTTTCCTAATGCAGCTTTGATTTAAACTAACAACACTATGAAACGTTTTTAGTTCTTCCAAAGCTGCCTGATGGAAGGAATTGCTTCCCAAAGATTAGTGCCACAATCTTTTTAGACTCTGCAAGCAAAAAAAAGCTTGTGTGGAGACTCCTGCCCACCTCCCACGGGTGCTTAATTAATATCTCTGGCATACTCAGAGACCTTTGGACAGAGGGTGCTACAGAAGTGGAAAATATTATCATCATTATGCCTGCTCCCACCAGTGCTGGCATCCAAGGGAGAGCTTCCCCAGCAGATGGTAAAGTCATGAGCAGGGCTGGCTTTGGTTATAATTTCCCTCATCACAGACCCTCCTTGCTGGAGCAGCTTCCCTTCTCGATGCCTGAAGAGCAAACCAGAACCTGCAGAACAGGACTGCATCCTGCTGGTCAGTACCACTGACACATTCAAACCAGCCAGCACTCAAATCACTGCAAACTAAATCATCCAAGGGGCTTTCTAATTAAAAAGAGCTTCACTTGGATGGCAGTTCTTTCTCCTGCCTGTCACAGTCAGCCCTCCCCTGAATTCTGATCATTAAAAGGAAAAAAACCCCAAAGCATTAGTCAGCTTTTGTTAAGTGTCAAACATTGCCTCTCTAAACAATGAGCAAAACAAGGAGAGGTGTTTAATAGCTCTCAGAGCAACTTTATACCTTCCTAAACACTATTTCTGTACCTCTTGCTAATTGCTTATTTGCCCTGGTTGTATGGAAGAGCCTGGCTCACTCCAGCTTTGACAGAGGAGAACAGCAGTGTTTAACATGCTGCAGGAGGTGTGATATGCCTGGTTCTAATTTTTATCCTTATTTATTTCTGTCGGGGTTAGCAGCTGAGGACTCTGAGCTACCTGAGGCGTAACTAAGATGCCATTAGCTTTAAATCTGTTCCCAAGTGCTGCAAGCAGCCTCTCCTTTTGGCTTAGGACATCACCTTGCAGATGAAGCCTTTGCATATACGGGAACATTCTGCTCAAAATTTCTCTCTTCACCAAAAACTTCCTAGGGACTCTGGAATAAAAGCACAGGGTAATGCTCCCCTCCTCTTTCCTGGGACTTTTCATTGTAAAATATGAAGGATCCTGTAGTAGAAAGAAGTGCTTTGAAATGGGAGCAAAGAGTAATCTCTGCTACTCCTTGTAGCACCATGGGAGTCCAAACACGTTCTGCAGGGAGCTTGCAAAGGCATCAGCATCCTGCCCACGTAGCAAGGAAGGGAGTCATAGTGGAAACAACCTGACCTGGAGTTCTCCTCATGGTGGCTGTCGATGGAGATGCCTTTAGCCCACATCTGCGACCAGCTCTAACATCAGCGGCTCAAACGCGGGATTTATTTTTATCGCTTTGCTAAAACGAGACAGAAACCTCCCCTTGCCCGAATCCTGCCTCACTTCAGGGAAGGCAGCATGGTAGTCTAAAAGGGGAATCACACACCATCGTCATTACCAGCCTATTCAGAAAGCCTGTGCTGAATCCCTCAGATCTGCACGGGTGCTTTGATGCCACCAGCGGAGAGATTTCTGATGACACATCCGCAGTCTCCAGCAAAGGTGCTGCTGCTGCTGCTGCTGCCTCTGGCCCTTCCTTGCAGAAGCCTCTGATCTATCTAATTTAGGTACTTTTGCTGCACACCTCTGATGGTGTCTGATCATGGCAGAAGGTAACTTTACAACATTGCATGCCCGCCCAACAACCCACCATGCCACAGCCTTCCAACAGGACCCATCGAGACTCTGCTATTCAACAGAAACAGAAACACACTCAGAGAGCCAGAGAGAGGAAAGGCAATTTGTGAATCTGATCTCATCTCCAGCTTTTCATCTGTTTGATTTTCATCCATTGAGCTGGAGCTGGTTGAATGTAAGAATGAATATGCTGTTGCCTAATGGAAGCTGGATTGACTTGCTCCTCTTTAAGTGGAGATGCCAAACAAGTTGGCACTGAAATGGAGAAACATGGAAACACTGCAATAGTGAGGGAAGATGCATCAGTGCTGTGACACACAAAGCACACCTAGTAGCTTTACTGTAAAGAATGGGCTGCTCCCAGATGCCCAGAAATCCCTGATGGGCAGACATGAGTTTCCTGCATTTTAGGACTTGTTATGATTTAACAGTGCCTTTGCCTCCCTGGCACGAAACTGCACCAGCAGCACCAGGTGCCCAGACCACAGCCAGCAGCACAGAGAGCACTGCATTACTTACTGACCTAACACAGGAGTGCTGGCAAGCCAGGTCAGTAGGGGTGAAGATGTTAAGACAGGCTTTTCTCCCTTCCTTCTGACATCCTTATGCCAGCACCACATTCTAAAGGATATCACAACTCTACCACATCATGGTACTGATGTCAGTGCCATGATTAAGACAGCAAAGTAATTACAAGTGTCTGCTTTTGTATGCTGATTGCTTTCCAAATAGATCTTCTCCATTCCAAATAAATCCACTATGGATTAACATTTCCCCTACTTGTTCACTACCTAGAATGTATTTGATTAGAAAAGTGTGATCAAAACGCTGCTTGACCATTTTTCAGCACTTCACCATTTTTCTTTTCCTCATCAGGGAGAAAAATGTATCCATTAGTTAACCTTTTCAAACACGTTCTTTTTGTAGTCTAATTCAAAGAAGGATTATAAAAAAATCGTCAGACTAGGCATGTGAATGGCTTTTTGTGAGCACAGGGAACAAGCATTCATATATCAGAACATCAGCATGGGGAGATAAGGGAGCTGTATACTGAGAGCTTATCTGAATGCAAGATCAGCCCTGTGAAACCAGCATAAACATCAAGGACAGAATCCATATATTGATGTAATTCTTAGTGCTACTAGTGCATTTGTGTGAATTTGCAATTAAATAAAGCTTATTCCTTACAAAGAAAACAAGAAGTTAAAGATACAATTCAAGGTCTATTGAGATCAATGAGAATTTTTTTCATTGCATTTGAATATAGCTCCCTTTCCCTCCCTCCCAATGTGTCTACCAGAATATTAAGAAAGAAATTACCTGAAATTTGTTTGTACTACTTTTAAACAGACCAAGAATTGAATCCTCAATTCTCTTAGTCTGCTTTCTAAAGCAGCAAATCTAAAGCTCTCCTTTCATCTACAGCTAACATTTAATGTATTTAAATCCACATTAGTTTTGTACCAAATAAAGTCATTGGAAATACCACAAATAGATGTGGGTGACAAATTAACTGATGCAGGCAACATAACTTTGAATTTCCTGACTTTTAGGCAATTAAAATATCAACTTAATTGTTGGATCTGTGTAGCTTCTCTCATTTTAATATGTAAATCAGTCTCTATTACGCTATAGCTCAAAGAATGTGTGACTCTGCTTACTTGATTAGGCTGGGAATTGCTGGTCCTGCTGTCACTATGTTTACACTCTAGTGACAACTTTGCACATCAAATTCACATAATGCAATGTCATCAACTTACTCATCAAATACAAACTTCTTAAATACAGCCGCTGCTCTAAAATACTGAACCTTATTTTACTTCATTTACAGCTCCTAAATAATCAGCCTAAGTGAAAAGAAAAACTGGAAATTCAACTGCACAACAGTATTTCTCAGAAAAAACAGCTTCCCACAGAGAGGGAGATGAACCAGAAAAACAGTCCATGCCAAAAGTTATCCTTTGGCTTCCGAATTTTAGTTGCGCGTTGCCCCTTTAAAATGTGGTACAAGGAGACAAACTTTATTTCTCAGTCTCCACACATTCATCCCACTTCATTTGGGAGTCAGTGTTAAGGAGCCCTGATTTATCCTGTGAAGATAGTTGGATGTCAGCTCGTGGCCACCTGTAAATTGATACGAGGACTCTAGAGAAAAGCAGCAAACTCAGTCTTTTTTTTCCTATTATGAGCTGATCACAACAGGAAAGCCATCTTGGACAGTATGGAGTAGGAAAGTGTAAATAAGTTCCGTATTTTCCCATTCCTGTAATCTTTCCCGAATCCAATAAATAACCCCAACCAAGGGGACGTTCTCCTTGCCAGCACAAAGCTCTTTAAGACTTCCCAGTGTCCTTGACACCCCTTGCAAAGTTCCTCCACTGGATTTCTACCACTGTACTGGCTCACAGAGGCATCAGGCTTTAATTTCCAGGAGAAACAATACATTGACAAGATGCAGAGCAGAGATCTGAGGCTCTCTGCTGCCGGAGCGCTCCGCCACGCTGGCAGGCTGGATTTTCTGATGTCAGGGAAATCGTGTCGGCCTGAATTTGAGACATCAGCACAAGCCTTTCTTCTCAATCCTGCTGATGAATGAAAGAGCATTTTCAATTGTGTACATCCAGAGGCCTTGTGGCACATCAGGCCTAATCAAAAGCTGCTCCATGATGCCAAGTGCTGTCAGAGGCAGCTCATAGCACAGCCCCACAGGAGCCAAAGGGCAGCTACAGATAATGCTGCATTTCCTCCCCTTCAGGGCTGGAGGATCCCAGCCACCAAGGAGGCCACAACCAAGCAATGAGAGATCAACTCAAATATCCCAAAACAGAAATGCCAAAGTTTACCAATAACAAAGCTCAACAGGCTGCCGGCCTGTCTCTGGTTGATAAAGAAACCATCAGCACAGAGGGACGTTGAAGAACTGAGGGATGTAGAAGGACTGTGGCCACAAAGGGTGTTACCTTTCATGTGGCAGTTTCTGTGCAGTACATATTTGGTGTTTTACAAGGATTGTGGGGGTGGGAAGGATTTAAAACACAGAGAAGGGGTTTCAATCCTTCTGCAGCTTATTGACTTTTCTCCTTGCAAAGGCTCTGAACGTCCCCTGAGTAAAAATGAAGGAGCACAGCTACTTCTGGGGGTTACTTCTGGTAGTGAGAACAACACTTCCACATGCTCACTGTGTATTTCACTCAGCTACTGATGGACTGGGAACTGGAATCCCAAGTAACCAGGCTTAACAATACTGTTTCAATTACCAGTTTTTCCCTCACAGCCACATACAGGAGGCAGAATACTCCTTGTCAGCCCAGGTTTCTCTACACATTTTCTCTTGGTTTATCTGCTCCCTGAAGTCACCTCTAACCTTGCTCTCTGCCCATCTGTAATGGTTTCAGCTACCTCTAACCTTCCCACCTCCCTCAGCACAGGCAGCCTCTTCTTCCCCAGATGTAACACCACACCTTTACAGTGTCAGGACCGAGTAAGGAAAACGCATTTGCCCAGGAAACCAGCAGCTTTCTCCTCAGCTGTATTTTCTTGCAGTGCTACTCATTTCCATTACACCCAGACTCAAGTCAGGATCAATAAGCCCAGAGAATCTTCCCTTGGGAGCTTCCTTCCTCACATTGCTACAGAAACCATTGCAGATGTTGTCGCAGTTGTGTTTAAATTTGGTGCTCCTCATCACATATACATTTTTATTTTCTTTTCCATTTCCTTCTTTCTCACAACTTATTTTACTATTTTTTCTTTGCAAAAATGGAGGGTTTTTTATGGAACAAAGCTTCTACTTCTACTAAGTATTTTGTAATCCATTTCTACACAGTGCCTAGGAAGAGGGCAGAAGATGCTTTAAAAAAAGCCCTTGCAGGACTTGCTGGAGCTGTATGGAAGTATTATGTGGGTTCACAGGCTGCCTCTTAGAAAAACAGAAATATTGAGTTCTCCAAGAACTTCAGATGTGAAATTGGTAGAAAAGGAGGGCAGGAAGAAATCCTGCAGCTTTTTTTGCTCTTTGTGAAGGCTAAGTATAGTCTGGATAGTAACCTTTGACTGACACCAAGTTTTACACATTCACCAGCTACAACAGAACTACTTTACAGAATTTATTACAAACCTCTGGCTCCCTGGACAGCAGACAGAGCCTGAAAGTTCTAGCAATGTCTCAGTGGCACCACTCATCCCAGTTTCACAAGAAGCTGCAGGCTTCAGGCATCCTTGGGGGTTTGTTGGGTCAGCAACCTTTGGCCCCCTCGCAGCACACAGATTACACTGAGCTCAGGGCAAGCCTCTGCTTGTTCAACAGACTCATGGCATCTTGCCACAGGCAGGGCACACTGTTTGCAATATCCTCAGTGCTGCATGACTTCATATCTGTGTTATCTCCAAAAAAAAACCCAAACCTTGGGAATCTTTCTGGGTGATGAATACTATATAAGATTAAAGCAATTTTCTTTTAAGACCAGAAAACAAATTCAAATTCTTCCAGCCCTTTTGAGATACTGGACTTTCATTCAAGCCAGGACCTTCACAGGTGCCTGCAGTGACTTCAGTAGTGCAGAACACTTACCATCAAAGGCACTGTTGCTGAATCAGAACACACAAAAGCTTCAAGGTATTTTCCCCTTACAGTTGCACTGCCCAAATCCATTGACACCATTTAGGGACTCTCCCCTGACCACTGTAACCCTGTCAATAGGAAGTACAGGAGATCACAACTCTGCTAGAGTTATTTATGAAAACAGGTATATTTAGCAGCACCACTTGGCTATCTCTAGTGCTCACTGAGACAAAGGGATATGGATAATAATGAACGGAATCAAAGTTCTATTTAAACTATCAGCTTATTCCCAGTCTTAATATACAATTCAGGTCCCAGACTGGTCTAAATGTCTTGCAGAAGAGAAAGTAGCACCATAAAAACAATAATAAGGAGAATTAGCTGGGAGCTGGAGGGATTGCCCCACGGAGGCTGTGGAGTCAGCACAGGAGGGCAGGCAGCTCCCAGTGGGTCAGGACTGCTGCTAATAACTCATCCCTTGTGCTGCTTTCCATGTCATTTGTGGTTTGCACACTGATGCTATGCAGCATCTTGGATGCAGGTAGCAGTAGGGGAGGATTTCTTCCCCCATCAAGGATATGTGGCCATCTCTGGAGTGAAAGAGGACAGACCTTCATCAGTGCACAGCAAAGCACCAGAGGCAAAGTCAAGCTCTTTATTAACTTCAGATGAAATTGGGATATGCAGAAAGCAATTTACTGAGATACAGGCAGGGCACAAAGGCTAACATCCTGCTTTTAACAGAAGTCCCTTAACATCTGAAGGCAGCAAATGCCCTGGACCTTTGTGTCTCTTTAGAACAAAGAGACACAAACTCTCCCCTTCAGTAAGAGTGAAGGGGAACTGGCAGGTTAAAGATAAGTGACAGAAGGGTCACCTAATGAATCCTTCCTGGGCTTCAGCATGAGACTGAAGGAGAGCTGCCCTCTGTGCACTCACCTGGCCCAAGCCCATTTGACCAGTGGGATGCTGAGAGCACTGGCACAAAATGAGGCTGCTCTGCCACATGTGCACCCACCAGCAGCTGAGGTCATGGAAGGATCCTCCACCAGGTGGACTTGGTTCTCATTCACAGGTGCAGCCCTCATCATGTGTGGATTCCCTACACAGATGGCAGAAAGCGCCAAGGCTTCCAAGCACCAACAGCTCAGACAACTGTGGATGGAGAACAGCAACTTCTAAATTCCATCTGCTCCTTTTTTGTCACCTTCTGTACTCAGAAACACATTCATCAGAAGCACAAGCACAGTGGGACAGTGACAAATTTTACCATCTCTGGCTTGTCACTTCAACAAGATTAGATTATTTTAATATTAATTCATTACCCAATTTAAATCCAATTAAATAGATTTTACAAGGTCCAGGCATGGCTGTGATGCTGGGGACAGCCCCTGCTGAATGCCAGGTGTAGCATCTGTGTTAGGGCCAAACACCTGCCTCAGAGTGAGATTACCCCCTTTTCCCACTTTTTCCCTATCAAGGGGAAAAGGACACTGAAACCATTGAGATGGATGAACAGCTTTTCTTTTTGATGGGATTATGCTTAGGAAAATAGTTCCAAAGTTCTCCACAGATGGTTGAAATCAGAGTTGATTTCCCCATCTTCCTTCCTGGTAGGGGTGCCAGCCTCTCTCTCACCAGAAAGAATATTAAAAGCACTTTTCCTCTTTCTCACAGGGAGAAGCTGCATGAAGAAAGGAACACTCTGGTGTAGCTATGGGATAGCAATAAATCATGAGAGCTCATGGAAAATTCGCATTACTGCATTCTTTTAGTCAGGAACCAGCTTCCATGGATCATCCATTCCTACCTTAAGATAAATTACCTTTAAGATAAAAACACAAATGGAGATAAGGAGCACCTGAACCATTTCCTTTCATTTCTACCTATGCTTTGTTACAAGTAATTACTTCTCCAGCTCCCTATTAGCTGCCACCTACATACTTGCTTGCAACTAAGACCCAAATCCATCTCTAGCAGTGCCAGAGATCAAGAGGTCTACCAGGACCCCACAGGGCAAAAAAAGAAAGATCTAAACAGAAATGGCCTGGAGAGAAATGAGGGAAAAAATAGGAAGAGCTATGGAGATGGGAAAAAAAAAGTAGAAGATGCAGACTGAAATACAGAAGGGGCAGTGGAGGGAAGGTGTGAAGACCATGGGAAAGGGAAATGCAGAACTGGAACAGATTTCAGATCTGTGCAGCAATGCCCTGTGCCACCTTTCCAAAGCTGTCACAATCTGCATCCCTGCTTCTGAGGCAGGAGGACTCGGAGCCTCTCCCCAGATGGCTGTCTGACCTTGGTGCTCCCTGCTCTTACACAACCCAGCAGAGGAGCACAAACACTCACAGAGCTCCAGCCCACACCCCGAGCACAGCACCCACAGCCCTGCCCCCCAACACCCCAGGAGCCTGCACTGCCAATCTGTATTTTGGAAAAGGACAGGATGTTGTTATAGCTCTCCATAGGTCCCCATCTGAACAGAGACTATTATGGCATAAATGAGAGGAAAGGGCCACTGAACCACGTGGCAAGTTGCCAGGCTGTGCTGCAGCCTCCAGCAGTTATGCTCAAAGAGATTTAAAGTCCAGCATAACCTTGATTTTTAATAGAGTCACATTTAATGAGCTTTAACGTCCACAGTAATAATTTTCTTATTACCTACGCAGGAGTCGGAAATACAATCAGAAGAAATGTGCTGCACTCCAGTCCAATGAAGGGATTTAACAATGGCCAACACATTATTATCAAAACCATCAACATCATTGTCCTTAATGCCTTTTTTTGGTTGGTATAATTATAATTCTGTGAACCATAAGCATAGCTGTTGCATACCACATAAGCTTGCTGGATGCATCAAACCCAGCTGGCTGGAGGCCACCCAAATCCCTCACCTTGCCAAGCAGCCAGTCAGGTTATATGGCAAAACAGGACAATAAAATCTTACATTTACCTCTATCTGTCTAAAGGCAAAATGCAAACTTATATATGACCTCTGTTGTCCTCCCAGCTTTTATCCACACTCTTCCTACTCTGTCCTTGCTCTCTCTTCCCCCCATTCTGCTCTGACACCAGGGACCTCCCACCTCAAAAACTCAGAGAAGTGAATTTGCCTCTTGTGTGTATCACACGAATGAGCAACATAAACAGATGGGGAGTGCAGCTGACAGAGAGGGGTGCAAGAAAAACTCCAATTCTTGTTATTTTTGTACAAAACCAGCTTCACCGAGCTCACAGAAATCCGCTCCCTTATCATGCACAACAAACCTCCCTCCCTGGGGTAGCCAATTGGACAGTGACAAACAAAGCAGAGGGAGTTTCTGCCACACGCTCCCCACTTCACACCTTGAAAATACACTGAAGCAGAAGGCTTGTGGCAGCTGTTCCTGTGGGCAGAGCTAAGAAAACAGCAAAAGCTGGATCTTCCATGTCGAATCCAGAGGGAGACAGTGTGAGTTTTCTGGCCACATGAATCCATGTTGAGCCACTGCTGAACAGCTGCTGTATCCACACTGTGGATGCAGGATGGAGTCACTGCAGAAATGGATGCAGCCTGCACAGCACACTTGATCAGCTGCCCTCAAGTCACTGGGAGCTCTCCCTGCTCCAGCAAGGAGGCCAAATCTGGCATTCACCTTGCTAATTTAAAGCCAGGGCAGAACAACCCAGTAACCTTGTGGTCAGCACTGTAACACCCTCAGCATCTCTTCACATCCCAACATTTTGCATCTGACTATGCTGCTGAATGCTCCCACAGCAGAAATGCGAGTCTAGGTGCATTTATGGCAAAGTGCCCTGTGCATGACAGTGATGCACACAAGCACATGAACTACATGAAAAAATGCCCATGATCTTATCATATAACCTGGCTTCCTATACCTTCATCCTGTCCTCAAAGAGAGTCATCCACAGGGCTGCTCCAGCCTTCAACAGCTTTTTCCCATTTTGTTTACAAGAATCACTTCCAGATGCACTTATAGGCACTCTGAGAATCCAAAGGGCCCTCCTGTGACTTTGGTAAATGACACTGAAGTACTTCCCACCCTTCTAAGTTCTGAACCTGATGCTCTCTTCCATCTGAGCTGGTTACCAGAAGTCAGAATAATGTAGCTTGGGACTGGGGTAAAAGGAAAAAAAATCACATCACATACATGAGGCTGGAAATACCCTGAAACCCAGCGAGCTGTTTGTTTTCCTGTTGGAATCAAAGGCAGAAGAGAAAACAGCTTTAAAAATGCATCCCTTCTGAGCTAACGACAAACCTGGTAACATCCCAGCACAGAGGCACCTCACAAACAGCGAAAAGCAGCTGCACAGAAAGGCAGCAGAATAATAATTCTAACACATGACAGGAGGCACACGTGAGGAGCACATTCCCCCAGAAGAGATGGTCTAATTACTGCAGATGATACCCCAGAGGTTCATCCATCAGTGACAGAGGCACGGGGCTGACCCCACTTCTGCAGCCTCTCTGCCCCTGCCCTCCCTGGGCACTGCAGGCCCTGGACCTGCAGCATCAGATGTGCCTGGCACTCAGGGCATAAGGACAGACAAGGGCACTGGGCAGCTGCATCTGCTGCAATTTAAACACCTCAAACACAGTGCATTTCAAATTGCAATTGCAATGCAAGAGCTATCCCCAGGAACTGCCCACTGAGGGGCTGAGACTGGAAGCTCTTACAGATAATGTTTTTTTTTTAATGTTTGCCAAGTGTTTCATGCTTATGCATCTGTTAGAGCAGCCACTAACAGGAGTGACAGAACTGTCACTTACTTGTAACATGCAGTGAGCTCTTCACTTTATAAACCACCCCATCTGCACTTCTCACCATCATATTTTTAAGGCTATATAGTACCATAATCCAGTATGAGATGCTGGAACAAACACAATCTCAGCAGTAATAAAGTGCCATTGTTTGAGCGATGGGAACACAGACAAGGTACTTTCTGAGAATTTCTGTTTTATAACAGAGAAAAATGTTTTCTTCTGTGGATTTTCTTTAAACCAGGGCTCTGCCCTTTTGTGAGTCTGAAGCCTCCAACACTTGTGACCTTTGGGAAAAGCTCTGCTCTTTCAGACTCATCTGAGGGAGGATCCTGACCTCCAGACATTGACCAAGTACGTGCAGTTGGGACACACCAGGTTTGCTCCACACAGACCTTCAGCTCTCTTTCATTTTTCTCTTCTCTAACAAATTGTTTTGAGGCCATGAGAGAATTACAGCAGTAACTTCTCCAGGGCTTTTCAGCATAACTTGGTTCTGCCTGGTCTCTCAGTGTTACAGGTGATGGCTTAGGCTTTATTGATATCCTTACCTTGATTTTCAGAGTCTGAGAGCATGTCTGGAGGTGCTGATTTTTGGGGTTGCTGTACTAAAAAAGTCTCACTCAGGTATGTGAAAGGAAGACAGACTGCTCTGGAGTGCCACAGATTCTGTGAAACGTATTTAGCTCAGTGAAAGATGTACTCTGCTCTCATGGAGTATTGAATGTAGCTGTGATTAATGGGGCACATATACACTGATAAACAATATTAATTTGTTTTAAGCCAGGTCTGAAAAGATTTCAACCACTTGCTTCCCTGCAGCTATGGAAGTTATTTCCTGCTGTCTGTACTACCTCAAGGGCTAAACCAGCCCTGAAAGGAAGGAAATATTTCCTTTCACTCTGTCGGCAGCACCAGCCTATGAAGGCTGTTGTATTGGTATTTCATTCATCATGAGCAAATGATATGAATTATTATTATTTCACCTTACCACCCACCCTCCACCACACTGCCACAGGATTGCCACCTCACATCCCCTCTCTCCTGCATCAACCCAGCTTTTTCCATTTTCCATATAACCACTCCATCAAGCACACTGTCTGCAATGCCTCCATCTGCCTCTGCGCTCGGTTCCTCTGGCAACACAAATGAATAAATGCATCCCCAGGAGGAGAAGCCAGCAACCTACCTGCAACTTCTTGTGGGGACTGAAAAGCCCCAACTCCTTCCAGATTCCCAGAGATGGAGCCGCCTCCTTTGAGCACCCGCACGAGCTCCCGCAGCCTCTCGCACTCCTCCTGCAGCTGCTGCTGCTCCTCCTTGCGCTGCTGCTTGGCCAAACTCATGGGGTTCATGCTGAAATGGACAACTTTGGTTCTGCTGGGGTCGTAGTCACCCTGGGTGGCAGCAAAAAAAAAACAAAACAAAAGCACGTTGAGTAACCGATCCAACCTCCAAGTTCACCCCGGCCTGTATCGCTCGGTGAAATAAAAAAATGTTACAGCAGAAAATAAGGTGACATTTATGCAATGACAAGGTTTTATTACAACAGTTAAATGCAGCCAAGCCCAGTGTTGTTTCTCCTTCTCTTGCTATTCCATTTTTTTAAAAACCCTGAAACAAAGGTTGAAACAAGGCAAAGAAACAACAAACAAACAAAAAATAACCAAAACAGGAAAAAAACACTGAAACACCCCACTTATAACAGAACTCATTCCCTGGCTGATACTTCCACAGCCAGATTTAACTCCAGAAATGAAGTTTTATAGCTGTATTTAAAATCTCTTGATAGCAGGAGATTATAATGAACACCCAAACACACCCTTAAATTAGAGCAGGACACCCAGTGCCAGCCTGATTTATTGCTCATATGAGCCAGCAACATCCATGGCATCCAAAGGTGGAGTCATCAGCAAGTTGTATCAGCTCATCCCAAGCAAAGGAACAGATATTCCATTCCTTTTTTCTCAAAGGAGAATTGTATTTACAGCAGCTTAAATAGTCAGTCAAGCCCTAAGATGGCAAATTAATATTCTTTCAAAGCAAGAGGAAAACACTGATGTTTCATTTGTGATTTCAGAGAGACAATTTTCATATAAACTACAGGAAGCCTCACAACCATAAATGTAGTAAAACATGTGCTAACGCTGGCTGCCACGGCACTCTGCCCAGCTGAAACCCTATAGCACTGCCTGCATAAAAAGCTATTTTATATGGTAATATTTTTCCTTCAATTAAATCTCGGGACCTAAAGTGATTTTGTAAACATTAATTAACCCTCAAGAGCAGCATGAGGTAGGTATTATCCCAATTTTATCATTTCATTTCCATTAAAGACGTGATAGAACTTTATGTGGGTTTTTTTGCCATGCAAACCAGAGCAGAGACTGAGCAACTTCATCCTGCATTGCTGGTCATTGCTGGTAAGAGACCCCAGAAGATCCCACTCCTAAATATCATTTATTGAAAATACTCTCTATTCTCGTAATGGGAAGCTCTTCATCAGGCAATGAACCACTGAAAGTCACTGCCCAGAGCCTGGCAACAGACAAACAACAGCATCAAAAATGGGTTTGACAAATTCAAGGACAACAACTCCATAACTGGGCCATGCCAGCAGGGCAGGACATGTGAGAACCTTCCAGCATCTCTGGTTGCTGGCAGAGTGCTGGAGAGCATGGAGAAATCTGTGGGCTTTCACGGAATAACAGCTTCTACCATTGTGGTTAAAGATGCTCTTCTGGGATTTTCTTCCCAGAGATAAAACAAAAAAGAGGGGTGTGGTGGTTCCTCATAACTACTCTGAGAAACCAGTTTGACCACAGCTGTGCGTCTGGCTAGGAGAGTCACCGTTCCACAGTGTAAGTGCAAGTTACAGAGAAAGGAGGTCACATGAGTATGTCCCAGGCCAAGAAGGGGTGGGAGGAACCCCCAGAGATCTGCCCTGGTCCAAGAGCTCACTCCAGGGAGCTGGGAAGAGTCAGGCATGGAAACCTCAGGTCCCCCTGCCAGGTGTTTGCAGTCCCACAGTCAGGACTATGTGACCTCCCAAGCCTTGGCCACACTGAGCAGGGGATGCACGTTCTCCAAGCCTCACTTCAGTGGCCTCAGGAACACCTGGGAGGGCAGCAGTGCCCTGCAGCCCCATAGCAACAGGGCTTTGTGACCCTATTTCCACAGCCAGGCTGAGACAAATCTCTCTTAATTGCCAATCAAGCAACTCAGGCCAAAAGAAGAAATTATTCCACCATCAGCCTTGATCAAAAGAAATTCAGGTGAGACCTGAAGGACACAAGCAGCATGTTAGAGATATCAAACAGCTGCAACACCAGCTCATTAGATATATTTTCCCCAGCACAGACTGGCATTTACAAACCTGCTTTTGCACTCAGCTCGTTACCTTCTCCTGCTATTTGCACTCCAGGACTCCTCCAGACAGGTCAGGGCACTCCTCACTCTTGTGTTTGTCTTTCAAGAGAAGGGATTCAACTCCAAAGTTTGCAACAGGGCTTACTCTGGCTGGTAGGAGGATGCTCCAGTGTCAGCTGTGGATCCCAGTTTTCCCTGGGCAGCTGCTGGTGCTTCTGACCAGCTGGGAAGGGCCCTGGCCCTGTCCCCTTTGCCAAGGTCAGGCAGAGCTCCCAGCTCCTCATCCTGGCTGGCAGCACCATTCCAGCTGCAGCGCAGGGATCCACAGCAGCATGATCCCTGTGTGAGGAAAGCCTTGCACACCTGGAGACTGCTGCTCCCTCCCTGCTAGGGCTGCTGTAACCCATGCTGCACCAATCTTTTTATTCTGCAGGTTATTTACCCTTTTCCATCATCTGTCTGGCTTTTCTACAAAGCCCTGCCATGAAGCTGCATTGCTTTGGCTCTTACAGATCTTTCAGACCATTTATCCTGTCCTTTCATAACATGCCCCCCTTGAAAAATCTTGCTGTTAAACTCATCACCAGGACTCAGCCTTATTTTCAGGGTTCACCAGCTCTCCTCAGCACATCAGTCTGAAGCTTCACTGAGACAAGAGAATCTCTTAAAAGCCCACAGTGCAACGAAGGCAGTGGCAGAATCCATCTCATTTAACATTTCTGGGAGATCACTAACATATTTGCTATGCTACTCACATTTTTGGGCTAGGGGCAGTAGCTTTCTCTTTCTTCTACACAGCACACATCAAACCAGTACATTTCTCCCTACAGCTAAAATATTAGTGCAGCTGGTTTATATTACAGCAATGCCTAAAAGAAACCAAGTGAGACAGGGATCCCAGCATGCCAGGTCCTGTACAAACCCCACAGGGAACTGCCAGCCAAAGCCCAAAAAGCAGACAACAAATCCTGAAGGTGCAGTATGTGAGGGGAGGGCAGGTATGGAAAGATGCAGTCTCTGGTTCCAGGTTCCTCAGCAGCATGGCAGAAAAGAATCCACATCTTCAGAGCTGCTCCTCCTCACCACCAGACCATGCTGCCACCTCACAGTCATACCAAGCAGCCTCCAGGAAATTTACTGGCACTCTCTGGAGTTTCAAATAAATGCAGGAAGCTTTCCATGGAAACGGTGCAGACCAGAGGCAGTGTCTGATGAAAGGGATGGCTCTCGTGTGTAGGTAATATAGAAAATCAAAACAGTATCACAGCTTGGGACATTTGGAGTGTTTTTCCCAAATTTCTGAAGGTGGAAGGTGACTTTGGGTCATGAAAAGGAATGGTTTAGGGTTGGCTCTATGAAGACCTACAGCTGGAAATTGCTAAATATAAGAGACAGCAAAGTAGCATTAAAATCTCACTAGCATTTGATGGACATGAAAGCCTAATGCTGGTAGGAAAGCAGGGACTAAAGAAAGCAAACAGCATCCTCCTGGAATCCCTTTCGTTCTGGAAAATGTAAATTGCTATTTTTCTCTGTCAACTGCACATCCACCTACAATAAATTAGTCTTACTGATCATAATTTTATCCTTTCATTTGTGCAGCAGAAGCCTGGAGAATTGTTTCAGGCACTGGGAGAGAAGACCTAAAACAGATTTTCCCATTTAGAAAATAATTTCTCATCTTGGGTGACTGAAGAGGAAGACCAAACAGTGGTATTTGAAAGGCAGGCACAAAGAGACAGCCACGTTCCTTGAACAGGAGCTGGGACTCCCCAAACAGCTGCCCAGGCACAGCTCCAGATGCTGCTTCTGCGCTGAACCAACACATGCAAGGAGCTATTGCTTAGCAGAGTTACAAAGCATCTTGTAACAAATGGTAATGTATCCCTGGTTTCTCCAAGAAGTGTGAAAATCGTGCTGCAGGTTTGGAAACTTGGCTTGAATGTGAGGTTTGACCAAATCCACTTGAGCTCATGGTGCTTTTAGATGGAAATGTGGGACATTTGGGCAGTGCAATCCATGTGTGACCTACAGAGCTCTGTTGGAAAGCCATCCCATCCCTGGCTCATTCAGCAGTAACTTGGTGGCTTGTTTTGCTCATCAGCACATCATGGCCAGTGTCTCAGAGAGCAAAGATAACACATTACTGCCAGTTTCTCAGCAGCATCCTCTCTTTACCCCTGTTTTCCAATACCTTAAAAACCTTAAAATACCAGAAATTTTACCTTAAAAACCAGAAATTGCAGAGATTCTGAAGAGTAAATTACTTGGACTAGAGAGAACTGCTGGCATTCATGGATTCTTCTTTTCAGAAATAACATTGAACAAGTAATTCTGATTTGTCAGAAAAATGTACAGAGAGCTTCAATTTAGGGGGAAGCAATAAATATCTTGATTGATTGCAACCAAACCTGGTTGGCACTTAAAGTGAATTACTCATTCCTGGAAAGCAACATGTTAACTAGCTGATTTGGTGCTTAAGGAAGCAAAACCTTGGGTTTTTTTGGCTCTCAGAAGGGCACTGGACATTTTATAGAGATGATTTGTTGATTTCACGCGTCAATACGCTCCACAATTTGTGAAATAATGTTGTTTTGATGCATTATCCTCAGCATTCCAGACATCTGCCCCAGGGTTTCCACATGGGAAACTCTCTCACGAACCACCCCATTGCTGCTGTCCCAACTGTGGAGTCACTGTGTGAGACAAACACTGCAGATGCCACACACAAATATTGGCTTAGTGCAGTATGTTCCAAACACACTCTGGCAGAACTATTTAGTAAGATTCTGGCTATCAATAAACTTTCTGACAAAAGACTATGGAAAAAAGAATTTGCAACAGGGCCAATTTGTCATCTAGAACTGAGGTACAAGCTCAAGTCAGATGCTGCTGCCTCCCCTCTCACTTCCATCTTCCAGCTTGAAAAAAAAACACCCCAGGGAGATAATTGTGCTGATGCTATGTGTCATTTTTAAAAACTATATTATCACCAAACAGTCAGCATGTTGGTCTATGTGTTGAAATTACAGCTCAAAAACTTCCTAAGTAATCTGCCCATTAGGGAAGAATCAGTCAAGTGCCAAAGCAATGAATGAAGACAGGACTGCTTTAATCTCTGAAAAACAGAAACTTTTCCTTTAGAAGAGGAGTTGTTTAGAAGAACAATGAAACCTGCCAGTGACAGCACCTTGAAAAGGGATGAACTTATTTTGGCATCTCTCCTCCTGGTTGTTTGAAAACTGCACAGTCCCAGTTCAGAGATGTCTTTCTCCAGGAGCTATAAAAGCTTTTTCTCTCTACTCCACTCACTTTCACAAGCACACAAGTAAGAATAAAGTACTTAAAACCATGTGGACCATTTTACATTTGATGAAACATTCAGTGCTTAACAACTCCATTTAAGGCCTCTTCATCTGCTGCAGGTATTTCTGATCAGAAGGCAGAGCTGCTAGCAAAGGGAATAGTCTCCATTGGTGTGAATATGTTTATCTAACATCACTACTGAAATTAAAGAAGCCCATACATCCCAAAAAAAGGCACTGACTGTCAGGATACAATGTCAGCAGGCACTGTGAAGGATTTTCAGCTGACTTCACATCCTCACAAGCTCCTTCTGTTAAACGCTTTGGCAAGCAAAATCATCAAAACCCATAGATGGGGCTGACACGCACTTAAGTACCTCATTTTTTCAGTCTTGGTATCTATCAGCCTTAAAAGATTGTGATTTCTGAGCAGCACAATAAATTCTGGTGGAGCATATGGACAGCTGAGCTTAATCACTGCTGGCTGGCAATACAACAGCTTGTGCTTGGCCCTGCTGAGAAAAGGCTGGGGATTGGAAGCTCTTCAAGGAAAGGACAATTTCCTCCTCACGCGACTCTCAGGCACAGTGAGAGCCACCCAAACATTGCTGCCTCCTGAACTAAGGAAATTCTTCCCATGCTGACTTCTTAAGAGAGAAATCTCCAAGGTTTCTGGGCTGGGACAGGTTATACAGTACTGAAGAACTTAAATAGAAATGATATAAGGAGCTTAGTAGATAATATCAGCTTTAAATGGGTCAATAGTTACCTTGGAAGAATTGTTGAAATAAAGACTGCATCTAGCTGTAGGAGACAGATGGGAAAGTTTCTTATGTACAGCTATAAAACATAAAGCATCAGTTGGGGGGATGGTGGAAGAGACGTGTTTGAAAAGCATCCAACTGGCCAGGGAATGCTCTTGTTTCCATTTACTACCTCTTGTAGGCACAAGAGTAGCTTAAATTGTAAACACTAACACACAGCAGGTAATTGGGTATATGCAGGTGGTCAATGTCCAAAACTGAACTTTTGAACTCTTGAGCAGAGGATGATACTTCACTGCTGGCACAGCCTGGTGGTACACTTGGGTAAATCCTGGACTAAACCAGAGGTGGCACATCTTGAATCCCCCAAAGACAGATAGGACAAAATGGGACAAAATGTTACTCAAGGTTTCTGGCTGGTCTTTCACTGTGTCAGGCTCCAGCTACTGAATTCTTGCAAAATCCAGGTTGCTGATGCTAGAAGAGCTGCCACTGCTTTTGGGAACCTGCAGGCTTATTCTTGGGATTCAGTGCCTCCTCCTGACTATGGATCCTTTACACAGCTCAAGCATGCCTTTCCCAAGGCTGGTGGTTTCTGGAATGACTGTCTGGCTTCACTGCAAACATGTGGTATTTGTGGGTAAACACAGCCACACAGGCTTTGCACACAGCTAATGAACACCCCGTTGCTTCCACTGAATTATGAAAGCAGACAAGTCACATATCATTAGAAGTTGTCTTTGAATGTGTTTATCTTCAGCTTACAGTTAATGGCTCAGCATTTATGTCAAGAATTGTCTGCTGTTAGTCCTGCATCAATACCCATCAGAAATTTCACTCAAAGATGGAGAAGAAAAAAACAGCGGGAAGGCAAAATTGGAATTTATCACCTGAAAGGCACATGCAAGATCCCCAACAACTACAGCTCTTGTTGTAGTAGCTTATTAACTAGAGTCTGCCTGGCTATTCAGGTGGGCAGCCTCTCCTGATCTTCCTAAATTTTAACTTTAACAGCTTAAAAAAAATTGGTTACTCAACTCTCTCATACAAAAGGCTGTTGGAGGCATTTCTGTACCCAGTACAAGGCAGCCTCAGAAAGCTTAATCCCACCTAAGGAAATGCCATTTTAATGGAAATTCTGTTTCTTGGTTTTGTTCTTTTTGTTTCTTTGCTCAGGCTCGTTAAAGTGATTAGAGTAATACCCAAAGTAAACTGCATCCCAAAGAATTCCCTCTGTACCCAGTGCACAAAGCACAGCACGCTCCCCAGCCCCAGCTCCCTCTGTCATACAAGATAACCACACCAAGGGATCTTTAAAGCCTGTGGAACAGGAGCTGTATTAACAAAAATGAATTGCAAAGATGAGACAAAGCTAACTAACAAATAAGCAACAACCACCACCTGCTCCTTGTAGCTTTGCCACTATGTGCATGCTTGACATCAGAAACAGTTGGGGGGGGGGGGAAATGAAAAACAGAAGGTGCTGGATGGTGGGAAAAGGCTCATTTGTTCCCACCAGGTCTCATGGCGCTTCCCTACCCTTTTTCTCTCTCCATGTTGTTTTTCTTGTGTGCATCTGCACACACACAACACTGAAACCTGGCAGCAGAAATTCACTTGGGCAACCTTTCCATCGTTATCTCAGCCAGTTCTTAGCACAACACCTGCTACTTCTTTTGCAAAACAGGAAGATCCTTCTCCTTGCCCAGGCAATGCTACCTCTTGCTCATACACCTTGATTCAGGCAACCTTTCACCTGAACACCCACGTCAGTCACTTCCAGAACAGTGAATGTTGCAGTGTGATGCAGTTCCCTGTTTTAGCTGTCCCGGTCATTCCAATAAGTGAAGACACTCTGTGTTAGCCTGAGTTATGCCTCTTCACCCCCAGTAACTCCTCCACCAGCACAACAAATTCCACATCCTTGCTCTCAGGAGCAGTGAGTAATCCCACATCACCTTCCCCTTCCCATTAGCAAGGCCACCTGGAACAGCTGCTCCTCCCACAAAGGCTTCTACGGGGGTTTTTCTGTTCCTTCCTGAGCAGATCTTCCACACCATCCACACTCATTGATATTCTTCCCTATGGCCTCTTTCACTGCAGCATCTACAGCAAATTAGCAGTGAGACAGGGAGGTGGTTGGAGTTAGGCTGTATCACAGACAAAAAAGCTCTAATCACCCTAATCACACTGTTCTAACACCAGACCATATCTTTGGGTACAACATGTAACACATTTTGGACACTGCTACAATGGGAGTAATAAAATAAAATGTCTTAGCAGTGGTGTGGAAGCCCTTCAGGTACAGTTTTAAAAGGAGATCTGTTTTCTGTATCTCTTTCAAACGTGTTCTTCCCTGGAGGATGCAAGACTGTAATTTGCATTGAGTGAGGCATTCAGATGAGGTCTGGGATGCAAACAAACGTGACAAGAAGGTTAAGAGTCAGGACAGAGAGACGTGGAATGGCATGAAGCTGAGATAATCTAAAAGAAAAAATGCATCCAAATGTTCACTGTCCTTTTCAATTGCTGCTCTTCCTTTTATTGAAATGGTAGAAAATCATAGTCTGCTCTAGGATGGTTTGTTACCACCTAGAGACTTGAATTCCAGGGTTTCTACACTAGTTTTTTCAAGTCAAGGATTCCTGTCTTTCCTGAGAACAAAGTCCATAAAAAGTTGCTATTATTTACAGTCTAGTAGCGTGCAGAGGAGACCTGTGCTGGTTCAAAAACCTCTGATAAAGACACTGAAAATAAAAAGCACATAGGTTCTGAAAACAGCCCCAAAGAGCTTATAGTGTGAGTTATAAAAATTCCTTTTCAGAGATAAGTCTTAACTTCATATGGTGAGAAATGCTGGCTCTCATAGATCTGAATTTCAAAAAAACATTCTATCAACTTTCCCATAAAAATCAAGTAACTTTGGTTGAGAATATTGTTGAGAGGTGTCAGACCAAATCTAGGTTTTCAAGAGAAGTACACAGAGTTTACCAAAAAGTTTAACTATTTCTTAGCTTCTCTCTTTTTTATTCTGCAACATGCACATACAGTTACTGTTCAGTAGACCAGAAAGACAGGAGACACTTGAAATGAGGTTTTTTTTTTTGTAGTATTCACTCCAATTCAGATATTCAGCCACTCAAAGCTTTCCTTCCTGACAATGCTCTATAAATCTTGCTTTAATGCCTCCATAATTCTGTGTTTCCCGGTAAAGCTCTACTTTGGAATGGAATCAGATGGGACTTCAAGGAGAGATCCCAGAGGAGAAAAGCAACACAAATTGGCTGTGCTAGACCAGGACCCTCCGTATCCAGATAGGAAGGGAGAAGTCAGAGTGAAGTATGACAGCAGAGGCCCTGCTTTCAAGACTTTATAAAGCAAAGTGAAACTGCAATGTAATAGGATTTTCCAGTTAATGGATCTCATTAGCGAAAAGCAAAACCTCTATGGGTATTTTTTTAAGATACTATCTGGTATAAAAAGAAAGATGCATAATTAAAAATTATGTAAAAGCCTTCATGGAAGCATCAAAGTTCATCTGAGCATATAAAAGCCTGAAAAACAAGTGACAAGAAGTGCTGTCAATCGCGTTATGTATTTGTACAGCAAACACATGGCACAGGCTGGATGCTGAGGTCAACCTCAACAGCAATGCTGAATCTCCTAAAGGCTTTAAGTGCACCAGGACATTTTGGTCCTGTAATTTAATGCATATAAAGTACTATTGTATGTCCTTGCACATCTAATTCCAACCTGGCAGGGTACAAAGCGAATCCACTGTGTCTGAGTGAATGAATGAGCGCCCTCAGCCTTGGCTGCCCCCCGAGCTAACCCACCACCATTAGCAGATTCCTGCCTCAAGCTGGAAGCATTTCCACTCAAAGAGCAAGTCAAGTTCCCTTTCCCATCACACAGAAAAGCGACAGACACAAGTGCTTTGGAGGACTCATCTCTGACAGTCTCCTGGGGCAGCTGGGCAGTGTCTGAGTGGGATTTACAGCAAATGTGTTGCAGGTTAAACAAGCTGCAGTGCAGCCTCTCCCTGTGCAGGTTATCGCCTCCCACACACCTTCTGCTGTGGCCAGGCAGACGGGGAAAAGGAGGGAAACAAAACATGGCCCTGCCACACACCGAGGGGAAGAGCAGCTACAGCACAACTGCCAGGTTTTATTCATTTTGTCACTGTCACTTCACTGTGATGTGGTGGTTGTCTTGCTCCTGGGGAGAGCTTCCCCAATATCACCTCAAAGTCCAACCGGGTAGAGTAGAAATTCCTCTAGTAATGGGTAACTGCATAGAGGGAAAATTGAGAAAGCTTCCAACGTCTCAGAAAAACATGTATTCATGTACATACCATCCTTTTATCCATGCAGTCACCTACATTAGACACCATGAGGAGTCACTGCAGGTTCCCTTAGCTGTGTTGAGCAGGCAGAACCCTCTTCTGTTTGCTCTGCTCTTTCTCAAGTAAGAGACCTGAATGTCTAAACCATCCAAATATCGATTCAGTGGTACATTCTCTTCCATCTCCTCAGGGCAAATAGACAAATGTTTGGCTTTCCCTTCCTTTTCACCATTTTATCAGGTTAATTATTTTTCAAATTTAAGCAAGTTGTAGGATCCCTGATGAAAAGAGCTCTTTTCCCCTTCTCTGGGAGCATGAAAAAGGTCTCCTCCATCTCCTTTCTCCTCTTCACCTTGTGATGATTACCTTTTTGCCCCAGGTTTCCTCACCCAACTCCTTGGAGAGCTGGACTCTGCTCCCTTGGTCCCTATGCAGAAGGGCATCACTTTGTCTCCTTTCATTCCTTGAATATTAAAAGTTTCTACAGACTTGGGATTAACAAACATTCAAGATGTCCCAGGCAGTGAGAACAGGGCTGTCATGGAAGAGGTTGCTGTGCATACAAAGAAACCCTCAACAAGAGGAGTCAGCAATGCAAGGAGAATTAACAAGCACAGTTAAATAACCCTAAATCCTCATGCATATTTATAAACTACATCACATCAAAACTAAATCAATACCCTCACTAGTTACATATGGCCTGAGAAAGCAGGAGCTGGTAACTTGCTTGTGCTTTGCCCAACCAGGACAAGACCCAGAAAGTCTCCACACAGGAGTAAATTCCTGGGCTGTGAAGGTGGAATTTCAAGCTGAAACATCACAGGCTAAAATGAAGCAAAGAGGAGAGAAGGAGCAGCCATCCACAGATGGCACAAAGAATTCACCTGAGCCTCAGCAATGGAGCAAAATTTCAGTTTAAACCCTTCTATTCCTATGACAAAGAGAAAACCACCTCTGGCAAGAGAACAGGTTTCACAATTTCAGCTGCATCTCTGTAGGTGACATAAACTACACCCCCCAACATTTCATACCCCATGTGCTGGGTGAGACTGTTCACATGGGGACTTCCATCAGCACAACCATCTCCTTAAACATCCCTTCTTGGCTTTCCCTGGGGGAAAATACCTCTTGGTTGCCTGCAATGCTTCAATTACTATTCATGTCTTTTCAAGTAAACGCAGTTTGAACCAAAGATATGGGAAAATGCTTTAAAAAGTCACACTGGGATCGCCAACCCATTAGCAAAATGTCTCTGTCAAACATGCTAAACCTGACTTACATCACTTCAACCCCAACAACACATTTTCCTTATTCAGGCTTAGACTGCTGGGAAGTTGAGCCAAACCCAATTTGAATCTACCTTGAAATATATTTAGTAGACACAACTGTCCAATCCTGAGTGCATGACTTAATGGTCTGAAATACAACTGTCCTGCCTCCAGTTTGAGTTTATTTCACCAGTTTTACGTCACTGTGCTAATGGACTGGACAGCAACCAGCACATTTTGCACAGAGATGTGAAGGGGCAATGATTTTAAATTTCACTGCCAGGTTTTTCCAGAATTATGACTGCCAGGCCAATCTTTAAACTGTTAAGACCCTACAAAACCTCCTTCAAAACACAATACTTCCTGCTGTATAAAACTCAGGCTTTGATTTTATCATCGCTTTCCTCATTGCCAACATACATCACAGCATTTTTATGAAAGAAAATGGTGGATGAGGGGAAATTCAACTTTTCTGGTGTTTCTCAGTGAGAACCCAGTTCTCCAGCCTTTGTGTAACAATCTGGGGAGGCGAGGACAGCTCAGCCTTACACTACAGCTACCACAACACGCTCCTGCACTGTGGTAGTTACTTCTTTCCCATTAAGTTTTAATTAGACAACACATGCATGACTTGGAAACACAGCCTGGCTGCAGATGAGAAGGAATCTTTTCAACTTCATTTGAGCAAACCTGAAAGAGAGCCTTCCTGTTCTTCTCTAACCACAGATTTTCAGATGGCATCTTTAAGCACACAGTCGCCCTGAATTTCAGGGGTCAGACCACATTGGCTAGGGAGAATGCTATTTTCCTTCCTTGTAGGAACTACCTGGTCCTTTTCTATATTTCAGTTAAGTGTTTTGTTTTTAATGCAATTTTAATATCTTAAAATTACTGCCACTTCAGCTGCACTCTTTGGTGGTACTGGGTCTCCAAGGGAGCTAAAGGTATTTACTGAGTTATTTTCATGAGCAGAACCCCAAATTGTCTTTCGTATGGAATATACTGACAGAAAGCAGGAATTTTCTGCCTGAAACTGAGAAGTAGACAAGCACCTTGGAATTCATTTGACTGAGCCAAAAAGTGGCCTCAAGAACAATGATAAACATCTCAGTTGCATACATTTAGACATTTTTATCCTCCAGCAGGTCAACAGTAGAGGAAAAAAAGATCAAGAGGGGTGATAAAGGAAAAGCACATTTGATGGTAGCAATTTCAGAAAAAAATATTATTTTCTGTAATCACTGTGAAAGGAGTAAAAATCTCTGCCATCGTCTTGCTTAACAGAGCTCAACAATGCTTACATTTCACTTGAGAGGAAATATCTGTTTTCATTATTTCAGCCCACTCAATCACTCCTCCTCCACTTTCTTCTCCAACTTCAAACCTCGACTCGGATGTATTCACTTACTGGAGTTTGCAAATTGCTAATCACCCATTGGCAGTATTGATCTGCACGTTTTACTGCAGTCAGAATGAGACAGCACAGGCTGGTGAATAGACTGTGAAGACAGAAAAATGAGATTAACCAGCTTGCCTCATACAGATCGAGTTATCTGTTGCCTTGTTCACTTTTCATGAAGCTTCCAGAATGCAGCAAACTGAATCTCCTTAACTCACAAGACAGGGCTGATACATAAGTCCATTAGAAGAAAATATCAGAAAAAGCAAGTAACACAATTTCATGGAAAACAGGTCTTGTCAAACAGACTTGAAGAGATTTCAAGTCCAGTTAACTAAGATAACTGTGTTGACACAACAGAATAGGAATTCTGTAATATATTTGCCTCGGTATCAAAATCGCATTTTCTTTTAAAACCAGCATGATGCAAAATCAGACTATGGCAGTTTTTAAATGGCCCAAAAGCTGATGAACTAATAGTGACATTTCCCTGTTACTTTCCCAACAAGAATTGCTCCTTTGGCCGATCGTATGCAGCACACATTCTCTAAGATACATAAGAAAATAATAAAGCCTTACTAAAATATGCAGATAACACAAAGGCAGAATTGTAGCAAACAATAAAGCCCACCAAGATAGCTTAGAAATCTGATTGTGCCAGGCACAATCATTTTCTATGAATTCAAATGCACCGTGAGAGATCCCAGAGAGCAGAATGGTCTCAGGCACAGAACACAGCAGGTACTTTCTGGGAGACAGTGTCTGTGAGGAGGCCACAGTTAATAACCAAGGGTTACCTCTAATTTAATGCTGTGTGGGAAAAAAAAAAAAGCAAGGAACAGCCAGAATCTTTATGTATCATTGAGCAGGAAGGACTAAAGAAACAATACTGTCCCTGAAGGCAGCACTGATGAGACCCCTACAGTGATAACACACCCAGGTGAGGTGTGCAGGTGTGAGAGTGTTGCTGAAAATTAAGGAAAGTGGTGAGAAGATTTCCATGAATGATTCATGGTCTGAAAAAACACATCTTCCACTGAGAAATTAATGGAAATCAAACTATTTTATTTGCTATGGAGAAGGCAGAAGCAATTTGATCTGGGTTTTCAGTGGAAATCTGACACTAAATGGTTCTTTAATGTAGCAAACAAAAGCGTGGAGAGAACCCGATAGCTTCACTTCATGGTGAAGCCAATGAAATGGAAATAATATATATTTTTAATAGGGATGGCTAACCAGGGAAACCAATACATTGTCTGTTACTTAGTGTCTTTAAATCAATATTTGATATCTTATTAAAAAGAGTCTATGGAGCAACCACAAGTCACTGGGCAGATTTCTCTTAAAACTGTATTTTTGTGTTATATCAGACTAATGGGTATTCTTTTTGTCCATAAACCTCTTAATTCAACTCATTCCATTTCTCCCAGTTCAAAAAAAAGTGTTATCCAATACTTTTATCCATTCTCTCTCATATCATTAATTCCCCCTCTTACTTTATAAGCCTCCAGACAATTCTGTAACTTCAGCGTTTATTCCTCTTAGACATAACAAGAACTTAGATGTTATCACTGACAGTTTAATCTTTTTCAAGGAGAGTTTTAATTTGTAGAGAAATTATATTAGAATCAATGCCTCTAAATATAAAAATATTTTCAAATCTATGTTCATTTCAATATTCCAGAGCGGCAGGGCTGCTCAAATCCTCAGGTGATGGAAAATCAGAATGATACTTAAGACCCAGCCACTGAGATTGTGCTTTTTTCCCTGAAGGAAATGTCTTTCTAACAGTCATAATGACAACTTGAACATGTGGATGCTGATCCATACAGATGTAATCCGGCTCATTGGAAAATTACAAGGGTTATTTGGTGTTTAAGAGTGCAAAAAAACCAGAGAATGGAAACAGATTTGTCACCTGCCATCTTTTTTGATCTCTAGGCTTTACATTAGGGAGTGTCCATTCTGATTTAAAGGGAGTAGTAAAGCCAATTTAAGAATTATTTTTCTGGGAGATGATTAGGAGAGAAACAAAGATGGACTAAGATGTGAAAGCTCTACATGTCACAAAACACAAACACACCTCTATCTACAATACCGCTGACCACATGTACACATTATTTGTAAAATAACCATTCTGCACACGTGTTCACCCTCATTAAAGAAGCTCTAACAAACCGTCTCTCCCATTTCCACCCAATATCCTGCTGCCAGTCTCCCACCTCCCCCAGCTGCCCTGTGAAGGCAGCACCTGACATCAAGTCTTAAGCACTTTTGGGGGGGGGGGGTGCTTGAAGGACTGCAGAGAGGAAGGGAAGCAGAAAAGCAAACACCTTGAAAAAGAACCATTTCCCCCTGTAATCCCATATTATTTCTGCTCCACCATGCACGAGTCACAGAAACAACAACATGACTGTGGTTCTTCATGTGCCTCAAGCACAGTTTCAGACAGATAAAAAATTATGGTTCTGCCCTCAGGAAAGACCTGGAACATCATGAGCAGCCACACTGGGAAAGCTAGCTTCACCAGCCAGCTGCACACTGGTCTTCTCCAACAGATAAAACCCAGCCCACTACTCTCAGGCTTTGTTCTCCCCAACTACCTCCTTGTCACTGCCAGTAATTCTAACCCAAATTACAAATACAGGAGACCATAACATGGTTGCCTCTCTATACTAATAAGAAAAAAAAATCACAAATATCTCTAGTTCCTCAATACATGCCTGGTTTCTCTGCATCCATAATAAGCTTGTCCACATTCAACTTGGAAATACTATTCAATTTTATGAATTCTGCCTGGATCCGTACCAACCGCAAACTCTAATTTGTTTTCTGAATGTTATCTCAACTGTAAGAACTGATCAGTGCCTTCACTTCAGCTCTGCAGCCTGTATATTAAGTTAAGCCACACACAAATGTGTTTGCCTCTCTCAAAAGCTCTTAAATGAGATAGCCTCCCATGGAAAAAGAATGGAATACCACCTGGCAAAGAACAAGGAGTGCTGCTCTGCCAGGTGAGATGGTCAGCAAATTTTGGGTTACCAGGCTGGGCAGTCCATGTAAACCTCTGTGAAGATCAGCCAGCTGTGCCCAAAGAAGTCCAGAGCTGCTCCAGGCAAAATTAACTGGGCCAGAATCTGACAATGGACCAAACCTGGTAGATTTGGACAGGTGTAGTAGATGCTCAAAGGAAATGTGTTACTGCAAAACCTTTTTCTTTCAGAATTGTTTCCCTCCCTCTGTGATCTCCAAACCACACTGCGCCAACAGGGACTGCTGTGGCCAAGGGCCTGAGCATCTCCTTCACAGCACAAGTGACCACATTTCAGGGATATTATCTACAGATTGCACAGAAGCCACTTACACTCAGCCACACCCACACCAGAGCTGGAAGTGGCATCACCTCCTGCCTGCCAGACCTGTGCACTGCCAACATCCCCAGCTCTGCTTTGGCACCATCTTCCTCTTGCTGCTGCTGAGCTTTCTCTCCTGCCTCTCCCCCTCATGATCATTTACATGGAGGTTTTACTTTTCCAGACATAAGCTTAACAGACCAAATACTTATAAATAACTGAAGAACAGAGCCTGAGGTCTGAGTTTTTTTGCTTGTAACAACCTTATTGCTAATTTGGGCTTCTGTCAGGGATGGGTTTTGTGCTACCACAGAGACCAGAGAACCTTTGCATTCAAGAGATTAAAAACTTGTTCCAGTGTTCCTGACACAGGGTTGGGGGTGGAGAACTACTCTTATTGTGGGCAAGTCACTGTGCTGCACTGCCAGTTCTCATCTGGGCAGCTGCTGCCAGTCCAAAGCATTATCACCACTGAAACAGTCATGTGTATATAGAGTGCAACAAGCACCCTCAAAGAACAAGGTACTTGAAGGCAGAAGATGAATTCAAATCCAGTTTTTTGTATATTATTTTCTACAAGTGAACTCTCAAGTGCTCAGTCTCTAAGCTCTTGAGAAGGAACGGTAGCTGAAAAAACACAGGGACACAGGGGAGCAACAGGGGAGTGAAGTAATGAGAGATTTGTCTGCTAATGCCAGCATTTCAAAAGACAAATTTTACTTATTTTCAAACCAGACAAATATTTTCCAGTTCTCTTTCAGGAAATGGGAACATGCAGATTGACAGCAGACCCAAGGTTGCTTAAATCCTGATCTATAACCTGGCTGCCAGGGGATGCTGCAAGGGATTTGTAACCTTCAGCCTTGGCTGGTCTCTCAGACATGCAGCAGCCTTTGAGCAGCTGTGACAGGCATCCCAAACACTGCAGAAAAAAGGGAGTTGGTGTGGCTGGAGGAAGAGGATGCAGGAGGTTCCTGTGCGAAGCACAAGCAAAGAAAGCTAAGAAGGCCCCTCCATGGGACCACACTGTTCCTCTTAGCCATAAGCAGATCCCTCCTAGGAAGAGCAGCATGAGGTAAAGTAAGATATTCCAGACTCAATTTAAATGGCTCCATCCCTTGCAGTCACATTGACCAGAACCACCTGAAATCTCCATTTATCACCTCCCTATTTTAAAACTAATCGATACCACTGCGGGACAGCAACTTTCTGTATAAGTAGAAAACAAGATGGCCTGGAGCCCTGGGAAATTCTCCCTGCTCCCCACCAGCTGATACCAGCTCTGATCCTGTGTCTGC
Organism: Geospiza fortis; assembly: GCF_000277835.1. Taxonomy (NCBI): domain Eukaryota; kingdom Metazoa; phylum Chordata; class Aves; order Passeriformes; family Thraupidae; genus Geospiza; species Geospiza fortis. The sequence continues at coordinate 1,897,905 of NW_005054319.1, read as the reverse complement.
ATCACGCACAGCCAGGGCTGTAACATGGCCTTAAACAATGCAGCAGCAGCAGCTACTTTGCTTCCAGCAGCTCAACAAGCCTCGAGCTGTGAGTAGAGAAAGAGCCCCCTCTGCTTGCTTCTCCACAGCAGTGTGTGCACAGGACCAAGGGTTTAAACGAGGGGAAGGGAAGGAGTAGGTGGGATGCAGGAGCTGTAAGTGCTGTTATAAACCCATGTGTGTGTCTGGAGAGTTTTGAAGGGGAGAGTGAATACCTGAGAAATAGAAAAAGGTGCAATCCACAGGCATATGCAGCTCTTCAGCTGTAATTTGTGGTGTCCAGAAGGCTAAAAGCTTGTGGAATGAGGGACTGAGTTGAGCTGTACTCTGTGGGCACAGGCGGCAAAATGCCACCAACTGTCCCATCAGAGTTTTTAAGTGATTGTCAAGAGAAGCTGGGAAGGAAGTTAAGTAACCAATGAGGGTCCCTGAAGAGAGAAAGAGGGTGGCAAAAGTGCAACAGTAGAAGGAAAAGATGGAAAAGAATTTGTATGCCCCTTGACCCTCCTGGGTTTTTTAAGATGCATAATTGCTATGGTTGATGACCTGGTGGTTTGGGTGTCAGAGCCCACCTGAATCTTGTCACCACAACAGCCTGTACTGATGTAACTTCCAGAGGAGATACACCCACTAGAAGTTAAATACCCTGGCACAGAAAGGTTTTTAAACAACTCTGCTCTTTCCTTCATCCCATACTCTTGCTAGTAGCATGCACATTAAAAATAGCTGAGGAGCCACGCACACTAATAATACAAACCACAAGTGTTTGCATTAAGTTTTACCAACCTCATGTAAATCAGCCCATAAAGGCTGGTAGCCCGTTATATACTATTCAATCACTACAGCAAGCGCCCATCCTGTGCCTTTCACAGTGATCTGTAGCCTGGAACAGGTTCATAAACAGCTCAGAAAGGCAGCTGCTGTAGATTTCACTTAACTCCTTATCTATCTGCTTTAAACGGATTAAATGACTATGTCATTAAAATGCTCGAAGTAAGCCTTTGATCATAAACTTCTCATCATTTTACAGTTATTGAATCTGATCCCTAATGAATCTTATTCTGCCATATTTCTGTCTCTGCTCCCGGCCTTGCTCCCCATTAGTCCTGGCTGCTCAGGCCTAATACAGCTGCTTTGTATGCCTGACCACTGGCTCCTTACAGCCCTCGATCGTAGCTGCTGATTGCCCAGCCCAGAGGAAGGATGAAGTGCAGGAATTTCATTTGAGGTAGGGTCAGAAGGAGCGAGAAAATAATCCACAAAATACCAACCACACCAAACAGCCTCTCCATATTCACTGCACAGCTGCGTGACTGCAATTCCTTTCTGAGCGCCCTGCACCGAGCAGAGAGGGGAGCACTGTGCTCTCCAACATCTTACAGACAAAAAGGTGGTTTATTTTCATAGTAAAGGGGTACAAGAGAAAAAAAAAAAAACAAAACACACTACTGAGATCAAGGGATTTTCTGCCACAGCACACCAGCAGATTTTAGCAGCTGCAATGAAGGATGCGCCTGATCTCAGTATGAACAGAGGTGGGGGAAAGCATGTGGTGTCCAGAAGTGACCCAGCACAAACACAGACAGCAGCCCATGTCTAAGCACAGCAAGAAGAAAGCCACTGCAGATCCTGGGAAAATGGAGGGAGACAAAACATCCAGTGCCCTGGTCCACAGATGAGCCAGTAGGGCTGGCAGTAATCAAAGGAGAACAGATGCTTACAGGTCAGCAATGATCACTAGAGATGGGGACCACTGAGGTCATTCTGCATTCCAAGTTTTGCTCCAAACTCAACCAGGTGACAAAAACCAGCTATTAAATGTGGTGCCAAATCTCATTTCTTGCACTAGTTTAGTTTTGGCAAATCCAAGGGCCTACACACAAGGGCTGGCAGGAGGGATCTGCAAACGTTAAAGATGATAAACAGAGAGGGTCTTCTGACCCTACTACAAAGTAGACTTTATAAAAGTATTTGTTTTTAATATCAGTATACTATAGCCTAAGTTCCTGTATTTTCTCCCTGAGAAGAAGAAAACCATGTTCTGAAATTTCAGAATTTGTTTTTTTCTAGGGAAGCTGATTCCCATCAGGCACAACAGGAAGAAAATGCCCAGGAATTAATGTCAAGCTGTCATTCAAAACAATGTAGGAGAATTCTATGGTCAGAGTGGTTTTCATCCTTCAGTATCAGTAGGCACAAGAGGGAAAAAAGAAGGTCCTTCTAGTAGCCACAGGAGAGGAAAGGTACTGAATGTGCAACGTTACATGAGCACCAAATGCTTGTTTCAGCTGTGAACTCTATTAAAGTCACATGAAAGTGATAAAATGAATGCTGAAAACTGCATGTTTGATATGGAAGAGGCCCATTATGTCAACTTGCAAAGTCCTTGCCAATGCAGCAGACTGACTAATGTTAATCATTCTGCTTTCTAATTATCTTACCATTATAGCAATTTCCCTGATGATCATCCCTTTTTTTTTCCTTCCCATTTTGCTGTTGTTCAGTGGTTTTCAATGATGCAGGCTGTAAGGCTTGGACCACCTCTTGGCCATTTGAGTGTTTCCAAAGAATACACCAAAGGGTGTGTTATTATCTCTCTCCATCGCTCCCTTGGCTTTCCAGGACATACTTTTAAACAAAAGGATGGGAAAGAGGCGGATGCTGCTTTGCTTCTGTCCCCTCAGATGCTGTGCACTGAAACAGATTGGCTGTGGAACCCCCCCAGTTGCCCCAGTGCTAACCTCTGCTAGCACTGGTCCTCTGGCAGAGTGTACCAGTGCTGGCCATGATGGGACAGCAGGAACCAGCATCTTTGCTATCACCCAGCTGGAGTGAGACTGCCTTAGTAATTGCAGCACAGCAAGAATGGATTTCATTTATTTTCTGCTTTATTCCAGTGAGAGAGAGAGAGGGAGAGAGGCCAGATTTACCCAGTGGCCTCATTCCTACCCCCAGAGCATGAATTACTTACGGATTTCACAGTGAGTAGATAGAAGCAGGGACACAGACAAATTCCTAGAACCAAGGAAGTGATCGGTCTTTTCTGCCTCATCACCCTCATGTACATATTGTGACATTTTAATTAGCTTCCCCCATGTTTGACAGACATCCTGTGTCATGCAGAGAAACCACAGTTTACTCCTTATCTTCACAAAATTTGGGAGCTTTAAAAAAACCCACCAAACATCAAAAAACCCCAACCCGGTTCCCTCTCCCTTCAAACCCAAGCAATTCAATTACTTGCCAGATAGCACTAAGAATCCATTAGAGAAGAATATATTCTGTATTTGCTGTGGAAATCTCCTGGTGATCTTATCTGTCTCTCAGCTCAAGCTCAAAGCTCAATTGTTTTTTTCTGCCAGTGCAAGGAGACTTCAAGCAGCACTGACATCTTTTCAGATGGGGACAGTCGTCTCATCTTCATTTCAATTTTACAAGAGTAAGAGAGATTTGTGGATAAACTGAAACAATAAGAGGAATGGCTATGGGGCAATCTATTGGATTCTGAACAGCTTTGAGTTAACTGCTCCAACCAGCAAATTCAACATTATCCTGAGCTGCCTGCCTGAAGAAATAAATACTTCAGAAGCAGCCTTGCCCAGACACAAGTTTTCAAGTTATCATTGAGTAAACTGGTAGAAGGGCATCATCTCTAACTTTCACACATATCTAAAGGACTCAGACTATCTTTTTGATCCCTGGAAGCAGAAAACATCAGTAAAGAGCATTAAGTTGAACGAAACAGCCAAGGAACTAAAATGGGAAGGATGAGAGGGTAGGCTTAGGAGGAATACACTTGGTAAATTGACCTACAGGTCTGTTTGCAGCATGTCCAGTGTTTCTTTTCTCTAGGATGCTTGAGAGAATGGACCACACAAAAATCTCCAGATACAGACACAGATCTGTCTTCTAAGCAGTGTCAAACAGAAGCATCACACTCAGAAGATGTCAGAGACCTTGAGAAAGCAGGAAAGTCAAAAGATACTGCCATTCAATCCTCAAACTGTTTGCTATAGAAGTTACTGTCCATGTGCCACCATGGCACAGCCACTTGGCAGCACTGGGGAAACCATTTCATGTCATACAACCACTGTTCCTTCCCCTGAAGAGGATGTTAAGGAATGTCTCCAATACTGCCCCCTCCTTCACTTCAGCGTCTGTGAGCCTGATGGGCACAGTCTGACATGCTGGTTGTAGCATATCCAAGGAAAAAGCCCCAGCCCACACCCACTGTCTGTTCTCCCTCCTGAGCAGGCATTTCCCTCCCTGCCATCCCTCTGACCACACTCCAGCTGGATTCTGTTGAGCCAATGTAGGTGATAGTCCTATTTTACACCCAGCTACATCAAGTCATGTCTACATTTAAATACATTGACATGCATTCTAATAATAATTTGCAAATATATATATACATATATAAAAAATTAAATTCCCCAGTGTTGCATTTAAATGTTCAGGCAGCTCCACCATGTTAATATTAATCATAAGAGCTCACACATATCTAATCACACTTTTCCTTGCACACTGACAGATTGACCTCTGAGCAAGCCCTGACTCCTTGGGAAATCACCTTAAGGTCAGCAGCTCTGGCTGTGATGGATCTAGAGGGAAAGCAGCTCCACAGCTGAGCTCCCTTGCAGACTGCTGTCAACAGCTTTTCACATCCCTCTACTCATAAAAATGAGAAAATTTCTGTAATTACTACTGATTGGAACTGTGGTAGCACTGCACAGGGAGAAAGAATGCATCCACTGGAAGACAACCAAAAATACACAAGAGGACCTCTGGAGAGCTCATCCTTGCTGCACAGCCTTCATGTTACTGGTTTTTCAAGTTTTTCATCTTACTAGAGCCAGAAGCACAATGAACCCCCTTTTCAAAAGCAGAGTCTTTGTTCTGAAAGGTCACAATCTCAACTGAACATCTTCTGTCATGTCCAACATGCACAACAGCTTTCAGGGAAATTTTATTTCGTTTTAAATGTCCTGCCAAAATTGCAAAGAACAGGCACAGAGCTGCTGCATCATTTAGGAAATGTGGGGTTTAAATGTTGATCAGAGGAAGCAGCAGAGCTCCTGATGGAGCTGAGCCCCATGCTCGGGTGAGCACGGCTGTGATGGATGCCCTGGGAGCCCTCCCAGCTGCAGGGAACACAGCTGGGCTTTCCAGACACCCTCCTGAACACACAGAACCCCCTCACTGCTCATTTTTTTTGAAAGATATGAAGGGGATGCTCTTCTCACAGCACTTCACTTACTCTGCCACTCCAACTGTCCATCCTCATTTAAACAGAACTGCCTCTCTACCTAAATTAGGCATCATCTTCCATTCCATTGTTACCTGTCTTTCAAATCTAGCTAGGAAAGCTGTCAAAAACAATTACATTTTTCCTGACTTGTCTGGATCCATGTCTCTTTAAAGTCTTCTCAAACACCAGCAAATGGAAATTGAGCTAAAATTGGGCTTGGAAGGACCTGTATCATGGTCTGTGTTCAGAGTGTGCTGACAGAAATGCTCTGTTATTGGGATGTTACTTCTCCCCATTTACTCCCAGGCACACCACGAGCCTGCACTGCCAGATGAATGGCAGTGCCACATCCCAGTGACAGAGGCATGTTGAGTTTCCCTCCTACTATCTGAAGAAATTGTTCAGAGAAAACCCATCTTTATAATGTAAATCTCTGCCTCCAAGTGTCACAGAGGTGGTAGGTCAGGCTGATCAAAGGGAAGAGTTCTGGGATGTGTAAGATAACATACCAACATCTCACATGCTTGAATCCCCCTGACAGAGGCCACACAAAAACGTGTTTCTCTGATGCACACTGCCACCCCCACCAGTGCCTCAGCTCAGAGCATCTCCCCCTTTCCTCATGTGCATTTTAACATCAGTACAAACACTGCCCACTCTTCACTGTGACACAAAACAGGCAGAATTTTCCTCTTCCCCTCATCACACACTCAGAGAAAATATTATTAAATTCCAACTTATTTCTTTTCCATAATCTGGGTGACACCTCCTGGCCTTTTGTCTCCTAGAGATGGTATCAAGTTTTACATGTACCAAGAAGTAGAGGAAAAATATGGCACCATAACCAGAGTACCAAAAGAATAAAACTGCTGAGGAATATTACTGAAAACTTGGACTTTACAAAGCCAGACCACAACAGAAATGGCAAAGACAAGGCCAGCATGAAACTGTGATCTATTACCTTGTTTTAATCAAAAACTCAGAAATAATTGGGTCATCAACCAAAGGCTGAAATGGTAATGAGTAATGAAAAGCTCAGAGCCTAACATGGAGAGAGCTGCAACTCATGGACATGGTACTCATAAAAGCCTGAGAGAAAGCACAAAGCTTCAGTAAACAAACCTTGTGAAGTGTTATTTGCCTTACACAGGTCTAAATGACATTTTTGTTTTGTCTCTGTGACATGGAAGCAGAATTCAAAGCAGCAGAAAAATAATAGAAAATGAAGAAAGAAGAATTGAAAACTAATTTGTGCCACTGAATGACTACAGAGAAAAACAAGAAAACTATAAAGGGACAGTCACTCTTATTGCTTCCTGAAACTTTGCTTTTTCTTTGTGAGAGAAGTAAGATTAGAGGAGTTTAAAAGTGAAGTCTCATTTTAAAATGGTTGTTTCTGTCTCATCAGCCTTGGCATTCACCCACAGGGTGATTCTGAGGATCACTGAAACACACAGAAGCCTTCTGGAGTTGCTATTTACTACTACTTGACTGGCACACATTTCAAGTTTTTGGGTGGGAATTTAAATACAAAACTGAGAGTTTGAATGTGCAGTTGTAGCTGAAATTACTAATTTTTGTATATTGTTGCCCTTTTCATCATACAAGACTACCAATGGTGCCTCTGTCCCCTCACTCCCGTGAAGGCAGTGCACTCACCCCAGATTTAGTGCTCTGGTGCCATGCAACCAAGCCTTGTACAACTTTTAAAACATCACCAATTATCGTGCAACACCTGTTCAGAAAACCAATGTTTGTTCCAAGCCAGCTTTCTTACACCACAGAAGGACTGGAACAACTTCCTGCTGCTTGCCCCTGCAGAACACACGTGCTGCAGGAGCAGCCTCCTCCTTAGTGTAGCAGCATCCTCATCTGCATTTTGTGCTCAATTTTTCTACTCCAGCATGGATGGCACCTCCTGAAGTTCATGCTTCCTGTGTAGTGGAACAGCGACCTTTTCCAGCAGGACATTTCCCATGGCCCAGCTCTCCCTGCCTGCTCTGAGCTCCCCATGCTGCTGCTCAGGTGCTGACACTCAGTGCACTGACCTTTCCTGTTTCAGAGCTGTTCAGGAAATCCAACGCTCACCCTTCCTCCCCCTCTGCTCATCTAATGAGCTTTGTGATGCCACACAGCTGCTGATATTTTCAAGGGTAGTGGCAGGAGAACATTAATGAATTTATTCTGGATTTTCGTGTTAAATGTATTATGCAAATGTTAATCAGTTTCTGCAGAACTTTGAGAAAGGTGATGCATGAAATAAACAATACGGTGGCAGCTCTGGCAGTAGAATTTATAGAGCTTCAGGTTTTTAATATTCAATGTGTGAATCCCTTTAAAAAAATTTTTTTTAAAGGGCATGTTGGTAAAATTTTCTTGCACAAATGTGAACCTGTGCACTCGTGGTCTCTGATGTTAACAAACATTAAAAGTCTGTTCTGTGCCTGTCCTCGTTTCCTTCGACATCCACTTTGCACATCACATTTATCAGGGCCACCAAGGCCATCAAACAGCTTCTCCTTGAACCACCTAATGACAAACCTGCAAGTAAATGGCATGTGTATGCTTCTCCTCTCTGCTCCCGTGGAATGTTTCTAACTTCTGTTAATTCTAAGAACAGCAATGTATTCAGAATTAACACATACAAATATTTGCATAGCCCCAGCTAATTCAGTGTCACGCAATCCCCAGGGGCTGGATCACAGCAGGTTCTACACTCCTTCCATTTTACACCAGTTCTAGGATTTCCTGCAGTACCTAATCCACGTGGCATGAGATACACAGTGTTTTTTTCCCAAACAACACATATAATCCTTTCAGCACCATTTATGGGTGCATTACAGGGGAAGCTCTTTTCCCTCCCATTCATCTGGGTGAAACTTCAGCACATCCCCTTTAGCAGCTCCCTGAGAACACCAGGGACACCCACACAGCAGAGCAGCTCAGACTTAGCTTCTCCTACCCATCTCAAGAGATAATTGAAGTGAAGGTGGTGTAACAGCACAGGTGTTGCCCAGACCAGGACACGCTGGGTGATTCCACAGCGCCCCTCTGCCCTGGCACACTGCTGCCTGTGCCACCCTATCTCCACTGCTGTTGTCATCCCCAGAACCAGACCCATTGGCCCCTCAGCCAGCTTCCTGTGTGAATATTCTCCCCTGTTTTATGCAAGCATTACACACCTCTGAGCTGTCATAAATTAATACCCATGATGTCTGTTTATCACATTTTCCATTGTTGTTTTGAGCAAAAGTGTGGAGTGATCCCCAGAGTGGTCCCTGCCTATATACACTTGAGCAGGTACACTTCCTTAGGTCAGGGCAGACCTGCTGCTGCCTGTGAAATATAGAGGATAAGCTTTGCCTGTAAAAGATGAGTTTATTGCTGTTTAAATCCAGGAGTCTGTGGAATGGATCACAAATCACTCTGTTCCCCATGAACTCGATGCACTGGATGAGTGGGGCAGCACAATATGATCCAACCTTCTGCAGTCCTGGACCTGCACCTCTCTTCATCTTCTCTTTACAGATCTCCTCCTGTATGCTGTCAGTTATTCTATCTCATAATTAAGTCCCTCTGGAGTACACGCAAATTTGTTCCTACACCTTCCCACAAGCAGTACCTGACTGAAGAGATGCCAAGTGAGTTGCCCAGAACCAGCTAAAGAAGCCTTCTAGAAAAAAAAAAAAGGAAAAAGGAAAAAAAAAAAAGCTGAACTTAGGTGAGGTTTTCAACAGGGACCAGCTGTGCTACAGAGGCTAACACAGACCTCTGCATGCACAGATGAACAAAAAAAGGACAGGAAGTTTGTGAAAAGGGAAGGCATGGAGATAATCCAGGAAGAACATGAGCATTTGGGAGGCCAATTAGAGAACCTTGAAAGGTTGACTATGTCCTTTTAAGTTTTATAACAGTGTAAATGATTCATTCATCATTCTTTACTGGTCACAAAATGAACAGTTAGACTGTTAAATGACCTCAGCTTTCCCTTGGGCTCTTAACTCCAAGCTAGTCACTGCCTGGCTGCCAAAGCCCTAACCATAAAATGAGTCATTAATGCTTAAAGAGGAGAAACATTCTCTGTCCACCTTCCCCTGGGGTACAGCTCCCAGATGTTTTGTTATTCCCTCAAAATACAGCAATAGAAGAAGGAGGAGACCAGCCCAACCACAAGGGTTGCAGAGAAAGGGAAACACGTGAATGCTCTGGGAGTCAAGCACTTCTATCATTCATGGGCATCTCACTCCTGGAGAACTAAACCCAGCAGGCACTTCTCTCAAGGGCACTATAATAGACAATGCAGTCCCTTCCAGTCCAACAGCAAAGTTTAACATAAATTCCAGCTTCTGTCTGGGGTAAACTTTCTGATGACTGCCCCCACACTATGTAGTCAGTCAGCTCTTTCAGAGCTTTGAAATAATAGGCAAAAATCAATAATTTCAAAATGTATGAATAAAACTGCATTTTTGAGTGTGTTGTTGTCTTATTGCTGACTCACAGAGAGGCTAAACACAACCAGTTACTACTGTGAGCAGGAACATGGCAGTCAAAGCTGGACAGTCCAGAGTTTGTGCCAATTCATGACCCTTTCCCACAGACAAACTGCCCTTGTTGGGTTTTGTCTACTCCTGAGATCCTCTCCCAGTTTTCTATCAGGTTTTCTTGACTGCCAGCATGCACAGGTGATTCTTTTTACTCAGAAACAAGACAGAAAATACAGATTCTTTCCATTTAGCCTCATAAATACACATGCACATGCTCAAAGGGATTAAGCTGCCAGCTTGGCTATGGGACTAGAGGTGATTTTCAAGCCCAAACACATCTCCTTGTAAAAAAAACCACCCATCTACTTGCCTTTTATCCATACAGATCCACTTATCTGAACTCTAACTGGAGTTTCATTTTTCTCACCAACCAGCTGTGAACTAATTACGAGGACTTTAACTAGTCCTGCTCCCTCTCCAAGCATATGGATCCAATTAAGTCAAACTGCAGCTGATTTTAATCAATCTTCCTTGAAGCAGCCAACCTTGAAGAATCTCTTCTTCAGCTGGAAGAGTAGAGGAGAGCAGGAAAAGCAGGAGAGTAGTATTTGCATAAGGAACACTTCACATCTGCTTGGTTGCCTGTAAACACAGGGCTCCTAGCAGTAAGAAATGCTAATTGAACACTCCTCACAACTCCTTCCTCCCACTTTATCCAAAAAGCACTGATTTGATCAGTCTCTTTTGTTCCTGGCATCAAGCTGCACTTTTCCACCAGCACCTCTGGAAGATGGTCCAGGTCATTTCAGATAACAAACCAACCAAGCCTTTCTCTGAAATCTCAGCCTGCCCACCATGGGCCAAGGAGTAGCAGCTCAGGTTTCCTGGAAATGTTATTTTGCTTCATCAAAAGGAAGAAGGGTAGAGAAGATGAGATAAAATTGTGTGTTTAAGCCCACTCTTTTCATATTATTTGAATCCCTCTCCTGAGCCAGGGTTTCAAATGTTTTCCTTAAGATAATATCCTGGGCACCAGGGAGACAGTCTCAACCGGGTGTCATTTCTCTACAGCTCTACATCTCCTGTGTTTTTGTAATCTGAGGTTTTCATTAGCAGTAAAGACCTGGCCAGTGAGTGAGATCCATGCTAAAGTCTTTATACCAGTGAAGGAAAATCAATGCAGCCTGCAGCAAGGTGTCAAGAGGCAAGGGGTTTTGGACAACAGGGTGCGTGAAGGTGGAAAACACCTTCAGGCATAATTCAAGCTGCCCCCACACCAGCACAGAATACAAAAAGATGTCAGATGTTATATGGCTGTGGGGAGCAGAGGTATCAGCACCTTAGTTCATTTGCTAATACTGAGCTCAAGGAGTCTGATTCACACACCAAAAGCAAAAGCGCCTTTCCAGGTGCTCCTTTGCCCCCTGCCCAGTCCTACAGGGTCTCCTTGCTCACAAAGTGGGTTTTTGTGAGAAATCAGCAAAATTCCTGTGCCAATATGCAGATACAGAAAGATGTAAGAGGAGGAAGTTCTTCACAGAAATGGAGATTAGACATTAGAATGGGCTGCCCAGGCAAGTGGTGGATTTGCCATTCCTGGAGGTGTTTAAGGAAAGCCTGGACATGGCTCAGTGCCATGGTCTGGTTGACATGGTCTGGTGGTGTTGGGTCATAGGTTGGATTCAATGATCTGAGGTCTTTTTGAACCTAAATGATTCTGTGATTTGGAGACAAACACTTTTGAAACTCCACACCTCAACACATTCAAACTGACGTTTTTAATTATGAATTATTAGATGTATCTCCCTAGATTTCATAGACCAAACACCACTTTGTGAACTCAACAGATTCAGTTCAGTGTAAAGCACTCAGAGCCTTAATTCTACAACCTGTCTCTTCAAAATTCCCAACTTTAATATGTCCCTTCTACGTGTCTTTCCTTTAGTAGATAAAATTCCAGGAGTCAGAGATTTTATTTTACAAGAAAGAATTGCAGATAAGGATTTGTCAGAAATCACCCTCATTCTACCTGGTTTAATGTCAGCCCCTTCTCTTACATCTTTATTTGATTTAAAGCCATGCTTCTCCCATTTTTGTAGTTTTAGTCATCTTCCTGTTCAGTAAAACTTCCTTGTGACTTCTGTATGTAGTTTGTCTTGCTCTTTTTCCCTTCGAGACTTTATTTTAACCCATCATTTCCTAATGATTTCTTTCAGAGGTGGGAATAAATAACATGCCAAACTAGCAACACTTCAGTGACCTTATCTGAGTGTATAATGACATTTTCAGCATATTTGCTCAGCGCTGATAGAAGAGGTGAATTTCTAAGCTTATCCTTAACTTTGTGGGTTCTCACTCTAACAAACCCTCTTTCAATGTGTTTATAAAAAGAGTCATTTTAAGCTTGGTCTGTCAAGGTATTTGATTCACAGGGTGAATAAAAATTGGGAAGGCTGGTGTTTTTCCCTCTGAGGAGTTCTTGGCCATTCAGGTGGGCACACACTGATCAATACTGACACTTTAGCATTCAGCTGACATATTCCTGTACTTGTGCTTTCCTCTCTACTCCCTCTCTTTCGAAAAAAATACTTTAGGCATCAAGTTCTCTAAGAGACAAGCAAAGTGAGACTTTAGGGACAAGGGGAGCTACCTCCTGTTAAATAAGGAGATAAAGCCATGTCCTCAGCCTTGGCAAGAGAGATGGAAGGGCATCATTACCTGAATTCAGCTCACTAACTCCAAGCTTTCTCTTTCCTAGACCTGCTATTCAAGACTTGACATCTCAAATCACTCGGTTCATCTTTGTATGAACAAATAAAGCAGATCTTTGTGATATTTCAAGATACCACAACTAAAATAGGGAATTCCTCTGGTCAGGCCTTCTTGGAAAGCCAGCAACCACTCTAAGACCATGGAGGCAGATTAACCATGACCTGAGTAATCTGGTCTGAAACCAAAGCTGCTTGTCTGTTTGTTGGAGACCTAAGTATCCAAACGCCAGCCCAAAGCTTTCATCTCCTTCTGATGACTGAAACCCAATTAAAGGAGAGCAGGGTGACAGGTTTCACACTAAACATGGCTCAGCAGAGATGCTCAGCAGCTCTTAGCTCCCTGTTTTATCAAAGCTGTCACTTCCCCTGTCTCCAGGAATGGGTTATAAAAAAAAGAAATTTTGATTCATGTCTAATAGGTGTCAAGATAAAATCAATGGTCTGGCTGAAATCTGGGTAATTTCAAACCAGGTTTCATGCAGGTTTCCTACCATGAAGCAATTTGCAAAACAAAAATGGGAAAAATAAAAATAAAAAGAAAGAAAAATTAAGAGAATGCTACAATGACAAATTGTTCAGCACATCAGAGAGAAAAGAAGGAAGAGATAACACTTCTTCAAGAAGAGTGGGTGGGCTTTGATTGACCCAACAGGGTCAGGTTCTTGTTTGCTCCAGCATCTTTCAAACAGGAAACACCACAAAAGCTTGAAGCAACTCCCCTGCCCTTCCTCTGCACAGGAAAGCTGTTCCTAGGGTGATAACAAGCTGAGCAGCCAGTCCATTTCTCTGCTGCAGGTTCCCTTGTGTGGGATTTCACAGATCTATCCCAACTGAAAAGCTGAACACCTCTTGCCATAGAGGACAGCACAAGGAAAAAGCAAACCACACAGAGTAGCACAGCAAAGGGAACACAGCTCCCATCCTTCTGACTCCACGTCTGTGGATGCTGCCAGCTCATACCCTCAACAGCACTGAGGGTTCCTGGCTTGGAAAACTCCTGCCTGCTGAGGTGGCCTCTGCTTTCATCACTGACACCAGCAGAGAGGAGACTTCAACACAACCAAAGCTCAAAATTTCCCATCCATTCTGTGGTGTCCAGCCCTGTCTATGCTCCCACTTTGTCATGAATGAATTTGGGGACAGACAACTTCTAGTGGTGGAGCTACTTAACATGGACCTATTTTTAAGGCTCCAAGAAGAGAAGTCCTAGAGAGAGTCATCAAACAAGACAACTGAATCTGTGTGATCACATCTGAGCTCAAACCTCTGTGATGGCATGGGCAGAAGCACAGGTGTGGCAGTGCAGTCAGCACAGGCTGCCCAAAGGTGCCTTGCCCAGATGGAGGGGAGGGAAGCTCCATGCTGGGAGCACTCATGGACCACACCAGGCTCTCCAGCTGCTCTGGACCTCCACACTCCTACCTGCAGAGTGAGCTTCTCCAGCTGCATTCCCAGAGATCTGTTCTCCTCTGCCAGCTTGCTGCGCTCAGCTTCCAGCTCCTCAATTTTCAACCTGGAGAAGAAGGGAAAATTAATTGACTTTGGGTGTCCCTGCACAGTCCCACCACAAATAATCAAGTAAAGCACGAAACCAGAAACAGTATCAGATTTTTCCTGCATTCAGTACCACAAAACTGCACTACTGAGGCACCTAAAACATATGGTTAAAAGTGACGTGTTTGTATGATGAAACTGTAATTTGTGAAAGTATATTAAAAATATACAATTTGAACATAAAGCAAGTCCAGTTTGGATACCTTCTGAACCACAGACTGAGTCTAGACCATCATGTTTAATAACTACCAGCAGCTAAAACTTCCATGAGGCATCAAATCTCTTTTTGATCTGATTTATACTTTTGGCCTTCACAATACTCCTTGGCAGTAAGTTCCACAATTTAATTATGAGCTGTATGAAAAATTAGTTCAGTTTGTTTTATACTTCACATGTGATTATTTCACTGAGTGCCCATTAGTTCTGCTATGAAAAGTTGTGAATAAATGTATCACACTCCCTTCTCCACACCACAGTACAGGCCTCCTCTATTATTTCCTGAAGAATCTCAGTTTAGTCTCCTTCACACCAAGGATTTTCCATATTTTTATTGTTCTTCCTTGTTCCTTCAAGTTTTATATAGAGTTTTTGGCATGAAATAAGCTGGAACTACAAAGAGCTACTCAGACATATTCAGTGATACAATGAGGATTTCTGCTTTATTCTCAACTTTCTTTCCAACAGCTTCTAGTATTCTATTTGTATTTTTAACTATGGAGCACTTACCTGATATTTTCAGAAAGCTCTTCACAATAATGTCAGATCTCTTTCTTGAATGACAACAGCTCATTTAGAGCTCTCTGTTGTGGGAGTAGAAGTAAGGGTGTTTTTTCTTATGTGCATGGGTTTGGCAATTATCGACATGCAACTTCATCTCCGATCTCAAGCAGCATCCTAAGGTTTCATCTGAAATTCTGAATGCTCTGATAAGCTGAAAAATTTCATATTGTCTCAAACTCTGCCACCTCACTACTCACAAACCCCTTTTCTGTGTTGGACAAGTTCCCAATTCCCAATCAAAAGCATTCTAGGACCTAATGGAAAAACCCTCAGCATTGTGAAAACATTTATTCTTTGATTTTCCATATTTTAACTTTGTATTACATAAGCAAATTAATGGAAGAAAAACGCAGGAAGTTTTACAAAGTAAAAAATATCTGTGGCTCAGGAAATCTTGGAGACAAGGCACAGGGAAGCCAGGAGAGCCTCCTGGCAGAGTACCCAGATGTTGTGTCCTGTTCACATGGGCACCACTGGCCACCCCCACAGACAGTACACTGGGACAGCCAGACCTCCAGGGTTTATATATTCTTATCAATCCAACAAAGAATCTCCTTTTTAGTTCCATCAAAGTTTTGTTATGACCTTTGGCTCAAAGCTTTTTGAAAGGTCAAATACATTAGATCAACCATACCAGCCTTAGACAAATGATTGGTGAATCCTTCAGAGAACTCTATCAAACTTGTTAGGCAGGAGATATATGCATAAAAGATTGGATACAAAATTTTTGCTTGCATTTAAGTACTGAGTACAAAATCCTGATGCTCCTTCAAGACCCTCCCCTTCCACATGCTAACTTCTTGGGATTAATTGTGCAACAAATACAGAATAACACTGATCTTTGGATTCAATTTTCTCAGGAGCCTTTTCTCAGAATATTCTTAAAAAGTAATTAACTTGCTTAATACTTTTAAATTATCTAAATTAAGCTGAAAATCCTTGCACCATATAATAAAGTATACAGCCATCTGCCAATATCCCAAAATTATGCAACAGCAATTTCAGGTACAAGGAAGAAGTAATCTCTCCTATTCATTTGGCAACAGTTCCAAACTTTTCCATAGAAGCAGGTTGATCTACATCATGTTCAGCACAGAAATGTCTCCTTTATAAATATGCAGCTTGGATTGCCTAAATTATTTGTAAGCCTGACCCCTGCTGGCAATTTTCAAATATTATAAAGTCTCATTTTTTCTGCTCTTGGAAGCCTCTAAAATGCCGAGGAAGAGCTTTAGCACTGTCCAGGCCATTAAAAAGTATCATCAATAACTTTCAGAAGAGACACCAAGCTAGTGGGGAAGGAAGATGCTGCAGCAGGAGACTGAAAAGGTCAGGAAAAATGGAAATTCAAAGTGGAATTAATGCTTTTAACGATGCATTTCTAAATGGATTGCAGAGCAGGCCGCGAGGAGAGCAACACTCTTCTCTGAGGAACAACAGTGCAACAGCTCCTGAAAGGTCAGAGCCAGACACAGGACTCTCATCAGTACTTTCTCCATCCTTGACATGCTGAATTTTAATTGGGAACAAATTTCTCCCCATCCAGCCTCACAAATAATCTGATGCTGCCTTATCTGCCTGCAGAACTTGTCTCTGTGGGGAGGTTTAAGATCAGGCCTCTCAGTTGCCCTTTGAAAATCACTCACAGCAGCAGCCAGAAAACTCTTCCCAAAGACCTGAGACACAGCTGTAATGAGGGTAGATTCAAGCCATTACATTTTTGTGCTATTTCACCTGCAATTTTAGGATTCAATAATCTGTTTGTGCCCTTTGTGCCTCGCTGCTGAGCACATGGTGATTTAAAGCCCGGGGCACTCCCAGTCAGGCAGCAGATATCACAGAATCCTGAAATGGTTTGTGGTGGAAGGGACAGTAAAAACCATTGAGTTCCCCACTCTGCCATGGCAGGGACACCTTCCCCTATCCCAGCTGCTCCAAGCCCCATCCAACCTTGGACACTTCCAGGGATGGGGCAGCTTCAGCCTCTCTGGGCAACACTCTCCCCACCCTCACAGGGAAGAATTTCTTCCCAATTTCCCCTCTAGTCCTGGCCTGTGTCAGTTTGAAGCCATTTCTCCTTGTGCTACTGCTGCATGCCATGTCAAAAGTCCCTCCAACTCTCTTGTAGCCCCTTAAGGTACTGAAAGGCCACAATAAGGTCATCCTGGAGCCTTCTCTTCTCCAGAACCACCTGCAACAGGCACAGGAGCACCCCTGAGCTGGGGGTCACAGCATGAGCATGGCCTTGGGCTCACCCCCCAGGTGGCTGCTCCTTCCCAGTGTCCCAGCTTTGGGGGCATCCTCCTTTCCTGGCACAATGTAGGGCTCTAGGGCTTGTCCCATGCTCAGGGCAAGGTCCGTCCATTGAACCAGGGCACCCCCTGGCTCTCCTTCAGAGACAAAACCTGCTGCTTCCTCTGCACTGAGGAACAAGAACATTGCTGCAACCTTTGTGCCAAGAGGATTTTGGGACTGACTAGTGCTCTCACCGTTTATCCCTCTCCTATCTTATTTTTAACACTGTTAAGTGTCCTAGATCTCCAGTGGGAAAGCATTCAGAGCCATTAGCAAACAGTTTGTGCTATTCCAGCTTTGCTTCCCAGCCCCCTGGGAAACACTTCCCAACGGCAAAGAGAGAGAAGCAAGGGAAATCCTATCTATATATAAACACAGCAAAGCATTTGCAGCTGGTGGTTAAAATATGGAAGTCAAATATTGAAAAATATTTACTGGCTTGGCACTTGGATTTTTTTCATTTATGGATTTTTTTTTTTCATGAAGTTCACGTACAGGGATGGTTGTGCACTGCTTTGGGATGCACCAGCAGCTACAAAGGCAGCCTTGGTGCACACTCCTTGTGCCTTTTCTCTCCAGGAACACCTGCACAAGAGAGGTGATGCTATTTTATCACCAGTTTGCAATCCTCTACTTGTTACATATTGGAGTTACCTGCAAGTAGGGAGAACAACCCAAGACAAATCCATGTGAGCACCATGAAAAGAAGGGTACAGAAACACCTGGGTACAGCACAATCATCTACCAGCTCAATTTTTGGCCCAGAATGGTCTGGGTTGAAAGGGACCTTAAAGATCATTCAGTTCCAGCCTCCCCACCATGGGCAGGTACACTTTCCACTAAACCACATTCCTCCAAGCCCCATCAACCTGACCTTAAAAGCTGGTGTCTATTCTGAAAACAGCCCTGTGCCACAAGGAAGAAAGAAACATCAGTTACTTTCTGAAATACCAACACCATTGTCAAGTTTGTGATACGGGAAGAAACAATTTGAATTAATTTAAGGAGAATTCATGAACTTCTCCATACAGGGGTTTGAAAACATGAAAATATTTAATCTCTGGCAAAGATCTCTTCACCTGTCTAGAAGATTTTCCGGTATCAGACAGCTCAACCAGGAGCTGAAGGCTCCACAGGCATAAGGTAAATTGATGCCACCTCCACAACCTTTCACAAGATCAAATTTAGTGCAAGAATACAGATTCGTTGGCATTTGCTCAGCCTCATGGATTTTCCCTCTTTTAAAAACTGAGCTTCATATTGCCTTTAGTGCATGTTTCATTATCTCAAATCAGAAGGGGGAAGGAGGAAAAAAAACCCACCTACAGCCTCAGGTCTCCTAAAATGACACTTGTGAGAATCAGGAGACATCCCACTGTGTGTTTTCAGTCTGTCTAAAAACCTGAGATCGTGAGACAAGGCTGCTGCTACCTCAGAAAGGAAAAAAGGGGAAAATCTGTTGGATTTTCAACAGCAGCCAGGCACTCCAAAAGTCTCTCTGAATCCAGAGCTTTTCAGGGGAATTAACCAGTGGAAACTCCCCCCACCATCACCCTTTTATCTGATTTTATTGGTTTTTAGTGTTCTTAGCTGTGTTATGTGGCTGCCTGTGGAGATCACCAATGAGGACATGTCTCACAGAGGCCCCATCTGCCAAGGGGACAAGGCCATGTGGAAAAGCTACTGCAGAACAGGAAAATACTGAATGGAGCACAAAACGTATGTGTTGGGAAGATGCTATTAAGGGATCCAGATGGCATTGAGATGGTGTTAGGAGCAGAGCAGACAGAATTTCAGCAAGTGTGACTAATGGGCATTGGCAAGGACATGAATTTCTTTTGAATTACTGTAATTCTACCCAGTCACTAAATCCACAGAAAACATTTGGGATTTACTGGGGTTGCAGCTTGACAGCAGAAAGAAAAAGTTCAGATTTGTTCCAGCTGAAAAGGTTCTTCAGCTGTGGCCACTTAAGTCTTCAGTGAAGATCTTTCTTAATATATTCCTTTTATTTATAGATTCTGAAATACCAGTTTCTGCACAGTTATCACCTTCCCTCTAAAAGGTGCTAATGCCCAAATGCTGTACCCTACAGTGCAGGAACTCAATGGGTTGACCACTGTTTCTTTTCATAGGATCTGCAGAACATAAACAAATATTATTTCAGAGGGAGCGGCAAAAAGTGTGAGAAATGACAGCATTAGCACTGCTTTTATTGTCTCTGCAGAAACGATGATGCTGGGAGAGAGTTTCACATTTAAAGTTATAAAAGGTCTGACGAAACAGCACTTTGTTCTCAAGAGAAGGAGGAAAAACTGATAAAGTCTTTCAAGTTTCTGGCTGAAAATTTACTTTCCATACTAAAGAAAAATGAGACAAAAGGTATTTTTCTTAAAAGCTCTCGTTCACTCACAGGAGGTAAATACAGATTCAAAGGATTAATATGGATTTTTTTTCCCTCCTTTATGTCTCCCCTGCTTTTGTTTTCAGAAGTGAGCTCCTAGCCATGGGGTCTATATGGAAATGCCTGGAGGCTCAACAGTCCATTTCTGTTCTGCACACTCCTCTTGGTGGCTCCTATTTTTCACTTTCATTTGTGACAGCAGCTAACAGGGGAGGCTGGGCTCAGCCCAGAGCAGCTGACAGGCCATCCTGTAGGTTACAGGATTTCAAAGACTACAGAGATGGAAATAACTCCCTCATAAAGTGGCATTTCTTTCCCCACTTTCCAATTTGGAAGTTTGTGCTCTTCCCCTAGTTTTCTCCCAGTATTAGTTTCTGGCAGTGCTGTGTAGAAGAAAGGAGTGACAGTGGAGTTTGTGTTGTTCTCCTTAGCAGCTACAGAAAATTGAGTGAACTGGTGCTGTTGAGGCCCACAGGGGGAGGATGAGCACAGCAGACCTAATCCCTTCCCATTCTGATCCCTGCTCTCCTCCAAACCCCTTCTGTTCTTTAATCACACCCACCCAGTTCCCTGCTGCTGTATGGAGAGGACACATCCAGCTGAGCCACAAGGAGTGTTCTGATGTGGATCACAGCACATTCTTCCTGAGCTCCAAAGGGCTAGGAGAATGCAGTGATTTATTCTGTGTTCCTTTGAGAAGGAGCCTCTTCTGTGAAGAAAGAACTTGGCCCAGTTTCTTGAACAATGCACAGAAAATGCAAAATAAAGTCCAACCATATTCATTGACTGCTTAAGTCTAGAAACATAAGAAAAAAATCTTTATGGAGTCAATTCTGAGATTTCTCTCCACTCAGATGTGGAGTGCCTGAGAGTGTAAGGAGATGTCTGAAGCAGTAATAGAAGCCAACAGTAAGGAGAAAGGAGCAGGGACTGGCTTACAGTGCTCCAGCAAAGAAAGCTTCAGCTGAAAGAAAATGCCTTGCACCAAGGCATTTACTGTTAGAGCTGAGCAGTGAAAAGGGTGACAAAATCAAACAAATCCAAGCTTTGTGGAACAGCTCTGTAGCTAAATAACCAGCATCAGGGCCTGGGACAAGTATTTAAATTAGCCATGAGACCAAAATGGTTCCGTAAAAAATGACAGAAAAAACCAGTCTGGAATTAGAACGTGGAACTGTGGCTGCTATGCACTCACAGCATCAGGAACAAGAGAGATGAAAAGCCAAAATATCAACGTGAAACAACTGCAGAAGCTTGGCCTCTGCTGAAACAGCCTTCAGAGTATGGCCCATCATTGGAAAACAGCTCTGCACCATCAACCACCCCACTGGGAACTGGCCTGGGTTTGGGACATTGTGTGAAAGGTTTGACACCATTTCATGGAAGGAGGAGAGATTAGTAATCAAATAAATTCCTTAAAAACAGAGTGGGGAAAACATTATCTAGGAGCTCTACGGCTACTGTTGAGCTGAATCAAACACCACAATCCCATAAGAAGCAGGTTTTTGTGAGCTCCACTCATTCCTGCCCAGGAAATAGATTTTCATTCAGGGCAGAGCCAGACATCTCCATCCCCATTGCCACGAGCCTGTCCCACATGGTGTGGTTTGGACTATGTGGCAGTCCAGCTGCTTTCCCCTACACACACTGTCCCTGAAGCTGCTCAGGTAACAGTCAGTGAATGCTGTTCAGGGAAGCTAAACACCAAATAATGAGTCTTGGAGGGGAAAATAAAGAGCCTGAACATCTCCCAGATGAAAGGGTGCTGCAGAAACACCAACCAGGGAGAGAGAGATTGGGGAGGCACTGTAGAAAAACTGCAAACCTGCAGGTCCCAGAAGACAGTAGCCAGGCTGCTGGCTTTACTGATACACAGGCACATTATTAATCAGGAGTGACAGGTTTAATGCTGCCAAGGAGGTGCTGAATACTCCTGCAGCAGTGTAAACCGCAGGTTTCAGAGGGTCCAGTGTGCCTTAACACAGGAAAAACCAGAATGAGCTAAAAAAAAACCCACAAAAGGCAAAAGTTGATGAAGACAGGTTTATCTCCCTGAAAAAGGGAAGTCACAGCATTCTTTCCTTTAGCAGAACTCAAACTTATGATAGAATGAAAAAAAGGAGATGTATGCCTTGGGCCTCCAGAACTATTACAGCACCTTGAGGGAACTATAGGAGCAAGTCCCCAAGATTAGGTGTACAACCCTAAAATGTATTGGAATAGCTTAGCTGAACATGTGTTATTTTCAAGCACCTCCCTCCTGCTATGGAACTGGGCTTTCAAAGCCATAAAACAAGCTCCAGAGGCAAAGCACAAGAGCAAAGCCATAACATACAGGCCAGTAATTTCTGCTTTCTGCAAATTCTGCTTGCTGCAAAACCTTGCTTTCAGTCCTGTGAGGCAGTCACACTTTATTGTGATGGAGCGGAAAATATAAAAGAATTAAGAAGTGAAAGTCCAGCCAAAGTCTTACATCAGCTGAGAATAAAATACTCAGTCTGTGAGGACCTGATTTGCCCAACTTAAATAAAAGGAACTTTATTAAACATTCAGAAACAGATGAACTTTTTTGTGCTCGGTATTTATTGTGTCACCTGCTTTGCAATGGAAGCTGTAAAAGCTTTAATAAATACATGGAAAGGTTGTTTAGCTTCACTGTAGCTTTTGTAAATGTTCATGTATCCTCTGCTGAAATGCTGTTTTGTAACTTCTCTTTCACTGAATCACAACAGGTACCCCTCTGCCATCTCCAGCAATGCACAAGGGGAAACATCCCTCTTTTATCTCCAGTGCTACACATGCATCAGCAGCACAAAAGCTGGATTCTAAACCTCTTCACACACATGCCAACAGATCCTGTATTTACAGTCAAGATTTGGTCAAAATAACAAATAAACAGCAATGCTATTTCCACAGGAAATCAGTCAAGAGGGGGAACAGTGATGCAGGAGCCAGGCTTATGAATTAACTGACAGCAAAAGACCCCAAACATCAGAAGAAAAGAGCCTGAAGCCTCCCAAAAGATAGCAAAGCTTATAAAGTATCTAAATGCAGGGCAGATCATGGGCTGAGTGTTTCTGCTAATGCTTCATAGGGTTCTCACATCCATACAAGCTGGTGAGAAAGTAAAACTTGTGCTCAGAAAAAGAACATCCTACTTCAGGAACACAAGGAAAATATATTCTGATCATCACCCCACTGCCCGAACAGCAGGCAGCCTATGGACACAGGCAGTCTATACACATAAAATTCATGCACTATAGCATGGTGAGCTCCTGTACCTGCTGCTCCACCAGGTGATGGCAAAAACCACAGCAGGCAGTGGAACTGCCCCAGGCATTTCCCTTCTCATTAGTTCCACCAAAAAGAGTGGAATCTGCTCAGCCTTCCCCTTGCTTCGCCTACCTGAGCGTGTCCACCTCCTCCTTGGTGATGACAGTGCTCTGCTCAGCCGTGCACTGCTGAGACTTCAGGACCTTCATCTCCACCTCCAGCTGCAGGAGACAAAAGGCATTAGTTCCTGCAGCACTGCTAAGGGCACACACCAAGAGCAAAGGGAGCAGGAAATCATGAGGTTCTGCACGGGGCAGACTTCTCATGACACAGATGTGAAGCACAACCTCTCCTGTGTTGGATGTCAAAACCCCACAGAACTCTCCTTCCCTTTGCAATTCCTTTTGCCTTTCCTGACATTTTCTCCACAATAGATGAGGCACAGAAAGTTGAATGTTACTAGCAAAGCTTCTGCTTCTCTTTCAGGTATTTCCCCTATTTTCCCCCATGGATAATGGGATGCAGAAGACTCTGTGTGGCATTAGGAGTTCACTGGGACCTGAGGTTCAGTATTGGTAGTTCAACCTCACTCAATTCCCCCCCCAGAAGAAATGAACCACAGGATTACACTGTCTTGTCCACAAGAGCTCTGAGATACATACATTGAATCCAAAAGACTGGGGAATATTTCCAGCACTTTCCAATATACACTTCCAGCTCTAGCTGCTCAGGTAGCTCTGGCTGAACAAACAAACAATTAAGAATATTTTCTGCCTCTGGCTTTTTTGTTTGGATAGGAACTCACAAGAAAGTATTTCAAAACTCTACAGACATGAGAACTTCTTACCCAGACTCTACAATTCCCAGGCTCCCTGACTTGTAGCAGTCTGGATCCTTAATTCAGAGTTCATGACAACGCACAGATTGATAAACTCCATATGTTACCTATTTCTAAACCCCTCAGAAAATGATTTATTATGAAGTGTAAGCAGAGACAAACTACCTAGAGGATACTCAAACTTCTGCTCCAACACCTACTCCCAGCTTAGACCTTCTTCACACACTCATCCTTGAGATTCTGGACTTCCTTTTGTCATCTGTCTTTTTACCACCTGTCGACTAATTCCCCTAATAAATCTGTTGACGGAAATGATATTTTTTCACCCAGGAGGAAAAAAATAAGCAATCCAGCCTTAATTATAAATGCAAAACTTATGACCACAGAGAGTTCAGCGCTCAGCACCAGGGAAATAATCCATTAATACACCACTCCCTGCAACAGCACAGATTAGACTTGTAGAGCAAAATCACATTGCAAGGGAAAACTTCTGCAAGCTTTTTGCAGAAACTCCCCAATTTTACAAGAAAAAGGAGCATCTTGTCACGGGCAGTCACATTGCTTAGACAGAACTGAAGTTCTGACATGCTGCCTCTTTCCCCTTCCATACTTACCAGAAAAGACAGGCAGAGCATGGCAGTGCTGCTGGCAGGAAAGGACAAATAATAGATGGTTGGATTATGCTCCCACCTCCTTCTGACACCAAAGGAACAGAGCAGAAGAAAGCACCAAAAAATGGTTTAAGCTAATTCCCCCTGACACCCCAAAAAGCCCTGCATTCTCCCCCTGCCTGTCAAGAAACATCTAGGAATAAAAAATAAGCAAAGGCCCACCTGCATCATCAGGCTGTACAAATGTTAATGCATATTAGCTGCCTGATAAGATTATCACAGCCAGAAATGCTTCCCTCAATTTTCTGATTACTGAGCTTATCTCTCCCAGCTCAGCCCATCACAGATGGCTGGGGATAAAGCAAGCACACCAGATAATTCCAGGAATGTGAATAAAAGGTACTGGGATGAGGAGTAGGCTTGAATTCCAACCTACTTCTAGCAGGAAAACACTCATTATGCCTCCTGTTTCCCATGTCTGCTGAAGCCTGGATGTGTTTGCTGTTAGGAGTTTGAGGATGCTTTCTGGCCTGAGAGAGGGCAGCACTTGAGGATGGAAGGGCTGGTGAGTTATTTATCACCGGCTAAGAGGGCTCAAGAGCCTCAAGCCCACGTGGTACCTGCTGACCCACACAGATAAATCACTGCCACCTTCTCAGGGGACAAGGGGGACATTCCTCAGAGATGGGTGAGGAATCTGCTCTTGGGATCTGGGGGCTCTTGTGGTGGCTGCACACAAAAAACAGAGTCTGTGACAGGAAAAGGAGATGGGAGAGTGAACACACGTGAGCTTGTGGGAGCTTGTGAGAAGCATCTCACTCAATACACAGCAGTGACAAATTAGTGCCAGGTACGCTCAGGATGAGATTCCGCTGGGTTTCTAAGAATAAGCTGCTGAAGGAGAATGAGGAGGAAAGGGCACATGGGCTGTAAGGGCATTCCATCTCATTTTTATGTCCTCCCAATTTGCAAGCACCAAGACTCCCTGGACTGAAAATCTGATGTGCCTGAGGTGAGAAGGGACAGGAGGACACAGTGATTTCACTAAAGACGAAACTGGCTCGAGGAGTGAGATGTTGACACAGACCTGCTTCCCAGAACTAGGACTAAAACTACTGGAAAATTTAAAGTTCAGGTCAAGACATCATTTTGTGCCACAGGAAATTATTGCCATTCAGAGCTCACTAATTGTTTATAAAATAAGGAAGTAAAACAATTAAGGTATTAAATATTTCATTCAAAATGTGTTGTTTCTAGGTTTCATCCCTAGCAGTCATTAGGAAAACATCCCTTACTGCCAATCTCAAAGACGTTAACATATTCAGATATTAAAAATGCTATTTATTATTATGTTATTAATGCCTTTTCCAGGAAAAAAACAGTTAATTGAGATGAGATGGAGTGGATTACTCCTGGGACTCAATTCTGCTTTTCTGAAGGCAATAGAGTGCAAGCAGCAAAACAAAACAAGAATGAAGAGAATGGCTAAAAATAAGGAATCTGTTGATAAAGCCCAAGAGGTGAGGAGCCTTCCAAGATCATTCCCTTTGAGACAGCCTCAGGATAGCTCTGGGAATGGTTGATGAGCATGAAATAATTCACCACAGGGGCAGTTTGTCCCTTCCTGTCCACTTGTACTCAGTACCTGTGTCAAAGAACAGACTCAAGAAACCATAAGGAAAGGAAGAGCCAAACCCCTCCTGCTGCTTCCTCTGCCTAATTCCCATCACATCCCTTTTCCTAAATTAATTTCCAGGCCTAGTCTCTTGTTCACCAGATGCCACTTTCAGCAGGCATTTTATGCTTTTTGAACCAACTCACTATTCCTGACTAAACTCTTCCAATTTTTATCAATAATTTTATGTGACTGGCTGAGTTAAACTTTTATTGCTTTGAATACATTAAACTAGTAGAAGTCATTGCCAAGCAGAGAGGGGAAAAGGGCTGCTCAAATTACAGCTCACTGCTGCATTCCCCCATTCCATACCAAACGACCCAGGTCAGCCTTGATCTTTTAACTGGCATTGAGAGAAGACAGGGAACATTGCTGTGAAAATACAGCATTGCACTTCTTGTCCTGAAAGATGCACAAGAGGGACCTAAGGACCTACCTCACCTGCAGGAGCTTCAGGGATTATATCACCCAGGATCAGACCCCCAGTGATATTCCCACCCTAGAGAACACATTAGCAACTTGCTATTTTAATAGTTTTTAAAGCTACCTAATGTTTTTATGATAAGGCAGAATAATAAGTAATATCAGAGCCCATGGATGAATAAAACACATGAACAGGTACTTAGTATTTTGAGGATGTGTTGTTCTCCTCTCAAAATATACTGGCGCCCCTTGTTCTCAACCTAAAGTAATCCCATTTATCCTGAACTATTTTATCTCTTTCAATTCTTAAGCATGAATTCCAGCACAGCTTTATTACTCTCAATAAAGAGTGATCAGGACACATACAGGATATAGACTAATTTTAGAATGTCCATTGTCAGAAATATGCAAGTGTCCCAAAAGATGAAGTGCAAATAATTTTTCCAAAATAAGTACTTCCATCATTATTTACCAAAGGAGAAAGAGAGGAAGGAAGAACATGGATGCATTTTCATCTCATCTTTAATTATACGAAATATCATTCTTCTTTCAGCCTTACTTTTAAACCTGCCTGGACAAGATTCCAAGAAGGTGGTTCTCCTCCAAGTGTTAATGACATAGCAAACACCCACAGCAGGGTAAGAAATATGCTCCTCACTGCTTCTCTCTTCTGTAGCAATTCTTTAAAGACATATGAGATGACAGGAAAAACAAAATTATAAATTCATCTCCTGACAGCTAGAAGAAACAGAACTTTAGAGAGTTGATTTTCTTGGTGTATTTCTGGCATTTGTCATTTCTGACCCATATTTGTCCCCTCCAAGCCAGCACCCTGAGTCTCTACAATGCCATGGACCTGTTGTTCCTCAACTCAACTCAACTCAACTCAACTCAACTCAACTCAACTCAACTCCAGCAGGTTTCAGCATTAATGGAGCAAAGCTTTCCCAGAGCCTCCCACTGACCACTGCTGTCCACACCCCATCTTCAGAATGAGTCTTATCACAGGTCAGATCAGTCAGCCTTGAAAACCACATTTACAAACTTCTGAAAGTTTTAAACATCCTGCCCAAAAGAATGATCAAATCTCTGTTCAGGTGACTCATTTTGGGTAGTAAAGGACTCAAAATCTAAAGTATTTCAACGCACTGCCAAAGTAGGATTTGCATGTTGAAAAAAAAAAATATGGGGGCTGGTTTACTCGCCCACATCATGTACACACATTTCACAGAACACATGCTGGAGACATACAGTTATTATTTGAATAATGAGTGCATTTTAGTGAGGGGCTGATACAGCAATCTTATCCTGATGAAGTGTGTCTGCACGTCATTCAGCATTTTTGGAACTGTAAAAAGCAGGAAATGCTGAATCCATTATAGATGTCTAAAGGTTTATTTAACAATGGGCTGATGCAACATCCTTTGAAAGGCCTTCCTCAGCAAAAGAGCTGATTTTGAACAGCAGAGATAAATGGGAACTGAATTGCACAGAGCCAGCGTGGAAAGGTGAATTGAGAGGTTGTGTTGGACTACAAGTCTCAACACAATTCAAGGAGCTATTTCAGTACATAAATATTTAAAATGTATGAACACCAAGCAGACTTGGAAAGGAAGAGTGTATGCTAAAATAGACAAGAACAGAGAAAGGGGACCCCGCGTGTGACCCACGCTCTGGGGTCTGAAAACAGGCAAACCAGCACCTTGACATGGCAGTGGTGCCATCTGTGCTTCTCTCCATTGGATGCAGCAGACTAAGGAGCTTCTCTGCCTCTTCCCACAAGGCAGCACAGCAAGCTTGGTGTTGTCTACAGGCATATAAATGTGGCATCAAAAATCCAATGTACAAGAAACACCAGTGAGTTTAATTTGGGTGTCCAGCAATACCACAGCAAAGTAAGACACCATGCTGAGCACTTCAGAGATCATTCTGCTCAGTAAAAGCACCACCACCTCTTCCATATGCCCATCCCACTGGCATTCCAAAGGGCTGCTCCCCCAAAACATCTGCAGAGAAGAACACAGAGGGAGAACTAAGCCTTACCAAATTTCCTAGTGAACTTTACTCTTCTTCAAAAAATAGGACAGTACTTGTAAAACGAAATATTGCCTGCCATTTGGAAACAGGCTAAGCAGCCCAGGACGAGTTGGTACATTTTCTTGGGAAAATTAAACCTTGATGCCATTGTGAAACAAAAGCAATAAAGCCAAAGAAAATTAGATATTCAACAAAAAGTGGTTTGGAAGTACCCATCTCCCACTTGGCTGAAGAAAAAAAATATGTTTTTTTTTTCTCTTGGAAGATGAAGGCTGGCTGGATCACAGTCACCATTCTCTAGGGGCTCCACCATCTGTAACAAACTTGCTGTGCTTTTATCACTGAGAAGTCAGGGCTAGGAGCAACCTCTCAGCAAACACTTTCCTAAACATGTACTCATGCATATATATTATTGTTGATACACACACACTGGGAAATGGACATATGCTGACTTCTGCTTCTCTCCAATACAGTCTGGACTGTGGCTTTTCTCCTCCTGTTGCAGTAAAAAGAGAGCAATTTTTCAAGTTTATACCAAATGTCATTCTATTTCATTTCCAAATATAATCTCCCAGAGAGAAGGATCACTTGCCCTATTTCCAATCTCTAAAGTTAATACACAAATTTATATTCCTTTCTCCCACTCGCTCTCCTAAATTAAGAGGTGTAATTACTGGGAACGCTTGCTACAAACGAATGGAGTGCCAGGGGAGAAGGAGCTGTCAGGGCTGGACGTCTGCAGCAGCCACCCTCCCCTCTCCCCCATCCCTGGAGGACCCTGCTTATGAGGCAGTTTCTGTCTTTCCCATTAGCAGGGGTAGCTCACACACAGGAGCAGATGACAACCCTCTCCCTTTCCAGCCAGGGCAATCATAAGGGACAAAATTACAAAATTCACTTCAGCCTGCCAAGGCCCACTGGTGCTTGCCAGGATGATCCCTCTCCAAACCCACCTTTTGCCCCTCCTCAGCTCTGCTGACCTCTCAGGCAACATTGAGTTCCTTAAGAACAGCAGAGAAATGCAGATTTGAGAGCTAAAAATTCAGCCCCAGTCTCATCACTCTCCCCCTTCCTCATACCCAGCACCCTCTCCAAAGGAAGATTGATTATTATAATCAGACTTAGCTCTGACACAGCATTTGCATTTTCAAAGCACAGCACAGTCATTAACTAATTCATCTACCCCAAGGGAGCCTTAACGAGCATTCACCTCTCTCCCCTCTGATTCCCAGTGCTCAGGCAGCCTGCAGCTTGCCTTCCAACACCTCCCCTCCACATTGTGTGGCACCAGCACAACTTGGGGAAACTCCAGACAGGCTCAGCGAGCTGAACTCAGCCCCGCTGCAAAGGAACAAGAGGACAAATGCACAGACAGCCCATTTAAACCAGCCACTCTGTGATTTCCATACCTAATCACAGCAGGACTGGGTATGGCAGGAAACTTTGTTCTGCAAAGTAAGGCCAGCACCACATGGGTCCCCAAATGGCCCAAACCTGAGCTGCCTGCCCTGCTGCAAGCACGTGAAGAAGGAATCACCATCACATCACACCCCCAAAGCCCAGACTCCTCCTGCACAGCCCATCCAACAAACTCTTCCTTAAACACCTACAGTGCACCTTTGCTCCCTGACTCCTGCCCCTCTCAAGTGTCTTCTCACATCCCAACACCACCAGATGCCCATCACTCCCATTCACCCACCTTCCTTGGTGCTGTATTTATTTATTTTTACTAACCTGGGATGGGTGCAGGATGTGGCTTTGGAAATAAGCACTACTAATATTTCGGATGGATGGAAGCTGGCTCAGAGCTCAAAATTAACAAACCTGGAAAGTTCATGGGGAAGAAGAGCAAACATCTTGTACAAGAGACACACAGAGCAGGGGAACTGAAGATGTTAATTTAAACCTATGAGTTTATTCAAGTATAATTACACATTTCAGCCCTCACTCCAAGAAAGGAGCAGACAAGGAATCTCTTCCTCTCAGCCTGTCCTGCCCACGCTCACAGGCACTGCTGAGACCTCACTGCCACTGCTTGACAGCGAAACACCTTTGACAGCTCCACATCCAAACCCCCTCTCTTTGCTCCAACAGCTCATTCTGAAGAAAGATCACCTAATTTCCATGTTCATTCAGCTCAGAGCTCTCTGCTGTTATCAGCCTTGCTCCACCACTTCCACCAGGCGTGTAGATGACTGTTTCCTTTAATTACTACCGAAAGCTCCTCCCAGCCAGGGAGAACAAAACAGCTGGTGTCCACCGAGAGAAGGCAACGCTGGAGTAATTAGCCTTAACTGGCTGACACCTCCTACCCATTACTCCTGGTTAGAACAGCAAAACACAGAATAAGAGCCTGTTTAGGGAACCTGTCAAGGTGCCAGACTGGATGTACCACATCCCTGCCCAGTGTGGCTGTGGTGCTGGCACAATGGAGTTGTCTGCTCTTGAGAAGAGCATCACACAGATCACTTCTTTCATGCAGGAATAGGCATATTTTGCTAGAATCAAGTCTTCTAGCAGCTATAATTTACAGGCAAAGCAACAAATAAATGTGCAAAGATGTCATACCTTCTGCGTACAGAGTTTGAATACAGTTTGTTTCCTAAAAATATAGCCTCGAGGAGTTTCCTGAGCATTCAGTCAAGAATTCTCATCAAACAGGAGCTTGTAATCCCACCTCTCACTCCCTCCATCAGTTTTCTTGTTGAAAAATCATCACATAATAAACAGTTAGAGAAGAATCTATGCAGTTACCAAGCACCTAGGAAGATCAAAGGGGAAAGAGGAATCCAACATCCATTTTTGTTTCTTTGTTTTCTAACATAAATACAGCAGAATCAATCCTGCTTAATAAAGTAAAGAGAGCAAAGGAGCCTTCACTGAGTGCTTGAACTTAATCTTCTTTCTCTTGCTCACATGGAACAACACACAGCCTGTGCTTTTAGGAACAGCTCTCTCTCTCCTGCTGCAGCTCCAGACCAATTTTGCAGTTCACTACAGCTGGGAGCACTGTTTGCTGGCACGTCTTGGCAGGGGCCAGCAGAGCTGCCTGCTAAAGCTGCTCTCTGAACTCCCAGAGCTGGGAAATGTGAGAATGGGGCAAGGGGCCCAGCTATGTGAAAGCAGCAGCTCTCCTGACAGGGCCTCCCAGCTGCTTTAAAGGAAGCTGCAGAGCCTTGAAGAAGCCTTGTTCCCCAAACCCTGTCCAAAGAACAGGTTAAGTAGAGCAGGTTGAATTTTCTAGCTAAATTACCCATCCTGAGATTAACCTGTGACAAAAAGCAGTGGGCTTTCAATGTATAAGAAGTGAGCAATCTCTCTCCTGGTGCCAAAACCCAAAGGTCACAGGGCCCTGCCAAGACTGCTCTGCCCATTTCAGCCTCTGGGATGATGCCTGCAGGAACTTCAGTTGCCAGCAGCAGTCACAGAATGAAAGGCAAACAGCAATTCCCTCTCAAATACCATATGTTCAACTCTTGTGCCAAAGCACAAATCTGGCATTTTAACCTTTGGTGAACATGTTCTTGCTGCCACCAACAATAAACTCTGAGGCCCAGCTCAGAGGAAAGGTGTAGTGGATGTGCAGTGATGACATTAGCACCGAACACAGCATTAGCAGGACAGGGCCTGGCAGGAGCTAGATTTTATACAGCCAGTCTTTAGAGGTTAATGAAATATTCATAAATAAGTTAAAATTCTCCTGACAAGCCAGATCCTGTAATACAACAAAGAGTTGTCAGCCTCAATTAAGCAATTCCAAAGAGGTAGGGCTCTGCCATTCATTATTTACCAAGAGGTCATAGGAAAAATTCTGCTCTATGATCTCCTTGTCTCCATGGATAAATTGGGTTTTACAGCTCCTGCTGGAGGACTCTGCTGCCCTGATAGACCCCAGCCTGCCACAGTTACTACCTACCCCCAACAACCACCAGCCAAAGGCAAGAAACACTGGGAACAAGCTCTTCTAAGGACACAGACACGAAAAGACTGAAAACAAATGATGTAACAAGCTGATTAGGCTGTCGGTGTAAGGACTAAGTCTTGAAACTTAAACTTTTTTTTAAGCCTTTATCTCCCTTTTTGTATACACAAAGCCAGCCCCAGGCAAGAAGAGAAGTATCCAGCAACCTTTGATCTGCAGGCACATCCTCTGAACATGCCCTCCGTGCCCCCCCAGATCCCAGAGCTGGAGAGCTTCACATCCCCCTGCATGTTCAGAACAAGCTGTGCTTACAGAATTGGATCTCTTGCATCAGATCTCTCAGGATGGTCCTCCTCTGATGCAAGCACAGCTTCCCAGAGCTGTGAAAGCAGGAAGAAACTGGTCTCCAACCTTGTTACAAGCAAGCTGTAAATCAGTTATTATTTTGTCCTGTTCTAACACGATTGTTCAACAGCCCAAATTCTTCCTTTCCCTCTCTGGACATACACGGGCACTTCATGTTCCTTCTACAGCTTCTCCAAGCTGCCTTTTAGGAAGGCAGAATAAAGGACCAGAAATGATAGAATCCTGTATGTATCTTAGACCTCTCACCTGGTTTTCTCAAAGTGCTGAACATGATGTAGAGCCCCTGCATTCTCCAGGAAATTTTAGCTCAGCTAAATTGAACCAAGTGAGTCTGACGTAGCCCATAAACTTCTTAACAGGTTCTGTAGAGATGAATGAAGCCTGGAAAAGCACAATTCTTGCATTTCTATTAAATACCCTTTTACATCTCCAGGCTGTGCCTAGTATAATAAAGCCCCTGATAGTATCCCTGCTCATTTAACCAAGTAACTCAGTGTAATTCAGATTTTAGTGACAACAGTGACACTGACAAGGCCCACTCCAGCAGCAGCAC
The DNA here is from genome assembly GCF_000277835.1 of Geospiza fortis. Taxonomy (NCBI): domain Eukaryota; kingdom Metazoa; phylum Chordata; class Aves; order Passeriformes; family Thraupidae; genus Geospiza; species Geospiza fortis. Next base: position 1,864,632 of record NW_005054319.1, on the reverse strand, counting down.
CTTCTAAACAGGACATCTACTCACTTTTTTCCTCTGCTCAACAACTGAAGAGAAAAATCCTCCCCCCTTCTCCCTCTCCAGTCCCTGTTCCTGTTATCATCACGCCTGTCAGTACAGCTCAGGTTTTAGGGGTACACCTGTGGCATGGAGGCCACCCCAAATGATGGGCTGGGAATAAGGGCAATGTCCATGAGTCCCATCTGAGCTGGAATTGCTCTTCAGCTCTGGGTCAGACCATTTACCCCCGGTCTGGCAGCACCTGTCCCATAGGGAAGAGCAGCAGGAAAGCAGCTCTCCTCTTCAGGCAGCCACACTTCTTCCTCCTGGCAGTGCTAACCCCGTGTCAGCTCTTATCACATTGGAAGAGCAAATGAAAACAATCCTGCTGAAACCAAACAGTGCTGCCGTGTCCCATAAAACTTCCACCTTAATGGATCCAACAGCAGGTTCATTTGTGTAATGGGACTTTTAAACAGACCGTTTATTTCTTTTTAATTCGAAGGGAATGTGCTATTTGATCCCATGTGCCCGGCTAGATTTTTAAAACAGAGATAAACCAGGAGAATTGACTCACTAAGTCTCTCCTTCTCACCTAATTAAAACAGCATTGAGATAGAAACGTGCAGAGGTGTAATGCTGATCACATCTCCAGCTTACAGCAGCTTGGCAGCTCCCTTCCACCAGGATCCCAAGGATTCCTCCACACTCCCTGCTTTGCCCACAGTCACCTGCCACAGATGTTTCTGATGGTGCCACGCTTCTGTGTGCTGAACATGAATTTTCCAAGAGGGAACACAGCAGGTGCAACACACCAACTGAGGCTGTTCATCATTCCCCAGGCTAAGAGAGGGAGAAAAAAAATAACCTTGTCTGTGTAGCTCAGAGCTCACTATATTCCTACCCCGTGGGGAATAGCAGGGACCAGTTTTAATGTAGTTGTTTACAACAGGCACTGAGAGCTCTCTGCCAGGGAAAGGGAAAGGACAAGTGCACTCCCATCCCTCTATTCTAGGCTTCACTCCACCTTCAGAACCAAAACTCCACAGTAAAAACAGGGGAAGACTCAAAATAGGGCATCAATGATTCCTGCACAATCATCCCCCTCTTCTAACAACTCATAATTCAGAATTTAAAGGATCACACAATAAAGTGAAGAATGATATAAACACTGTGAAGCAAACAAGCAACAAATGGCTTCGCTGAAGTAAAACTAAAACTACCTGATAGAGAAAAAGATGTCTCAGACACATTCAAAACAAACAAAATTCAATGAAAGCCTTTGGTCTAAAAATACAAATGCACAAACACAATTACTGAGAGCACAGAGGCTTTACCACAGAGGAGCATAAACTGATCAGAAAGAGGAAACTACATGAAAACAGAAGAAACAGCACAGAATTGAAATGTCAGAGTGCAAGTCCCAAAACAGCTCCTACAAGCTGAGCCTTCCTCAGCCAGAAACTCGAGAGGAGGACAGAGTGGGGCAGATGAACTGATCCCATCAGGACGAGGAACATCAGCACTGTGTGGCACTGGAAATGGGAGATGACCTGGATACAGCTCAGCTCTTCCACCACAGAAGTGGAAGAACTTCCTGCCTCTACTCCATGATCCTGCAGAAGACACTTTTGCAAAAGCTACTGCAGGAACATCACCTGGAATGATGTGACCACTCTGATTACTCATCCTCAAAGGAGAGATGGAAAGAGGAAGAGATTTAAAGCAAGCTGCAAGATTCATGAGGAAACTGAAGAGCCTGTTTTAAGAGAAGGCTGCAAGAGCGTGATTTGTTTAACCTAGACAAATGAAAGGCTGGGAGAGAACAATTGTTCTCTATAAATATGTCACAGCATAAATATGAGGGAGGAAGAACAGTCACTGTAGTTTAAGGAGAATATTAGCACAAGAAAAAAATGGATATTAACTGCACATATATTTTCACTTGCAACTGGGAAGATTTCAGCTATCAGAGCAGTCTTCCCATGACAGTAATGGTGCAAACAACCAAAGCAGTTTCAAGACAAGCTTGATAAATTTATGGACTGAGATATATACTGAATTTGCGTCAGTTACTGAAGGACTGGACTTTATGATCTAAAAGTCCTCTTCCAGTCTTCTGTTACTATATCATTTCATTCTGGATTAGCTTCTTTTGCTGTCTCTTTATAACCAGGTTCATGCTTTTCAATCTGATTTGAGAAGTGGATATTTCTCTAAGATTGCCTCACTAAAACTATTCACCCTGCTGCTCAGCTGAGTGCCACACTGCTCATCTGTCTTGGCTTTGCTGGCCTCACATAAAGTGTTAGGATAAAATCTGTCACATGGGAAGGAGATTTGCTGTCACCTGCTAAATCAATTCAGAAATTATGTAATACACTTTTGATAGATGGAAACTTCCTGCACCAGTCAGTTGTCTCCTGCCCCTCCCAACCTGTTGGTTCTAAAGATGTTCCAGCAAAGCTTCATTTTTATTTATAACTACTGTGGTTCAGCCCTCTAATCTCACATTTAATTGCCTTCCTGTTACAGAAAATACAGAGAATTTACATTTCCACTAATGAACACCACTTTTGTTCTTGTTCTCAGTCTGTTGTATTTCTCGCTTTCTGTTCAGTAACTCTTAAACAAGAATTAAATTAGCTCTATTGGCCATTAATCCAGGGCAGGTATTCCTATACTAAAGTTCATATTTTTTCCTATTATCATTGGTGTTACCTATAAATTAAAAGCATAGTAATAACTTTTCCATGTTGCCTTCCAGTTAACAGCTAGCTCCCAACAACATCCAGCTCAGTGTTCTCTGAGTTTATTTCCTTCATGTCCTCTCATTTCTGTCTCCATTTCTGCTCCTGATAACCATCAGTGTAGGCAGTCACTGACATTTAAGTTAATCCTAAACATTATGATTTCATCAGACTGAACACATGATTGGCTCTTTAACTATTGCTGACCTGCTGCTCTTAAATAAAGGTCTCCCCTTCTCTGCAAAGGGTTAACCAACACTTTTCCCCAAAGCAATGAGCGTTGATTATATTAATTTGAAGGTGTCTTTATTGCCTCTATAAGGACACTCAATTTATGCCATTCATTTGGTGACAGCTGCATTCTTGGACTTCAAATCTTCTTTACCTCCCACCCTGCTAAGCAATTCCTCTGATTCTTATATCCATCCTTTTTAATCTGCTGGAGGGTGAAATTTAATTTGTTCCAAAGAGCAGTCTATAGATTTCAGAGCCCACATGGGCCAAGCTGTCTTTTGAAGATGAAAGCCAAAAGACGCCCAAAGCACCTCAGGGTAATGAAAATACAGGTGATGCTTTTTTAATACCAAGCCAATTTCCCTCAGGGATTAATGATGGAGAACAAAAAATCTTGACATGAATGCCCCCTGCTACAGAACCAGACTGGAAGAAAGAGTAAGATCAGAGAGCAGAGCTGTTGCTTGGATGGCAAGCTTGAGCCAAACAATCTCCTCGTGTCTATAAAGGGATATGAAAAAGGAAAACGAAAATTACAAAAACAAACACGTCTTCTGTTTCCCTCCCCTCAGGGAGGGAAAGAAAAATAATATAACAAACAAGAAGGCACTTTCCACAAATAATATTTTGGTGTGAGTGAAGCTCTCCCTCAGCTTTAGGCCAGTAGAGCACTAAACTAACACAGCATGAGAAATAAGATCCTGGGACCACAGATCAGGGAGCTGTGTGAACTCTGAGCAACCTTCTTGCACATCCTGCAAATAAAGACACTGTAGCACCAGCCCCAATAAAGAAAACTTCCAGTGCTGATCAAATTGTCAGAAAAGTGTACATTCATACAAAAAAAAAAAAAAGGAAACAACAAACATTTAGCAAGTAAAAAGAGAGAAAAACCCCATGAATCTCTCAGCACAGTGACCTGAGCCCTATTAAGAGTGGTGACTCTCATGTGTCTTATGGGCATACACTGTTCCCTTACAGTATGAACATACTTAAACTGTGAAAAAAAACCCCAAAAATAAATAAGTGAAGGGTTAGAGGGAGAGGAAAATCAAAGTTTCATTGTTAATTACATAGCACAATGATAAGGGTAATTTTTCTTAAATCAAAAAATAAATTCTAGGTTCAAGTTCCCTGAAGGATATAAAATATTAGAGGGTTTTTTATGGTTGTAATCACAAACTCATTTCTCCAGCCACTACTGGCCGTGTCTAATTAGGGCACAGTATGTTAATGATACAGAGGCACAGCCCAGAGATGTCTTCAGTTGCAATATTAATTGCATTTAGGGAAAGTGGCATGAATTGTGCTTATACAAGCTAATTAGTATGGGTTTGCTAATTAATACTGGAAAGTCAAACTGCCTTTGTCTTGTCAACTGCAATTAACTGAAGACATTTAAATTTCCTTTTTTGTTGTTCCTTCAGTTGCTCGCTCACTTTCAGTTGACAAGCAAAGAATCCCTGCACTGGAGCAGTGAGAACAGCCCCTCCATTTCACTGGCATCCCATTTTCCTCTAGCAGGACCTTGTGCTTTGGTCTGGCACAGGGCTCCTTATCACAAACACACCACCCTTCCTCTGCCATTGTCCCTGGGGACACAATTCCCTGAGCTTGTCCTCAGAGGAGAGGCCCTGAGAGCAGTGCAGACACTGTTCTATTGAGGCCACGATCCCATCAGACTTATCCCATGAGTATTGTACTTTTAAATATTGCTATGTAAAGAATGAATATTGCTATGTAAAAAATTGCTATGTAAATCATTGACCAGGGCACCAGAGATGCCCTCACTGATAGAAAGAAGTCCTTGGTTCTCTCAGTGAGGTGCTATCAGCCAGTGCCCTGGAGCCAGAGCCCAGCTCTTCATTTCCAGTGCCCCAGGGAGGGTGACAGAGCCATCAGAGCTCTTTGAGGTGGCAGCAGAGGTGTCACCTGCACAGAATTTTGTCCCAGAAGCAGCCCAAAGGATTCATCAGCCTGCATCTGCACCTGACAGGCGTTTGTTCCATTTCACCCAGAGCCTGTTTGCAGAAGAGCTGATGAAAAGCAATATCCACATCTGTCAGCACCCAGAGCAGGACAAGCCCTTCAGCATTCCCAGCTCAGCATCAAACTGGGGCTGGAGGCTCACAGGTGAAAGGGATGAAAAGGAAGGTGAGAGGCCAGCAATTCAAACCAGGAAAATAATTTTGCTGAAGTGTCAAATTTAAAGGAGTCAAAAATCAGGCCATTCTGATCAGGTGAGACACTGATCTGGAGAGGGGGGAAAAAAACACATAAAGAGAATTTTGCTGGATGGCAGGAGGAGAGTGGGGCTGGTGGCATATCCACAGAGCCTGTGGCAGGCAGCTATGGAACAGCCCCATCCAAAGGGGACAGACCTCAGTCACCATCACCACTGCAGAAGACACAAAGTGACAACAACTTTTCTCCATCCTGACTGGGGATGCAGAAGAAACATCAACCACCAGTGAAAAGGAGCTATAGTGTCAGGTTTTCCCTCAAAAGGGGAAAAGGTGGGGAAAAAAATCTCTTTTTCTCTGTATGAATCAATTCTCCGGTATTTACTGAATAAATTCAAGCTGCTGAATAAAGCCCACACCTCACAATCTGCAATCCATGGTTAAAGCACCCCAGAAAACAGCCTGTTCATGGGAGGGCGATGTAAGAGTTACTGGAAGATCACAAGACCAGCAGTTTTCCACTGAGAAACCCTTGGGAATAGGCACTGAACACTGACTGCAGCTTTATCCTCTGATGGATGATGCACAACATCAATTAATGCTTTAACACTGGAAGTTCCAGCTTCTCCAGCCCTCTGCTAGCCAACTTAATACAAGAAATTTTTGAAGGCAAACAAGTCAAAAAGCAGGCTTAATGAGCCAACTTTTAAATGTTAAAAAAACCCAACTCCATAACATCAGAACATTTAAAACATAACAGCAAGTTTTTCCTCTGATACATCCAGTGAGCACAACACCAAATTGATTGTATAGAATTTGAAACTGTTACAAGGCAGCACAAAATGAGATCAGCTGGTAAATAGGATTAATTCAGTTTTCTTTGGAAGTATCATCTGTGGCCTGTGTCACCACAGAAAGCAGCTGGGCATACAAAAATGTTTGCCCACAATGTGAGACCACCCCAGAACCGGAATCAATTAACGCTCTCATGGTGGAAAATCTGATGTTGAAACAGCAAGAGGCACAAATTTAAAAAAAAGATCCTAACAGACGTATGGCAACCCATTAATAGCACAGCAGGGGCACCTCATCCTGCCCTTCAGTGCCCTACTAGAGCTCAGCACAAGTCTAAAAAGACTCGTGTTGGCACTCTCGTTTATGGTTTGGATTTTAGAACAGATGTCTGTTTAGCACCTACTTACTAGCCAGTGCTGCAGGCTTGGTTTTATATTAGTAATAAAATTAATCACATCTACAGAATAAGTCTCTGCATCTTAGATACTGCTCAGGTTTTCCTTGTGACTAGGAAAAGTTGCAGGAATCCCACAGTTCATCCATTAGCAAAAATATCAGTTCACAAAATAGCTTAACACTGACACCTCATTTATTCCTGAGTATAAAAAATCATATTCAAGTCAAGAAACTGAATATAAACCTCTCTGCTACCTGGTTTTGTGTCCTTTTATTGTTTTTGGTCCTTGAGGGAAGTGCCAATAAAATAGACAAACCCAGAAGAAAATTAATAGATTTTATAAAAAAATAGTTTGTGGTAATTCTCTTGTATCTCATCTGCCTGTTCTCTGAACACTTGAGACTGAATCAAAGGCCCCCAAAGAAAGGAGTTAATTCAGTATGAAATTAAATTCTTGCTTCTGATCTAGAACTGCTAAGGAGAAAAGGAATTGCCAGAAAAAGGAAGACAGACCACAAGATTTCGTCCAACACGTTTTCCAGGTGAGTATGGAGACAGGGAGTGCCAAGACTGGCAGCAGCAACACAACTTTTGCAATGTTTATTTGCTGTTCATTTCTGAGTATTTGGAACTGATCCACTGTTTAAATGAACTGAACTTTGCATATTGCTGCTCTGTAAAACAACCAGGGGGGGAAAAAAGGCAGAAATTGAACACTTACCATCTCTGCTCTCTGCTTGTGGTTTCCCACTTCTTCCAGAACCTGAGACAGCTGAGCCTTCAAGACACAGGAAAAAAAAAAGGAAATTAAGTCTAGGATGTAATTTTGGAAGTTTAATGAGACTCTTTCCTCCCTTCCCCTAAAAAAAAATCACATATGGCACCAGGGTTTTCATGGGATTGAGAAGGAATTGTAAGTATTTGGTCTTGTTCTGTCCTATCAGCATCCCATGCCATGAGACAGTCCTGTCCCAAAGAGCCTGAAGTCTACATGCTCAAGAAAAACCAGGTTATTTTATCTTTATTCCAAAGAATGCCACAAGATGAGCCAGCCCAAATGTCAATCTCATGGTCCAGCCAGAACTGTGCCTCCATTCCATTGCTGTGAAACTGCAGAAAGGGTCTAAACCCACCCAGTTTTGCCCAGTTTAACTTTGCAGAAGAAGAGGTTTAGCTCCACAGCTCCTGAAAGGAGTGTGTGTTTCAAGCTAACTTCATAGAAAATGTTCTGTGAATTTCTGGGGTCCAGGGTTAGGTTTTTTCCCACAGCCTTCCAAAATGCTGTGGGAAAACATCAAGAAAATCTGCTCTTTAACATAAACCTCTTGAATTTCCATGAGAAAAGATCTCAATGCAGCTTTTTTACTTTTTAAAAGGGAAATTTGAAATGTAAAGAATCTCAAACCAGAATAGAAATACCTTTGGTTATCCTGGCATAATCTAGGGGGAAACAGGAACTTGACTCAGAAAAGGATCTTTTACAGAGTTTTGTTTATGAAAAAGGATTTTAAACCAAATGGGTATTTGGGAGACAGTTAAGAGAAGCCACACATAATACATGAATGCTATTACTTCCCACATCCTTGATTTTCTAACACTCTGCTAGGCTGCAATCAGCCTTTCTCTGCTTAGCAAAAAAACCAATGTAAACAAATAGAAGAAATAAAAACAACTTTCCTACAAACTGATTCATGTCATTTCAAGCAAATATTCATTAAAATCCTCTGGAGTCTCTCAACTTCCCACCACATATGAAATGAGTCTTTTGAGTGCCACATCCAAACCAGAGACAAACAGCAAGCGGTTTATTACAATGAAAAGCAAAACATTCAGCTTTGGAGGCTAACTGCACTGAAATAATTAAATAAAAAATACAGTCTAAGGGTTCAGCACAGCAGAAGTTCTATTTTGCCAACAAACAAGCAAACAGTTCCAAATTTCCCTGGCCCCAGAGCTCAGTGGAAACTGAAAAAGTTTCAGCCTCTTGCTGTGCAGGGCTGGGGATGATATGACATTATTTGAGGAAGAGACGCTGAAACAGGATGAAAAGGGTTTTAACACAAGCCTGGGACCTGGCACAGGAGAATGAAACACACTCATTAAACACTGCAGGAGATGCCAGCCCCAACCCAAACTGGAGTGCCTGGACAGGCAAGGGAAGAGAGCGAATGAAATGATCACCAAGCTTCATGTGGAAACATCAGGGAACTGTAAATTTGCAGACACCTGGGAAAGACTTTTCCCTACTGCTGCTGAAGCAGGTACAATGGAGCAGGCTGGAACCAGGAGTTGCTTGGGGAAGAATTAGAAAACAAGACCTTAGAGAGGTTATTTAGGAGAGGCACTGGCATAACCTCTGCAAAACACCTCAAGACTGATTGAATATTTTTGATTACAAACTACCCTGTTCTGTATATTTATTAGCTTTCTCTGTATGAAGATGACCTTTAGATGGAAACCACTAGCCTATTCTAAACCAGATATAAGAATTACTTAATTTAAAAATACATTAAAAATAATGTATTTTCTTACAGCAGCTACCAGTCCTGAATTTGAGGGTCAAATCTATGTTCAGCCTCCTGTTCACACAGACTCCTATGGAATCACAGAGTAACCCATCCTGGAACAGTGAGAATCCCCTCAAAGCTCAATACTCTATGGTTTTGGTGGGCACCTGGTACCTGGATCAACCCATCACACTGTGCCAAGCTCTGGTCACCCTCACAGTGTAAATATTTTTATTTATAACACCAAGCCAACAGTAATCTAGGAGCCTGTTTAACTAGATGGGTATAAGAGCATTTTAAAGCATAATACCTCCATAAAAGTCAGAAGAAAAGGATAGCAAAGACTCCAACGCATTTTACTTCAGGAAAAGGCTGGAAAAACCTTTTAGGCAAGAGAGAAATAATATAAAGGGATGGGGAAAATTGAAAATACAAGTGGGAAATATGCCATAATTTATCTTGGATATAATATGGCTTGGGGAAAATAACCATTTCAAGGTGCTATGCCAACAGAGACACAGAACCCTGGACAGCAAGTCCAAGCCAGCAGCACAACAACAGCAGATCAATATGATTTGGAGAAGCAATCAGATAAGAACTAAATCACAAAGTAGGTTTTCTTCATTGCATTCATTTCTAGGCAGCTCATCTCAAAGGGAAGAAGT
>NW_005054319.1:1826806-1854946 GCF_000277835.1 Geospiza fortis | reverse complement strand
AAGGAAAAGAGTCAGTAACTAGTGGGAATTCAGAGAGCAGCTACTAAACTTACCAGACTGCTGGAAGAAATGATTTATGAAGATTAAAAGATTTTTAAACACTATGGTTTGACTGCAACTCTCACAGAAGAGCAAAAGGGACATATTTAATGCACTGAGAGCTGTTACAATGACACAGCTGGAAACAAGGAGGCTTCCCCAGCTCACTGATGCTGTGGGATGCACTCACAGTCCAGAGCAGGGACCCTCCCACTCCCTGCCCCCCTATTCAGACAGCTGGGGAAGCTCCAGACAAAGCCTAAATTTTCAGCAGGGTCCCCAATGCCTGCACTTGCCAGGCTGTGATGCAGCTGATCTGGATGCTTTATCACGTCCAGTTTGTAAACATCAGCCCCATCCCAGACTTTTTATTAGCTTAAATCAAATATTGAACCTCCCTCAGCTGTTGGAGGACAGCTGCTGGCCAAGTGATTCACTGCCATATTCCTTCTAGGCCACAAGAAAACACAAACTAATCACCAGCAGCATGACAGATGCACACATTTTTAATTATGAAGGAGAAATTAGGCTGTGAACTTAGCCCCACATGTCACTTAATCAGAGTGCTGGGGAGGAGCTGCCAGGAGCTGCAGAGGGCCCCGGAGTGGAGCCTGGCACCTGCTCAGGCCCTGCTGCCATTCCCCAGGCATTTGCCAGAAAAGATCTGAAAAAAAATCAGAGTTATGTTGTTTCTTGGAATGTATCTTGTCAGGAATGAACTGTTGGTTTCTGGGTGCAGCCATCTCTGGCCACATGCAGACAAGGAAAGCGTGAGGGTTGGATGTGGGCCATTCAGGGGGCCCAGCAGATGCTGGAGCTGTTTGCCAGTCCCACCTCAGAGCTCTGCTCTGGGAAAAGCCATCCAGGGAGTGACAGGACAAGGGGTGTTGGGGAAGATGAAACAGGAAAGCCTTATCAATATGATTGCCTGGCAAAAGATTTTGAGAATATGGAAACTATAAGTGAGATTGAAATGAAAGTAAGCTTTGAGATACTTTAGTTACTGAACAACTGGAAAACAATGGTATGGCCAACTGAAGGTAATCTCAACACCCTCTGCTTGCAGACAGGTCCAAGGCTCAGAGCAGACCCTACAGCTTGGCAGAAGGGGCCCAAAGAGGAGTTTTTAGGGTTTAAAACGTAACACAGTATAGTAATGTAATGATTCTTACAGGCTGTAAGTAAATGCTATGGGATTTGTATCTTGGGCTAGATTGGTTAGTGAGAATTAGAATATTCAACACAGAAGAAGATTTATTGTATTGTAACAGGAACCTCGCTCTCTCTCATCCTCTTTAGCACGCTCTTGCCTTCTCTCTCTTTACCTCTCTCGGGCCTGCTCTGAGCTGCCAGCTCCCAGCAGGGCCCTGCACCCAGGCCCTTTGCAATAAACCACAAGTTCCAGAGATCTGGCTTCAGAGATCTCTCATCTCTGTCCATCCTGACCGTCCCCCAATGCTCCTACGAAGGGGGAATGGCTTCAAGCTGGAGAAGAGTAGGCTTAGATGAGACATTAGTAAACTATCTTTCCTGCAAAGGTGGGCAGGCCTTGGCACAGGGTGCCCAGAGAAGCTGTGGCTGCCCCAGCCCTGGAAGTGTCCAAGGCCAGGTTGGGTGGATCTCTGAGCAACCTCATCTAAGAGGGTATCTCTGCCCACAGCAAGATGATTTTTCGAACCCAAACCATTCCATGATTCTCTGAGTTGCTCAGCTCTCTGTTAGGGTCTTTTTAACTGATCATATCCACTTTGGTACCTCAGCAACCTCTCCATAGGATAGGCTTCTGTGTTGAATTTTCAGGCTACGCATAAAAGTTAACTTAAAGCTCCAAGGAAATTCTCTTTACTTCAGACACACGTTAAATTCCCATAGATCACTGAGCTCGAGCATTAAGAAACCTCATATGCAAACAAATATTAGGAGTCAGATATAAAAATACACTGCAATTCACCCACTGAAGGCAGCACAACCAGGTAATGGAAAATCAAGTTGCGAAGCAGGGAAAAAAAATCCTCTCGAGTACTCAGTCAATTACTTTAAGCTTTCAAAAAAAGGTTTGTCAATTCAAAATATTCATCTTACATGACAACATAGTCTAATCTACTGTCAGTGGATTGTCATCCTCAAAAGAGAGTGGCAGCAAGAGAAGAACCTGTGCTCCAGCCTCACTGGGAATCTGCAGCTTGGGCTGAAAGAAGAGCAGGTTTCCAAGGAGAAGAACCAACTCAGCTCCAAGGAGACATTTCTGAATTGTTCAGCTTGCTTCCCTGCATCAATAATTTATCTTCTGTACCTTCCAGAAGTCAGCCTTCACTGACAGCACTGGAGGAGGCTGGTCAGGGAGGGTTTAATGAATGAAACTGAAGCAATCTGGTGGTGACAATGCAGCTGTTAAATTGACTGCATCCAGAGCCCCCCACTCCCCTCTGGAGGCTGATGCTGAGCTGGCTGCCCTGAATGATGGGCAGGCAGCTCAAAAGTGAGCCCCATTTGTAGGGGAAAATTAACTACTCAGTCTCTAATGAACAGCTTTTCTCTACACAAAACAATACCCTCTGCTCTACAAGCAATTAGCAAATCGAAGTGTTCTCTTTGTGGACTTGCATTAATTTACTCCTCGATGTGGCACATTAAATAGCTCACAGGTACAGCACAGCAGTGGCAACAGCCAGCACCATAAAATAAAAGCTTGCTTCAAAGAGTTTGGGAAGCAAAATTAGGCGTGCTGCATACAGGGAATAAATCAAAACAACCTTCATTTGGAAATATCATTTTAGTCTTATGCTTTCATCAAAAAACATGATTATCGTAACAGTCACATTAATACAACACTGGTACTCTACAAGGGAGAGAAACAAGCAGCACATTCACTACCTCAAATTAGAAAGAGCAATTTTTATTCTTTCTCATCAGGGGGAAATACCTGAGAACATACACAGCTGCCTATTCTGGGATTGTGCTTTCACAGCTAGAAATCCCAATGAGAGTCCCCAAAAGGAAGGCCACTTGTTGGAAGAGCAGCACCTCTGCAGGGAAGGGGAGCAGGAATAGGCTTTCCCTGGAAGAGCTGGAACACAGCTGCAAAAAATGGCATTTTTACAGCTCACTGAAGCCCAAGATACCCTTAGAAATATTTTATATGCAACAGTTGTATGCAAATCCATGTGTGATAATTGGCAAATTTAGGTATAATGTTAATTACCAGCTATTTCAAATTAATTAACTTCTAAGATAAATTCTTGCTTCTCCTCTTTGAGAAAGCTAACACACAATTTAAATTTACAAGGATATATCGGCTGCCGATCACAGAAATAGAGACTCTTGTATGTTCCAACATGCCAAATCACTTCAGTTTCCTTGTGCTGGCTGCTCCCCATTCCCCGGGTAATTTCACAGTCACTTATTTCTCTGATCACTCACAACAGAAGACACAAGATGAAGCCTTCTGGCTCAAGGTGGATGGCTTGAGTGTGTGGCTAAAGTGTGGTGTGACCTCTACAGTGCCCAAGCCAGAACATCATATCTGGTGCCATAGCTGGGGAAGAAAGACGAAAAGGAAAAAAAAAAAGCACAATATCACCTTTTTTTCTGTCAGATTCAGGCAACACAAAGCAAATAATGTGCATTGAAGCTGCAGCTGAAATACAGAAGGAAACTTGAAAACATGGCAGCACTCCCAGGACAGTTCTGATAAGGAAAGCACTGACTGCAACAATTAGAATTCAATCCAATGTAGGAACATAAGCACCATGCTGATGAGTTACATGGAACAACACAGGAATAGGATGAGAACAATTTGAAGAGAACTTTGCAGTCACTAATTACCTCTCAGCAAAGAATGAGGCTCTGGCTTGTGGGGAAAACAGAAGGAAAACTTTGATTTCACAAAAGCCACAGACAGATTACTTCTGGGGGTGGCAGAGACTGAGCAGAAGTAACTCATCAGCCACTTGCAGTCAGACTTCACTATATTTGCATACTGTGATCCTGCATATTAAAATACTGTGAGAACTGAAATTAAATTTTCATTAGTGTTCAATCTGGAATCTCACCCGTGGGATTCAGCTTTCAACAGTTCATGCAGGCATTTCCCTGTTTACTTCAAAGTCAGATATCCATTTATCTCATGCCAGCCAACACTTGTGGCCTCCAACCCACTGCACACCATTATTGTCCAAGGGCAGCAGTGCAGGATTGTGTCTGCACCTCTGAACTGCACTACAGAATTACTCTGAACTAACTGGCCATTTCTAATTTAATGTATTTTGATGCTTTGTAGCTGAAATTGCCAATCTTTCACAAAACTGCATCAGCTGAGATCACAATCAAGAAGACAGTTTAGTACCAGCCATTGCTAAATAATTTCCTTGCTGCTTTACAGGCTCCTTTTTGCTGTTCTCAAGAAAGTTCTCCTGGTTATAAAATCAAATGCACATCCTTTATAAGGTGGGAAAGAAGAGCTACAAATAAACTCTGCTGCTGTCTCAAAAGCATCCAGAACACCACGTTATCTCACAGGAGCTGGATTGGAGGTGGCAGGGGGCTCAGTCTGATGTGAAAGTGAAGAGGAAAATTCCCCAACAACTTCTGAACGTGTTTCAGAAATTTAAATTCAGTGAAACCACACTCACTCTGACTTGCAGAAAAGCTGCAATAGGCAAAGCAGAGACCATTACTTACTGACATAATTTATGAGGATAGGCTTGCAGCTCAATGAAAAGCATGTGTCTCAGGCCACAGCTTATGTAGTCTTCCATGTAATTTAGTCCTTAATTTTACCCCAAGCAAGGACAGGAAACAAGAATGCCTGTAAGCCACATGTCCCACATCTCCAGGGACTCGTGCTCCGGGGCATCTCAGCAAACCACAACACCCAGGGACTGAAGGCCGCTGCTTTGTCCAGAGCAGTGAGAGTGTTTTCCACCAAAAAAACAAGAGTTGCTCGTTCTCTGGAAACCAGTTTAGTACTGGATTTGTGCAGGGAAATGCCGCCCCCCAGTGAGACACAAAAAACAGCTGGTTACCAAAATCAGGGAGAAATAAAGCAGAGCTCTTGGGCACTAAACAAAAAAAATGAAACTGCAAATTGAAAAATCGCCAAAGTCATGGCTATAATTACTGAAGACGAAGGGAAAACATCTCCCCTAGCCAAGATATGGGCTCCTTTCAACACTTTATCAAGATTTACTGGACAAGGGGATAATAGCCACACCTTTCTCTAGCTCTTGAGTCTCAAGGACAGACCAATCTTTCTCCTTCTCTTTAAGACACAGAGTCACTTGTAATGTCAAGAATACTTGACAGTAAGCTTAATATAATGAAATAACCCCAAACTCTGCCTGGTTAGACTATGAGAAAAGGGTGTTAACAAAGTGACTTGTGTAACAACTGATATGAGATGAAGACAGGATTCCAAGCCAAAATTGCCCACATCCTTATTCCTGGCAAATACTTGATCTAGCTTAAAGTAAGGTGCGCAGTCCTGCAGCAGAATCCTGGCTTTTGTTCCTACTCTGCCTAACAACTGAGACCTAGGGCAAAACACTGAACTCTGAAACTCCTTCTTTTCTCTCCCTCTCTCTAACCTAAAGATAATACCGACTCTGTAAAACGCTTCCAAAACCTTTGAAAAAGGATAATCTCTGAGCACAAGGTGCCACTATTGACACAAGCCACACCTGATGGGCCTCAGCACTAAAAGGATTAAGCACCAGAATAAGTGCAGAAGTCCAGCACCAACATGTTCAGAGGTGGCAGCAACCTCATCTCCCTGATCCTCCAAGCAAAGGTGACCTTCACAGCTGCAATAAAATGTAAAACTTGGAGAAAGACCCTGAACTTCTCTAAATCTACTCCATCAACACTGTTCACATAATCTCTCAGGCAGATGCTGCTGCGGAAGGAAGAGAAGCAAACTGGGAGATGGAAAAATGCAGAACCTTCCATCCAGGAAAGGATGAGTCCCTAGAGATTGGACAGCCCTGTGCCAGGCTGAAACAGTTAAAAATAAGGCAGGAAAATAGTGGGCTCAGGTAACAAAACCACCTTAGTTTTGCAAAACTGTCTCAAAACAAGAACGTTCATTTGTTGTTTTACTGCAGCTGAGGGTGAGGTGAGGCTGTGGGGCTACACCCCAGAGACTCCTCTCTCCTGCTGTTTTCCCTTGATGTTTTTATTCAGCACCTTGCTAAGAAGGAGCACGGAGACCAAAAGATTAGTACAGCTCTGCTGGGAACAATCAACTTTTGTAATAGGTCTCCTTCCCCCCATCCTAATCAAATGGTGCTGCAGTCCCCTGGGGAGAGAATACAGTGCCAAACAAAAAATGTGATTTTGCAGCTGCTTCCTCAACAGCAAAGGGCAGCCTGAGTGATGAAACTCTGCCAAGCCAATTGCTTCCAGCATGATGCAGTCGGCCAGCACAGCATCTCCAGGACACACACAAGTGACTGTGGGATGCTGATGGACTCTCCTAAGGAGTCATTCCCCATCACTGGAACACCCACCAGAGAAGCCTCTGCCACTAACATTCTCTTTGAGGCCTCAGAGAAGCAGCTGAATGTGAAGATGTAGCAGGAAGTCCCTTCTCTTTTGCTGCTCCTCACCAAAAGTTTTAACCCAACAGCAGAAAGATAAATCTGTGTATTGAGGGTCAGCTGCAAATCTCTTGCCAGGAGTAAAACAGATTAATATATTAGTGCAACTCAAAACCATTAAGGAGTACCAGCCCACTACACAGGGAAATAGCAAATGGGTAAAGAAATGCGAAGTATCTGGAGGACACTAAGGAGTATTAATTTCACAGTGCTGTAGTCAAATCTCTAAAGGTGAAATGAAGGGCTACCAGCACCCAATCCTGAAAGAGATGAAGCACATCTGGGAATCTGGTAATTCATCCCTGTTTAGGTGATCTAAAAACAGGTACTGTAATCAATTCTGGGATCTGGTGAGCACAATGTTGTATTAACACTCCTGGAGTTGGGGAGCTGAGTGAGAGACAAACAGAAGACACAGCAGCTAATGGGAACAGAATCCCTTGCCATTAGATGCAATAAGAAGCTGGTTGAAGTAGAGGGGAACAAATGTTTGTGCATTTGTTTAATTTTCTGGTGAAATTTTAAACCCAGCTCATTTATTTACTTTGTTTTCATCCCTTAGTTATTAGCAGAATTAATTCAGGCTCCAAAGCCTTCTCTTGCTGAAAGCAAACATCAGTACTCACCAAATCCAGAAAAAGGAAATCTCAAAAATGAGAAGTGGTGGCAATGTGACACCCAGCATCTATTAAACTGTCAACTCCTTCCTGTGCATTTTTGCCAGGACAACCTCCCTGGATCCAAGCTCTCCCCACCAAGTTACCTCCAACTAGGTGTGATAGCTAGAGGGAAAGAAACCCACATCTAATTCATGAAATCTGTAAATTAGCCATCAGAAATGTTCACTCTTATCCATTCATCAGAAAAAATGGTGGAATTACAGCTCTACCTAAAAAAACCCTTCTAATTTCAGCCCGATGAGTCAGCACTGCTGCATCTCATCACCAGGAGTGATTCATTGTCACTGCACTTCTCAAAGTCAAGAATAAGGGTATTCACCCCAATTCACTGTCATCTCATAACTCCTCTGGACCCAGGCACTGTGTTTGCACACAGCACTGTTATAATGATTTATGTGAGTGTGTCACTTTTAATTTAAAGGGATAAAGAGTTATTGTCAAGTCTACCAACCATAAAGCAACATTTTCTTTCCACTGAGCTGACAGTTGAATACCTGGAAAATATTCCTGTTTGCCGAGAAAGGAGAGGGCTCTACAGCCCATGGCCTTAGGGTGTCAGTGCTTCTGAAGAGAGCAGTGGATGGCCAGTGTCTTTGGAGAGAACACCAGCACTTGGGAGAGTTTACAAAAGGCTTACAATACAGCTAGAATCTGAATAGAAATTCAGACAAAAGCAGTATGGGTGGAAAGCCTCTGCCCCAAGTGAAAGTGAGGAAGAGAGTGTGGGGTATGGATGAGAGCCCAAAAAGATGATCTGTGGTCACTGCTGGATGAAACAAAAACTATCATAAGTTAATCAATGGCACAGCTATAGTTTTCTTATTCAAGTCCATTAATATCACAGTTAATAATCTTTTAACTGCTAAAACAAGGCTACTGAGCAACTCTTACTGACCTTACACTCCTGAGTGGACCAGTGCCTTCCTTCGAGCAGCCCAAGGCTGGTGATGATGGTGATAGTTCAGAAAAGACATCTTTAATGGTGCTGTGAGCTCTGTCCCTGTGATATCTGCTATGATATCACATAGCAGATACACACTCCCAACAGGAGCTCTCAGGCATGTGGGCACACTTCCTTGGGCAACCTTGTGTTGTGAGCCAGCCAGGAAACAACGTTGAGAAGTGGAGATCTGTGTCTAAATCAAACTTTTTTTGTTAACTCGAATCAAGTTTGGTTTCTGTTCTAGTTCTCAGCCCTACTGCATAGGTTGTCCCAGCTCAAATAAAGGTCAAGGAGGGGTTTCAGCCAGCACCATCCTTGCCTTGGGAAATTACAGCCAGAGTGGTTTTGGCATCCAGCAGAACAGTGGGGAGAGTGCCTGAGCCTCGGAGGGGCTCCAACAAATTTCAAACGCTCTTGGAAGTTGCTAGGTAACAACATCCACCCCCAGGACAAGATTGTGCAATGTTTGCTCTGACAAAGCAGTGCTTGCCTTGCCCCTGCCTCCACCCTGGCAATGTGTGTGTTGAGGACCTGTCTCCTCTGCTGCCAGAGCATTTCCAGCCTCTAGTCTGGGTGCATAGTTGGATTTTGCTGAATAAAGCAAACATCCCATTTTAAACATAGCTATTATAATTAGCAGAAGCTCATTTCTCAATTCCCCTTCCAGACAGGGATTTCCAAATGTCAGTGTGCTTAGCACAGCTGATCTGTGCTGGCTGCTCTAAACACAACTGACCTAGGAGGGTTCAGAGCATAGAATCAAATTCTATCATGGGCAGTGAGATGGAAAAACAAACAGAATAATTGTCCTTCTTTACCCTGTACCTTCATTTTCCTGTACAATTTGCACCAAGGCAACGTTAGCAGACTCTTTGACACAGAAAATTCATGTTTGAGGCCAAGCAGGAATTTCTTTTGGAATTTTATACCTGTTTTCTGAGTCAGCCCTCCAGATGACTCTGCCTCATCCTGCTTGTCCTGCCAGGGTATCATGGCATAAAATCAAAGGGCAGTAAGGGGAGAACAAACAAGGGGGAAAACCCCAAACTAGCACAGTTACTGCTGCTAACACCTTTTTGCAGAGGCTCTGGCAAATGCAGAGACCAGTTTCAAACAGTATTTTCTTTTTAAACCTGTTTTGGGAAAGCAAAACAACCTTCATGTCTACAAGTGATTTGCAATATTAGAAGAAAACTGCCAAGTATCTTTTCCCAACACAGACCTCCTCACACCAAAGATCTCCTCCCCTTGAAGGAGAAGTGCAGCCCTTCCATTTCCAGGTATTGCACAAATCAGTGGCTCCCAGCTTTCCTGCAGACACTTCAGAAATCCAGTCAGTGCTCCACATCTCAGAATGTGCCAGGCTGAGTTTATTAATGTGGGTCTTGTGCAACCTCTCCCCTGTGGAGTACAAGTGTCTCACCCACAGCTCCTGCCTCGTTGTTTGGGATATGCCAGTACAAACCCATGAAGGGCTGAAGCAGATTAGCACCAAGCTGCTCAATAAAAGCAGAAACCAAAGCTCAAAGAACACATGAACTTTGCAAGGCCACATGGACAGTCATAATTTCCAGGTAGAATATTTTACCCCATCAGGTTTGTACTACAAAGAGATTAGAGGCAAAATTTGCCTGAAGTTTAAGGGAAAAAGACTGGAAGGAAAAAAACCAGAGGTTAACAGCTTCTATATCCAAAGACATTCCTTACACTGAAAAAGTAAAAAAATCCTCCAAGATTCCAACTGGAAGAAAAAAAAAGGTGTAAAATACCCTCAAATAAAATCAAACATCCTTGCACACCATGGTCATGCTCCTGTAACTTCTAAGAAGAGGAACAAAACCATTCTACTTTTATCTGAGAATTTATTCAAAATAAATAAATCCCAATGGAATTTAGGCTCACTGTAGAGGCTCCAGCAAAAATCATAAATAAAGCAAGAAAACTAAAAAGATCCTTTCTTGGCATGCTCTTGAAAGAAGGATTCACCACATTTCTGATTGACTGCCACTGTGGTTTAAATGAATCAGCTATAAATAGGCAGCAAATGCAAGGCAGGCACTTGAAGGAAACAGCAAGGGGTTTTTTTTGTTTTCTCTTGTTATTGCTTAATGGTCTGTTGGGAAGGAGGTGGCTGACAAGGTAGAAGAAATGTGGTAAAAATATAAAGAAATAGAAAAAGATGGGGTGTGGGAAGGAGGGATAAGGAGACATGAAGACATTCAAAGGTATGAAATGTGCAAATCCATTTCTGCCTCTGGTTTTCCAGAGGAGTGAATGATCAGGGATGGGAACAGGCACACAGACCTGGAGCTAGGGATGCCCTGGAAGTCCCCTCACACCCACAACTTGAAGAAGGCTTTTATGTTATCAGTAGCTGCAAAGTCAAGCTTCTGTGGGCACCTTGGACTAATTTCTAGTCTTTCCTCCATATCAGATTGAACATATGAAGTGCAGCATAAAGAAAAGCACTGGAAGTGTTTCTGCAGCCCTCTTGTGCCAAGAGCCATCCAAAACAGGAGTGGCCTCAAAACTATTAAAGTTAAGCAGCCATCCACATCATAACAGAAGTGAAAATACTCGTGTCAATGAACACCAGAGCTGGAGGAATCTGAGTCACACCCAGAGAGGATCCAGTTTCTGAAAAGCATTTGCAGGGAAATCTCTAAAAATCTACTTTTTAAATATTGAATAATCACTTTCTCAAAATAGCTGGAGCTTATTTCACAGCTCTTGTTCCAAGTGTCTGCTCACTCTCCTCCTCTCTCCCACAGCTAGTCTGACTGCACACAACATCCCATCTCCAGCTCTCTGGCATCTTTTTAATTACTCCTCTTAATCCTATGCTCCTTCTTTCAAGACTGAAGAAGGCTCTCAGAGAATCCAAGGAGCAGAAAATCTTCTGGTTTCCCCTCCCAAGGAGTCTGACTAGCATTAAAGACCTCCTCTACTCCTGCAAAGTATTTTCCTTGCAACTCCATGGCAGATCTTGCCAGTGAGCAGCCAGGACCTCCTCAGAACCTTCTCCTCTGTGGAGATGGAGGCTGATCCCACTGCAGCTCTGAACAGATTTACAGCTTTCTCCAAATCCATTGTTTCCTTGTGTAGGAAGGAGGAGAAAGCTATCAAAATGGCCTGAAATCCAAATTTTTAAACTTCAGCAGTGAATATCTTGCGCTACTTAAAAAACAAAAATAAAATTTTGGAATGGATTTGCAAGAAGTAAAAGCAAAACCCCTGCAGAGACAGGATCAGAGCAAGTAAAGAACATCCTTGCACTGCACAAGCCTGGTACATATTCTGTGTTTGCCAGCCCTCAGTTTAATTCTCATTGTAAGATCCTGCAGGAGAGGGCAAAGTGGAGGGTTAATGAAACCAGGATTGAAGCCCTGTGTTTATCCCAGAACTGAGCAGCAGGAAGAGAAGGGAATATTTCCACATGTTGCCCCATCAGTGCTGCTCAGTTTTGGGCTGAAAGAATTAACTCCAGAGGGAGCACTGCGATTTTATCTTACATGTGGTCCATTTGTTTCCCTTGGCCCTTCTGCTGAGGCTGCCAAAGATGCCAGACAGGATGATATTTCTGAGATGTGGGCATTTATCTTCTCTGAGTGAACAGCAACTCATTTCAGGAAAGCAATCCAGCAACTCACAATTGCTTCTTGCTCCAGCAAATGCAGCCTGACAAGGCAAAAGGTGAAAGTGCCTGATGGTCCCATTAGAAACCTTTGAGTTTCCTCACTCCTGAATGCCTGTTGAGCAAAACTGTGCTATACAAACATGAGAGATCTCCACTTGGCAGGGGAAGGGAAGAAGTCAGGACATATGCCAAGATAATCTCAGTTATTCGCTCCTGCCAGGTGCAGGCTGTGTAGAACCACTCCTCCATGGCACAGTGGGATGCTCAGGGCTGGGAGCTCTGCTCCAGAGGCTCCTGGTGGAAAAGCACCACGGAGCATGACAGAGAGCTCTCTCACACAAATACTTACAAATAAGAATTGTCAACACTTGGGTTTTTTAGCTTCTTTGCATGCTTCAATTTTCTTTCTTCTTAACCTAGCAGATAACAGTACACAGATTTACCTGTGCCTAAAAGTGCCTGACCCAGGGCAATGGCAGCTCCTTTGTCCCTGGTGCAAGAGACCACAGAGGAAGGCTATATAACTGTACATTTGCTGTAGGAGTTGTTGTATTTGTGCCATGCAGTAGCCTCCAGATATTCATGAGGACTTGAGTGTGACCTTTCCTTTTCTCTGTCCCCTTTGCTGGCCAGAAAAAAAGCATAATCCAAAGAGCAAGTGGAATGTAGCAGAAAATAATATCCACAATAATTGCAGTAATGTGTACAGTGTCGATGGGCTGTAGGAATTGCACAAGGACTGTGGATCCTGCCTGGCCTAAATAAAAAGGTGCTCATTATCCTGAAAGGAAATGCCTCCACTTATGAATGAGAAGGTCACACTGCATTGGGGAGATAAATGTCATTTCTCTATACAGCTGTGATGGTCTCACTGTCTTCAAAAATGGACCTAAACAGCAAAGCAATAAAAAGCCTGTAGAATTAGGCTGGGACATTATTGTTTTGAGAGCATAAAATCACTCATTTAGAGCTCTTTAGACATGCTTTCCTAGGAACACTTATATATATGTACATGTGAATTTACATTGTGCCTTTTGGGAGTAATAATACATGAAAATAATTAACTGACACTTTCAAACAAGCTTGGATGTGTTTGGTACCACATATGTCGAAAGAATTTGAGACTCACCATGTATTTTATACAGCTGTACACATTCCCAGGAATTAAATCCATCTGCATAGGTAGTTTTGCACTCATCACAGCCCCCCCCCTCCCCACCCCAGGCAGCCTCTGCCAAGCACAATGAGCAGCTTTAAATAAATACCATCCATAATGCCAACAACTCCTCTCTTTTCAGCAGCTCTGCAGGCTGCCATGCTGCAGCTGAGACACAATTAGGTACACTCAGATGATCTTTAGGCACACAGTACAGAGCAATCCCCTCAGAGCAAAGGCAGCATCCATCCCCTCCAAGCAGGAGCAGCTTTGGGGGCCAGGTACCCCCAGCCCAGGCTTTTTGAAGAAGGGGTGTCTCATTTCAGCAAGTGGGGAGCTCCTGCCCCTTCACACCCACATGTGTGCAAGGCAAATAACTAATGAACATCAGTCACTGCTGGTGTGTTCCCCCCCAGAGGAACAGGGGCTGTCACTGCAGATGTCACTGTTGCTGTCCCTGTCACCTTCCCTCATGCAAATGTCACAGACCTCTTCAGAAACCAACACCTCATTTTGCTAAGGTGGAACTGGACCCATGGAGGTCAAAGGAGCACACATTTTATCTGAGATACCAGGGGGCTGACCTATCCTAAGGCTGCATTTTCACTCATTAAATGACCTCTTGTAAAAGGGAATAAACCAGAAAGTGAAGAACTCTGCCTCCATATGTTAATGAGATTGAGAGTTGCCAAAGGTGGGGCTGGTAACAAGGGGCTGAGCAATAATATCTGCCACAAAGATCACTGGTTTAGGGTCTCTACCATCAGGTCAGATCCCAGCTGCACTGCACAGCCTAGATTTTATGAAAAAGTTCAGAGTTTATGGGCTCTCAATAAGTACTTCAATAATTAATACAGATACAGACACTCATCATGTCTTTGTGTATAAATAATGTACAGTGGTAACCTTTATACAAAGAAGCCTCAAATCCTCTCCCATTACACATGATATTCTACTTAAAATAATCTCTACAAAGTCATTACTCTGTTCATGGTTTCTGAAGATCTCATTGGGCTTTTATACACCATTAATACTATAACATATAATATTTCGAGGTTTGTGTTGATTTCCTTTAAAAATGAAAAATATTTAGGTTTAGCAACTCTTCCAAGAATCAGCTTTTCAATGAAAATGAACTGTCTCAACAATTTTCTGACAAGAAGTGAAGTCGATGCCACATAAACCCCATTTGGGAATCTGACGTGTGGAACACAGGCACAGGAACACAGAACAGATAAAAATCAATGTCTTAAGCCAGGAATCAGTTGTGTTTTTAATGTGGGCTTGAACAGAACTAGAAATCTGAGCGTACATCTGTCAAAACTGCAGCCATTAGAGCCGTTTAAACAAATTGAAACCATAAATCACATCAATATGTCAATCGATGTGCCATGCATTTCATAGCCATGATGCTGTCACCACAGCTGGATTCATGGCACGTGTGCTCTGCAGCACTGCCTCTTTTATTAAACAGCATAAATAAAATCCAAAAGAAAAATGTTACAACTTGCATTACAGGGAGATCATGGCTTTCTCCACAACTCTTGACTTCGAGTTTGTTTTGCTGAAAAGCTTTTAGCACCATCAAAGCACATTTGACATTAACACTGATTAAAGCAAATAGATAAATTGCAAAGCCTCTGAGAAAGCAGAACTGTTCCTTACAATTTACCTGGACCACCCTTGGACAGAGGAGATCTATATCAACAGCTTAGTTTTCATTCACAGCATGGTGAGAACTGCTGGGTTTTTCACTTACTCTGCTCCCAGCCTTATCCAAATATTAGTAGGCTGGTCACACTGGAGTGAAAAAGAAAAAGAGAAAAATAAAGAGAGAAACCTATGCACCTTCCTTTGAATTCTGTTCAAGTTTGGACTGGCAATGGTGCCATGCTCAAATTCATGACCTTAACACAAACCAGGCTGAGGAAAGGGAGGTGCTGCAGCCTCTGGACAGCCCAGGCCATGGTGAAAGGCTGGGTGAACAGATGGGAGCAAACACAACTCCTAAGGTGGAGAGGTACTGAGAGTGACCAATTATGGATGTTCTGAAACAAAACAACTGCAATTGGCACTTGCATTTAGGCCCCATTCGACAAACTGCTCAGGCACTAGCTGAACCAGGCCTTTTAGACTAATTAGTTCCCTGAAGAAACACCTCTTCTAGTCCTTGTAATTAAGGCCAAAATAAAGAATCAATCTTTAAAAAGAAAACCAAGACAGCAACTACTGTTGTTCTAATTGCCACAATTACCAAAGTATTAAGTGCATAAAAGTGGATCTTATAATCCTTGCAAACTGTAAATAGCAGGACTGTTGGGATCCACAAGAGCATGGGAACAAGCTTGTGTTGATGTTGTTTTCTCAAAGCATTTTTTCTGTTTATATGTTAAAACTATTTGGTAACAGGATTTCAATAAAACTCTGTAGCTAGACCCCACAGAAATGCAGTTGCCACAACTGTGCTGAGCCTATGTGGAGGCCCTACAGGAAACCCTTGGAATCTTTACAGGATTTTTTTAAACAGAATTTTTTTTTCTGTTTTTAAACAGAAAATAATAATTAAAAATATAATTCACTCCTACAGGTCACCATCATCATGAATTAAAAGATGACACGAAAACATTTACAACTACACACTTTAAATCTTAAATTAAGCAGTGATTATGCAATTATTCTGAAATGAAGCACTACAAATCACAGAATTCAAATCCAATGATTATAAAAATCAACAAATCTCAACAAGTTGAGAACATCTCAAGACTCCCAGAAAAGCACTGTTTAATCTCACTAATACAACTCAGAGCTAGGGAACAGGTAAAATTTCTGTGTAAAACTTTATCCTGATGTGTAATCTTAGCTTTTACTTTTTTTCAGGAGATATTTATTCCTTTCTCCCCAAAGTTGCTCGGTCTCCATGGGCTGTTAAAGCTTTCATTGATGTGAGGAGGTGCCTAAGTAGCAGTTCTAACAAACAGGAGACATTATTGGCCTGAGCCTGATTGATTCACCAAGAGTTCAAGAGATGAGAAGCCCTGGCCTGAGACCCCTCTGGGAAACACAACCTGGACAAGCCCAGCTTCTAGTTTGGAGACAAACTGATCAGTCCTGGCCAATTCTCCCATTTATCCAAATTCTTCAATTCCTACAGAGTCAGGTACCAAAATATTTATCTGGTGGTTGAGCCACACAAACACCCACCACCCACTACAGGAAACTGTGGGCTGGAAGTGCTCTGGAGGATGTGGCACTGCCAGCCAGGAGATCCATCAGCTCATTCCAGAAAGGGACCATATCCCTTGGAAGTTGTTAGGAAACTTTAACCATTCCTGCCCAAGGCAAAGCAGATGTGTGGCACAGCAGTGACCTGGGCTGTAGCTGCACAAGGCACGTGGATCAGATCAGTGCTATCTCAAATCACCACAACTTTCCAGCTTGGAAGAGATTCATAGAGGTTAAATCTCTAAATTAAACACAGAAAGCAGTAGTCCTAATGCTGAAGATTTCTCTGATGTTGCAGAAAACCAAACAATTCTGCAATTGTGGAAAGCAACATTGGAAAATGGTGCAAGTTCTAGAAAAATTTGCCCAGCAATCTCTCTACTGCTTCCCATTCATCCCTCCACACTGCCTACAGCAGCAAGTGATGGAAACCAACATTAAGAACATGCTTCTACTCTTTCAAAGCCTTCCCTCTGAAAAGCTGGAAGCTATCCATTCCTAATCCATTCCCCAAAGAGACTTAATTTGCCTTTTTCTGTCTTCTGCCTCAGAGGGAAGGGACATGCCATCCCTGCTCTGCTTCTGCCTCAGTTCAGCCCCTGCTCCCCAGCTGCTCCTTGCAGCAGGAGGGGATTTGCACCACACTGCACAGAAGCAGCTCTTTTGTGCCATGCCTTTGCTGTGGATGGGGCCACTGCTCCCATTTCAAATGTATTCCTGCTTCCTCCTCCACCTAAGGACACCTAATTGCAGAGCCTGTATCTCAGCACAGACATGCAGGCTCTCCAGTGTAAAGCATTTGAAGGCTCTCAGCATCTCATGAAATGCTCTCCCCTGTTCTATTGTGGCAAATATGACTCATAACTGCACCTCAGTTATCCGCTCTTTCCAATACATCAGTGAGAAAGAACCCAATTTTAAATCTTGTGTAGGAATTTAGACACAGTTCATCTGCTGCTCATGTTTCCTACAGCCAGGGACATCTGATGCTAATCCAAATTCCTTAGGTCAAGCCTCTTTTGTGTTTGGTTATTCACAACACCACCAGAAGAGGCTATGGGAGGATTTGTTCGTACCAAGAGCATTTTAACTGGAGCATTGTTGGGAAGAAGGGAAGATCTTTCTGCTCCTGGCACCTAGCAATCTGCCAGGGTTGAAGTGAGTACTTAGAGCCTGAGTAGAGGACCATTCCCACACCCTCTGAGCAGCAAACCTGGACAGCAGGATGATGATTTCAGCACAGTCTCAGCTAGGCTGGGTGTGCTCCCTGCAGGCTTGAAGCACTCAGACAGCCAGAGCCCACCCTGAGCTCCCTGCACTGATTGGTTGTATTTATCATTGCTGCACATCTTGGCATGACAGAGTCAAGATGTGACCCAGCAAGAGAACAAAGGGCAGAGTTCCCCTGACTGCATCTGCACCAGAAGTGTGACTTTCAGCAAGAGGTGAGAGCAATGACAATTGTCTATCCCTGTCCTTACTGCACTTGAAGAACACGAGAGCTGCAGAGCTGGAAAATGTTTTTCTGTCCTCTGCACTTCAATGTGCAGCCAAGAGGTAGAAGTGTCCTTGAGGCTGCTGGTGTGTTTGCAGCTGGGGGTATTTTTCTAGGGCTTGTCCACAGGGCAGCTTTTCACAGGCTAGAGAAGTTGTCTCAGTTAATGATTCACCCCATGCAAGTTGGTGACAGGACATTCTCATTCCTGAGAATGATGGAGGTTGCTTCCAGTTAGCTGTGGTCCCTGGAAACTGCTGACTTAAAGCCATTCTTAAACTCTCAGAGCATCCATACACTAAAAATAGCTGCAGCAATCTCCCTGTAGTGAAAACAATGCTGGTTTTGCAGAATATCTCCAGTGTAAGGAAGTGCCACGGACTGCTTCTCTTGATCAATTACTGACTTTCAGGACAGATCCAAAATGAGCAATCTCCTCAAAAAAATTAGGAGCAACTGAGTTTTAAAATCTAGTTTGACCAAACAAAAAGTCTCAGATACACAGAGACGGGATCTGCTGCAGCATCAATTAGTTTTAAGAGTCACTGTCCTTCCACAGGGCAGGGACTGTCACCTTTAACAAATCATTAAACCTCTTGGTGACTTGACTTCCTCATTTATATGATGATTATTTGCCAGGTGTTCTCCCAAAACACAGCCACTGGCAGGTGTAAAAGGGAGGGGAGGAAACAAATGACTCACTGACTCAATAAGGTCACTCAGGTCTGAGGGAAGATGAAACACGTGAAAGAGCAGAGATCCAAGATAATCCATTCTGCAGGACTGCCAGAGCACACAGGCCTGACCTGCTCTCCTTTAGCAAAGAAAAACAAATGCTGAGAACCTCAGTGGTTCCTGGGAAGGCTCGAGTCTGCCAAGAGATGCCAAAGCTTTGGGTTCAAAGTGCTATTTCAACAAGGTGTTTGCTTTGTCAGAAGATGATGTTCAGCCCTGTGACTGTTCAGCAATCAGTGGCAGCTGATGCGTGGAGCATCTCAGCACCATCTCTAGAGAGAGCCTGTTTTCTCCCATGAGCCACAGATGAGATGCTACAGTGACAGCAGAAGTCTGGGCAAGTGCAACATATGCCATTCTGGAGTGGCAGGAAAGCTCTAGTGATTCCAGTTTGCTCCTTATGGACATCCAAAGTGAGCACAGTAATCATCTCACTGCTTCCTAAAAGTTGTCACTGAGCAAAAAAAGGTTGGATGGCAGCAGAGAGATAGAGAAAGTAGGCAGGAGAAAGGTGAAAATTAAAACAAACTCCTCTGTACCTTGCACAGGTGGGAGGAAACGTGTCTGTAAAGTTCCCATCACCACAGAAGCCCCTTCTGCTGTGTAAAGGAGCAATCTACCTTTGAGGGAGAGAGGAAATGTGGCAAAGGAGCAAGATAAACACAAAGTGTGGATCAAAGGGAAGAAAAAAAAAGGCAAAAAAAACCTGGAGAAGTGCTGATGGGGGAAGCTGGGTGAAAGACAAGGAAGAACTGTTAGATGCTCAAATTAACATTTTAATGCATTCACTGTAAAATTTAAGCACTTTAAGCACAGGGGTGGCTGCTGAGTAAAATCCCCTAGGAAAGGAGCAGATTGATGACTTCACACCACAAAATCAGCAAGGTCCAGGTTTCACCATCAGCAGATTCACTGCAGTTATCAGGGGCAGATAACGTGACAATATTTGGCCTCAATGAGTTTTGAGGTGACCAGTAATGCCTGTGATGGAATAAAACCACAGAACATATGGCATTTCATGTGCTGAAACTGTCAGACTCACAATTAACTGATTAGAGTGCATATGGTGCTCACAGACAGGGGAAATCTCTCAGTGTAAAAGATGCTGGAGACCATTGAAGGTGTCAGCATGAGTCTTCCTTGCAAATCTCTCTTCATTAAAGTTTCGTATGGAGCCAGGAGTGTTGTAATAAAATCACTATTAATGCAGTTATATTTATGATTATCTCCCTTTTGTGCAGCTGGATTTAACTTTTCAAACACTAAACTCCACATCAAAGCTTTTTCACAGTGGCTGCTGCATACACAGAAGCTTTTTGTTTTGTCATATTTAGCTTGAAACTAAAAGCAACGAGAGCTAAGGTGGTAAAAGTAAACCAAGATTGTCAAGAAAACTATTAATATGACCAGTATCAAAACAAAAATTCACTCTGCCATAGAAATACAGTTACATTTCTGTTAAAGTATTTGTAACAGGCTGGCCAGGGACAAACTCATTCCCTCTCCAGTTCCAAAACACATTTTTAAAGAGATGGTGAGTGACACTTCATTAACCACGTGAAATGGGCTGACACAGCCTGCTTGCTTTTCCAGCCACCATTTCAGATTTTTCTTTGCATTTTTCTTTGCATCTGTCTGTGCTTTACATTCAACACTCTGTAAAATGATTCCTTGAACCCCTCCCCAGCCTCGTGAGCCCTGTGGAGGAGGGGATTGGGCTGGGGCAGTTCTGGGGTGGAGAAAGCAACTGCATGTCCATGTGTTTGCATGTGCGTGCATCACAGACCCAGCTTTTCTCATCCAGCATCACTGAAGGGGATTTTAGAAGCTCCCCATCAGCCTTTCTTTGCCTTACAGTCCTCTGCCCCATCAGGCTCTGACAGGAGTGGTTCTTCTGCAGCATCACCTCTGAAATGATCTGGGATGAAAGCATCCTGCTGTATCCCAGTTTGTGGAAGGTGCCTGTGATGCAGGCGATGTCTGCTGCAGGCAGTGCAGTGCTCCCAGCAGCTCTCCAGCCCAGCAAGGGCTGGGGCACAGCTCCCTGTGTGCCCTAACTCCATCCTCCCAGCAGACACCACCCTCACACACAGCCCCCTCCCGAGCTTGCACACTCCTCTCACATTCCCTCTGCTCTTTCCAGCAGCTTCCCAGCAGAGGACCTACCAGAGACCTCATTCCTTAATGAGTTAAAAGCTGTTGCCTCAGCCCAAAATCTTCTTCCCAGTCCCTCACAGTTTCCTCCTCTCTCTAACTGTATTATCTCTATCACTCCATCTTCCCCACAGCTTCCTGACTGCTGCTGAAATGGATGGGGAAATCTCCCTTTCCAGAGTAAGGAAAAAAAAAAACGTTATGAACATCCTTTTTTCCTCCTTTGTTTTGTCAGAAATTGTGTTTCTGGTAACAGATTTAGGCAGGCAGGATAAACAAGAAAAAAGAAACTATTAAGGGGTTCTCTTCTAGGGAACACAGAAAGATTTTGTTAAATTCAGTACTCTGTAGCAAAAAATTTAAAAAAGAAAAAAGGAGAAAACACTGTGATAAAAAGTCATGGTTCATAGTGCAAATGTTAAGATTTATGAACAAAGCTGAAGGGCAGAACCCACAAAATGTAATGGAGGAGGATGCATTTCCCTCAGAGTGCTCTAGGGCTTTGTTAAACCCCAGAAACCCCTGGGCCACAGCAATACCTGGAGCCTCCCCAGCAGAGATGGAGCACACAGGGACTGTGTCCCTCTGTCTGCTGGGCACCCACAGCAGCACATCCCCTGCTAGCTGGTGATCTCGACTGTTTTCCACACTTCAGCCATACCAGCCTTCCAAAAAGTGTCAGCCAGGCCTTTTCAGCTCAAACCCATCACTGCCCCTCTCTGCAGCCACCCCAGGCTCTGTCTGGAGTAGCTGTGCACTGCTTGCTTTGCTGGATGCTCCCAGCTGAGCACTCCTGGCTCTCCCGTGCTCCTCCCCAGCCCATCCACACCAGAGGCTCCCAGGATGCTCCAACCCTTCTGCCACACTGATTTAAACATGCTCAAGTTTCTTTTTCCTTCCCTCCTCACCCCCTACAGAGGCTGTTTCTCCCACATCTCAAACACCTGAGGCTCCAAGGTGCCTCATCCCAGCAGTTTGCTCTGTTTGTGAGCTGAGTCATGCAGGTGTCAACATTTCCAAACCTCATGGGGAGGCTCAGCAGAGCTGGGAGGGTGCAGAGCATCAAGTCAGGAGTTATTAATAGCTGCCATCGACCATCTCAGCAGCTTTGATCTACTGGCAGCTGATTACAGCTGCTGCTCCTGATGATGAAGCACCAGGGGTCCTGCCTGTACCTCACTTTCTCTTTCCAGTTTTCAAGTTTTTACTGGAACAAAACACTTTTCCCCAAAATTTCAAAACAGATGGGATTCAGCAGCCAATCTGCAGTCAGAAAGGCAAACACAATCAAGCTGAAGTGCAAAATTGTACTTTGGGAGGAAAATATCAGGTCTTTGAATCCTGCTTCTAGCAAAGTTTTAGAGGTTGACATCAGACACAAGAAACCTCCAGAGAACACATCTCCTTTCTGAAATTTTCCACGTACCCCTTAATCCATATCCATGAAAATAAACTTAGAGTTTGTTCCCTATAAATAATTAAAGGCGTAGAACCAAATGGTTCCCACACTATTCCATGCTTTCATCTGAAGAAGAAAAGATAATTTGCTATTGCCTGAAGACAACACAGCACACCTGATACATTCAAGGAAACAATTCAGAAAATCTCCCTGCAACAACCTAGAGCCACTGTTGGGAACAACTAAGGAAGCAGGATAAAATAGCCACCTATCCCTTTATGTCAGCATCATTGAATCCTGCTCTGTCTGCTGGGAAGCAATACAGTGTTCAAAAGACAAAACAGAGAAGCATTCTGAGGCAGATGAATTCAGGCAAATTTCCATTTTAGCTGGTGTTACCAGCTAACTTCTCTACCAGGTTGCCCAAAACTTTGCAGAATTCATTTTCAGAGAAACAGCAATGAAATGGATCTATACCAGGACACTGATCTACACCATGTTGTGCTGTCCTAAGGATTTAAAGATCACTGGAGCCAGTACTGCCTGAAATAAGTTCCCATCTCCCAACACAAGGAAAGAGCATTTTTAAAGATGCCAGAAACAGAGTTTTGTGCAGAGTGAGACAGTTCTCTGTGTCACTCTGTGACTTGAGCATGAACTCAATGAGCAATTTCTACCATTCTACTCCACTTGAGTTATAACACCTAAATCTACATGATGATGGAATTAGACACGAAGAAAAACTCACATACTTATGACTATTGTAAAGCCTGATGTAATAAAACTGCCAAGCTTTAAGATCACAGATATATTCCAAATATTTCAACTCATGACCACAAAACCCATTCCACTAAGCACAACAGAAGAGAGGAACAATTTGGCCAGCGCAGGTTAACTTTAGCTCACCACAGTCACATTTCAGATTCCAAAACTTTAAAAAGAGAACTAACAGAATATAAGAATTCCTTTCAGAAATACTTCTATCTTTGGGCAGAATGTTTTCTTTCTTAGAGAAAACCTAGTAAAAAGCACTTAATAGTGACCAGTGTTCTGGGGTTTTTCAGGCCCAAGAAGTGAAGAATTTACAGCAGACGCATACTTTACTTATTGAACCCTTAAGTAAAGCTGTTGCAAACACAAGTTGCTCACACTGTGTACAGCAGAGCCTTGATTACACATGTGATGGAGTGAATCTCTTCCACTACACCACGGAGAAGACCCCACACCTGCTACCCCTTCACAACCCTTTCACCACAGAGAGTGGTTGCCCCTCCAGCCATGCAGTGCAGCACAGCACACTCAGCACACCCAAAGATGATTATTCTTGGCTCCTGCCAGCCTCAGTTGCAGAGCAATAACTCGTGCCTCTTATTGATCCCAGAATTTCAGAGCACGAACGCCGCAAATCTGGCTCCGGCGAGAGCAGATCCCGTCACCAGGCAACTCAATCTTAGCGGTCTCAACTCCTGCACCCCTGGGCTTAGAGCAGGATGCTGCTTTATTACCTCCAGCTCGGTGTTGTGAGCGTGCAGCTTCTGCACCATGTCCTCGGCCTCGCGCATGCGGCGGCTCAGCTGCGGCGAGTGCTCCGCCGGGGTCAGCTCGCTGTCGTAGGACTCCAGGATCGCCCGCATCCCATCGCGCTCCTGCCGGGAACAACAGCAAAACACACTCAGGGATGGAGGACCAGAACACACACCCTGCCAGGAACGGCAGCAAAACATGCAGGGATGAAGGCACAGATCACACACCCTACCAGGAACAGCAAAACACTCAGGGACTGTTGGACAATTCCCTGTTCTGACCCAGAGATGGGGCAACTGAGAGGTGTTTTAAAAACTTTAATTCCATGTCGCTATACAACACAAAATAAAACAATGTGGACACTGGGATCTCTAAGGTAAAAAGAAGGGCAGTTTAATTTCTAACTCCAACATTTATAGATTTTAAAAAGTGACAGTGGATTGGAGGATGACAGTGCCACCTCTCCAATGACACTGGACAAACCAATAGTCCATCAAATTTCTCCTCCTCCAGAAAAGAATGTAAAACAATAATTATTTCAAGAAAAGCGCATGAGAAAGTTCATTACAAGAATGTAAACATCAGAAGGCTTAAACTTAAAAAAGAACAGGGCAACAATTCCATTTTCAGTCTCATGAAAAGGGTGAGACAATACAGATGTTATAATTCACACCATCACAATCAGAAGCCAACTATTTCTTAATTACAAAACACTATATAAGTGTTTCTTGGCCTATCAGCTTCTTGCCACACCATGCT
Source organism: Geospiza fortis (assembly GCF_000277835.1). NCBI lineage: Eukaryota > Metazoa > Chordata > Aves > Passeriformes > Thraupidae > Geospiza > Geospiza fortis. The sequence goes on along the minus strand of NW_005054319.1, from coordinate 1,830,607 downwards.
GTAGATGCCTTGAAGCCAATCATCTAAACTACCCCCTGTAGGTCCTACTACAATGCATCTTTCATAGTTCCACTTCTCCAAAGTATCTAGTCTTATTTGCAAGGCCATCCTTTGAAACTTGTTTCTAGCTCCATTTCTCTCTCAGCAATACCTGTCCTATTCCATGGCATTTCTGAGTCAGCATTTCTTGTCTCAAAGTTTGCATACAGATGAATAGTATGGGCCTAGAGAACTCTCTACAAATCCATTTCCCACATGGGATAAAGGCCCAGACCACACACCCTGCCAGGAACAACAGCAAGAACTTTTAAGGATAAAGCCCCAGAATGTGCTTCAAGAGCCTTCTGCATCTTTGCCCACTTTGTTCTTTTATCCATCAACTCAACTCTGATGGATGCAGGCTCATCATCTTCACATCAGCATCAAGGCACAGATGAACACACAGTTCTAATAAAGTAAATGTTGCTGCTGTGAAAAGTGAAAAATTAGACTTTCTTGTGTCTATAAAACCCCACATCCTTTGCAGGAAAGCAACATACAGACACTCTAACAAGCAGATGGCAACTGAAAACAGAGCCTGCCTTCTTCCTGGAGACACTCTTCTAATTCAACATGGCTGAATGGGTTTCCTCAGCAAAATATTTAGTGTTGTACTTGACATTTTTCCTGCCAGAGCCTCAGCAAAGAAAGAACAGAATTGTCACAACAGAAATGAAACAGATTTGACATCGAACAAAGTGGCTGAGAGCAAATATCCTCAAAATGGTATGTGACTTATCACTTGTTAGATGCTGCAACACTCAGTGCTTGTAACAAACATTTTTTCAGAGGTTAATGTCTGGCAGGCAGTGTTGGGCTCACTTCTCTATCTACTGGCAATTATAACCAGGCATTTGCAGAGAAAGACAAACAGAAGGATCCTTCTCCCCTCCCTGACAGCAGCTCCCCAGCTACAAGGCTTGGGCTCAGAGCTAAATGTAAAACTTTTTGTGTGGGCTGCTGGCTGAAATATTCCTAATGCACTCCCAGTTTCAGAAGCACCTAATGCCTCCCCTCAAGGCACTGATGGAGAGGAAGAATGAGGACAAAAGGAAAATCTGAAGAAGCCAGGTATGTTTAAGGAGGTGGCTGGTCACACTGCAGCGTGCACACAGAGATTAGCAGCTGGATGAAGAGTTTCATCTTTTGACTGCATGGAAGAACCTTGATGCTTATGAGGCTACAGAACAGGGTCAAAGCAGCACAGGCCCTTGGCATAAACCCAAAGAGCCAGAACTCTGAGGAAACCTGAGCAGTGCTGCCCACCTTTCACTGCTGAAGTTTGCTACCTCCCCTGCTACACAAATGCAGGAGCAGCCTGGACAAACCAGCTCCTTGCTGGGAATTCTGCCATCACAGACAAAGTAGTATCAGAAGATCACTGGGCTGTGCAGTTCACATCCAGCCCAGGCCAGTGCAGCCCTGCATAAACCCAGCTCAGCTGCATTTAAAAGCTTCACTTGGGCAAATCAGGAATTGTTGGGGCAGGAAAAAAGGTCCTTTTCCCCACACCCCTAAATGCAAAAGGCTGAATTTCACATAGTGAAGGTGACCACCCAGCTCAGCCTGGATACAAAGGTTATCTCCTCCTTCTAAATCTAAAGGTCAAAGACTGAATGTGGATAGCAAGTGTCCATGTGGGAAGGGAAGGAACATTCAAATTCAAGGTGTGACAACAAGACTGGGGGCACTGCCAGAGGTACAGTGTGTTCAGAGCATGTCACAGACTGAAAGGTCAGCAGGTAAAAGGACCCCAAGACTGAAGGACAGCCTGGGGCTACAGGAACTGAGTTAATAAAATTATAAAGAAAAACAGGTTTTAACATAAATAGTACCAGCAGCTGTTACCAACTCCTTGCCCAGATTTGACTGAAGAGAAATATTTTTCCAGGGAAATAGTTTTGCCATAGTTTAGAATTGTTCATCTGATGGACACGTGAAAGGAAACACCTCCACAATACTGAAAAAGAAGAAAACCCAAATGCAGTCACACCTGCCCTGTAATGAACTTGTTAGGCAGAGAGGCAGCAGGACAGGATCTCTCCATCCTCCTCTTCCCCCTCCAGTACTTTCAGACATCACCCATTCCACCCATGCATTCTCTATAAAGCAAACTGCTTTTGCTTGGGAGATGAATTCCATTCCCCACTTACAGCCAAATCACTTTCTAGAGCACAGAAGAGAACATAATGACAGCATTTAGTGAAGGTATTGGTTTGAGCTTTGCATGTTGTTGCAATTAGATTTGCAATTACAGCATCCTCTCTCCTTCTCTCACTCCGAGCTGCTCTGCTGCCCTAATTTTCTCCTGAGCATCTTTCATCCATGTGATAACTCACCACTGCTATGTTCTCTCTGTTGCAGCAGGGGCAGTCCCAAAATCCTTGGTGTTTTTTCAAAAGCAAACAGGACCCCTGGCACCTCCCATCACACTTGGCTTCCAATTAACTGCTGCATATGAGCTCATTTGAGTCACCCCCATCAAGACCCCAGCAGCTCCTGGGCTGTCAAGTACAAGGAGGACAAACTCCAGCTTTTATGTGAGCATGGGAGAACTGCATGGGAGCATGACCAACCCCACAGGCTGTCTTCCCCCTAAAATCAACCACAGCCCTTGCCCTTCAAAGCATCTCTTTAAAACAAAGAGTAAATTGTCAAGAAAAAAAAAAAATCACACATGGTAAACACAGCAGAAGCTGTATTGGGAAAAGAAAAAAAAAAGTTCTGAAAAGCTGAACTAAAGGGTGGCACAATTAAACACTTGATCCTGGAGTTTACTTAGCCTCTTTAATTATTTCTAAATATTAATACGATTAGTGAAATCAATTGTCAGCTTCCAAGTGGTCCCCAGCTCCATTTTTTAAATTTTTCCCCATCAAGAGCACTTACTAAAAGCTTTCCCTCCCTCCTAAAGATCTTGTTAGTTTGGCAGGAAACAGAAGTTCTTGTTGAGAAGTCCTCTGTCTAAAAAGATTCTCTAAAATGTAATCCTAATTTAGTAATTGCTGCAGTATTCCTCATTCTTCATAACCCATCAAAATCCTCCCCAGGCACTTTCAGATGCCCTTTCTAACCTTATTCTAATACAGCTGCTTGGCTGCTTCCTATCTGGAGAGTATTCATCAGAATTACTAAAAAGCAGTTCCTCTGGGAATTTCCAAAATTTCCCCAGCACAGGGGAAATCTCTGCTAAGTCACCATGGCCCTACCCTGGCACAATTCCAGGTGATCTTTACCTTATCCAGTTTTAAATCAACACTTGAACAGAAATGTAGCTCATTCCAAACATGCCCTAAATGCAGAATAATAATTTTGATGTTCATTACAAACCTAGGAAATTAATGCCCTACAGCAAACCCTGGTGCTGCAGCTTGCAGCTGTGTTTGAGGAGATGTAAGTTTGAAAAAGAGGAAGGATAGTGATTTTTTCAAAGGTTGAACAGTTTCCCTTCCTTCTGCCAGCACCAGCCCATTCATCAAATAAATATTCCTCCCACTATTGCATAAGTAACTAAGAAGAAAATACATTTTATAATTTTAACCAGAAACTAGAGCTAATCCCTTGAAAATGTGCTATGGGAAAGAACAGGATGGCACCTCTGCAAAATGCCACCCCTAAGATGAAGCTTCCCCCCAGTCCTCCCACCAGCTCCTTACTCCCTCTGTGTAAAACCAAAATTTGACCTGGCTGACAAGTAGCTAGAAATTCAGAGTAAGTCCCTTTCTGCAGCCTTCACACCCCAGAGTGGTTTAGAAACAGCAG
>NW_005054319.1:1785929-1826781 GCF_000277835.1 Geospiza fortis | reverse complement strand
AGGGTTCACAGCAGCACCATCATCATCATCATCACCGCAACCATCACCCCCCAAGTCACTGCATATCACAGGGGCAGCCCACAGACACCTGCACACTGAGGAGCATCAGAGCCACTCCTGCCTGGGTGTGGGAAGCAACTGAGGAGTAAAACATAGCCAAAAAAACCATTAAAAGGTGTCTGCCCCTATATACATACACATAAGTTCAGGCCCTTCCTCTGCTGCTGCTCCTTAGCCCCTCTTCAAATACACACACCCCATTCACCACAGACTTTCTAATTACTTGAAGAAAAGAAAAATCAATAAGAAAGAAATTAAAGTTACAAATCTAGCTGAAGTCAGTCACACACCCAGGGAAAATGTGTTCCTGGGGTAAAGTTTATCTAGTGTCATAATTTTATTGAAATCCTATATCTTCCTATTGACTTTTATGGTTTCAAGCTGGATGCCAGAGTTATCATTATTAGAGTCTCAGGGTTGCTCGCAGGCCTGAGGTTCGAGGTGGCTTTTTTATTTTTTTCCTTTTATAAACAAGCTGTAATTGTCTGGTTTATTGATCAATAAATCTTTCAACTGCCTCTCTTCACCCTGCTCCTTTTCTGGTGAGTCCCCTGCACCATTCTCTGCAAGAAAATACAGGGTTGTTGTTTTTTAAAGAATAGATCGCTTTGTCATTAGCAATGAGAGAGCAGGAATTGTGCTGGTCAGTTCCAATAATGGCTTTTTAATGACACATTGTAGTCACAGTAAAATCTGCTTTATTTCCACACGAGTGAACTCTGACTATTAATCCACAACCCAATGGCACAGCTCTCTTGCTCTCTCACTTGTGCACAGGTTAGAGCCTGGCAGAGGAGACAGACTCCCTACAGTGGAATCAGAATGATATTTTGTAGAATATTTCCCTTCCCACTTGGTGCTTTTTTGATGGTACAGAAATATTCCCAAGTATTACATCAGCTTTTTGTTTAATTAATCATAATTTTTGAGGAATGTTAACAGGCTGCTTCATTATCAGAAATCAGTGGCAAGATTTCTTCCCCCTCCTCTTCATCTTCAGACTCCTAAATCCAAATTAGTTGTAATAAGGAAAAAATTCAAGACTGAAGAAAGATATGGAGCTTCAACATCAAACAGATGCTATTTGCAATCAGGTATAATTTAGCTAACTATTTCTTGTAAAAACACAAATAAAAGAGAGAGATGACTGTGTAACAGAGGTCTGGGCTTTCTGGCTTTAAACTAATATATAGAAGAAGGGAGATGGCAAGTGGGGCTTGACCAGATGTTTAACATCAGTAAAATTTGTCAGAGGCACAGGAATATAAACTAAAATATGGTTAGAAATAACTGAAGAATACGTAAATATATTAGAATGTGTAAGGACCTACTGACAAAATATATTCTTAGGTTACTTGATAAAATTAATCACATTAATCTCTGGTCCATGAGCAACCTCCTTTTGTGAGGAACCCACAAATGTTAAGACAGCAACTGAAAACAGGACAGACAGACCCAACCTTTTAAGAGAAGGATGGATGAGAGGATACAGACTCTGGCAATTATAAATCACTTCAATATTTCAGTATCTCATAAAATACTTGAAAAAAACATTAACAATCAAATTGCAAACAGCTAGAGAAGAATTAAGGACAAGAAACAATCAACTGAGCCTTAATATGAATAATATGAAAACAGTCTAATTTCCTTCTTTGACAGGTAAATTGTCTACTGAATAAAGGCAAATAATAAATGTGATAAATCTTAACTGCAGTGATGTGTTTATCAAAGAGGAGAATTACAATTCAACAACATCTCTGTAATTCAGAGGAATGAGTTTGTATAGGGGTGATGAAGCTCATGGAAACAAAGCACAGAGCCCCGAGTGCTGTGTGCCAGCAGAGCCACCAGGCACCACGACCAGGCTGCAGCATCAGTGGGAATCTGCCCCTTCCCAGGGCTGCCTGTTTGTGCCTTCCTGATGGGAAACATGTGCAGCCTTCTCCAGATTCACCAGGATACACCTTGTGCCCTAAAAAAAGCATTAAACAGGGACTGGGAACAGGGATGCTGACAATTGACAGGTTCTGCCCCAGTCTAGGACTATTAAGCCTTACTTTGGAAGTAAAGTAACTTCTTGTATGTTCAAATCCTGTTGTTTTATGGCAAGTGTAGGGGAAAAAGCAACAACCAAGCAGCAGCGAGGTCCAGGAAGCACCAGCCCTGCAGGGACAGCTGGGGCCAGAGACACATTGGGTCAGACTTTGCTCTTATCCCTCAGCTCCCTCTTGGAGCACTGCTAATTAGCACAGGAGCTAATGGACTCTTCTGGAACAAAAACCCCAAGAGCTCTCAGCCAAACAAAGCCAGCAAAAGTTAAATTACCAGAAACTTCTCAACCCCTCCTTGCCTTCAGCAGCAACTCTGATGACCAGAAGGCAAATGGTTCCCCTTCCTCTTAGCACTCTCATCTTCTGTACAAATCATCTTTAAGCCAAAATTTTCTACTCCCAAGCCTACAAATAGCTTCCTTCTCAGCTGCAGCCATTTCCCAACACTTCTCTCTGTGGCTGACCTATTTTCACATTACTTTGCAAATCAGAACTGACTGCAGACACATATGTATGCACACACCATTGACTTTCTACTCAAGACCTCAATTAAAATACCATTTACAAAAAAAACCTGTTAACTTCATAAAAATAAAAGCATCCAGCAGATTTCCCTATCCTTGCCCTGACAAGACCATTAGGAAACATTTTTTAAAGTATCCTTAATTCTCAAATGTGACTGTCTATATATCAACACTCTGCTGGTGTTTTTGCCCCTCAAGCCAATATAAAGCTACTGCAGGAATCTAAAGATGGATTGAACCTCTAAAGAAGCCTTGCAGATGTGCTGTGCCCTACAACTAAGGCTTCTCCAAGAAAAATAAAATATTCCTTCTTTTGAAGTCCAAGTAGCTCCATCCACACCTAACAGGAGCAGGTGGGGAGAGGTCAGAAAAGCTGGTGTACATAACCACAGGCACACAGCAAACCAGGAATCCCTGTGTGTCCCATCATCTCTCTGCAAGGGATGGCTTTCATCTGTTTTCTAACACTCTTAGAGCCATTTTCTTGCTAGGAGAGTCAGGTTATCATTCAGGCTGAAAAGCAACTTTCCTCCCGAGGCTGGAAGTCTGGAGAAAGCAACAACTCAGGGAAACTGCGGTGGGAAGAGGGCACAATCAGGCAGAGAGCGTGGGAGAGATGATCAAAGCCTCATTTTAGGTGCCAGAACAAGGCATTCAGAGGCACTCCTAGCTTCTCAACCACCCATTCTTAAATTTTGGAGCAACTCTACAGTCCAATTGTTCTTCTGGCCAATGTTCAGCTGGCAGTTTTAAAACTCCTACAAATACCTGTGTACATCTCACATGCTCTTGTATTCTGTGGGTTTTCCTCCTGATTTATAGTCCTCCCTTTCTAGCTCCTGTCCCTCTCCTCCAACACTTCTCTGCAGAGAGCTCAGCTTGCCTTATAATCTGGCAATGGACCAGAGCAAATAAATCCACTGTAACTCTTTTAATCCGTCTCTGATAAATCTCCTGCTTTACTATCTTCTGGAAAATTGTGCATGGTCTCTGAAAGGCCCATTTTGCTTATAGCACATCCATATGCCAGCTGACAAGCAATCATACAACTGACACTGCAACAAATTAAATATTATCTGACTAAAATACCCCTGGGGTCCTCTTGCTTCACAGTGAGTTTAACATGTTTAGTTACGTTTCTTAGCCTCCTGCTGCTGTGAAATAATTGTATGGTTTTTCCTTAGTTTAGCTCCCCTCTACTGGAACACTCACTGCTGCCTGTCTCAAGAGTGAGCCTGCTTTTCTGTCTCATTGTGTTTGGCATCTCTTCATCCCAAAAAACCCTCTTTTTCCTATCATTTCTCACAGTCCCACTGCTCAGGCAGTGGCAATCTTGTGTGTGAAGCTGCCTTATTCATCTGCCTCAGCAAAGGGTCACTCCCCATCTGACACCAGCATCTGACACCATGTGCACATGTGAAAAACAGTAATTTCTTTAAAAAAAACCATCCAAAAAACCCTCAACACACCTTCTTCAACGTAGCCACTAGATTGCCATCACTGCCAGAGGGAAAGCATACAGCTGACAAGGGAATGGATTCATCCTCACTGGCAATACAAAACTAATGTGTTACTCACCTATGAAAAAAAAAAACAAACCAGAACTAAAAATAAGAAAAAAAGAAAGTTTCTGTGATGGTACACGAAATTTTTATGCTGCTAGTGTATAGAATTTCACCCCAATGTTCATTCCTTACGCTCAAATTTCTTTTTCCTCCTGTCTACTAAGTAACGCAGAAATTGGCCTCTAAAGCTCTTAACAGACAGTTTCCTGCAGTTTTAACCACTTAAATATCATTAACTTGGGAGAAAAGTAAACTGAACTGTGCTCAAAGCCAGTGCAGTTATCTCTGCAAGAACAAAGGAGGAATGACCCCATCACCTGGGCTCTGCTCCCAGGGTATTCAGGCTAAGACAGAACTGAAGCAGGAGGGCAAAGCTCTCACCAAAAAAAAAACCAAAACCCAGACATGAGTTCATCCAGTCCAACACAGCACATTCCATTGAACTCAAAAGTAATTCCTTGATCCCCTCATGATGTGTCAACAACTCCAGAAATATGCCTTTTGAAGAAGGCAAAGAAAAAGGGATTTTAGGTGATGCTTCAGAATACACATCACCTGACTGCTTTATTAAAAGATATTAATAATTTCCCATACTTTACTTAATTCATAAAACATTCCCTCTGCTGCCTCCAGGGTATAAAAGATCAGTGATTCCAATAAGAATTTCACAAATTATACATCAAATTATCTCCCAGGTCACCCATAGCATATCTGCATTATTATAAAGGACTCTCAGGGCAGAGGGGACACAGCTCTTGGCCCTTGCAGCCCAGCAGCTCCTCCTGTCCTACACAGAGGACACCAGGGACAGAAGACTGAACTGAGGCTGAAATTTGGCCCAGGGTACACCTTCCATACCACATAAACCACCTATAAAGGAAAAGAATATCCAAATATATTCTTCTTGAAATAATAAGAATCATAAATGGTTACTTCACACCCCAACCATGTTTCTAACAATAAGACTGGGCCAGATTATTTAATCACACCCAGTGATTCACCCAGAGCAGAGCAATAATAAGCCTTTACTCTAAACTAAAATTCTATGCTTTCCCTGCATGAGGTCAAAAATACTAATTTTACATCATGTGTTTCACATTAGCTACGTGATGAGGGTTCCATGTTTTAACTTGTACCCTTTGAAAATACGAAAGATCATTTTAACACCTCTGTCTTATAAAAGATGGAAACTGCACCACAACACTTCCTTGGCTGTTTTCAGGACCAGTTTATTCTCTCACCCAGAGCACAGCTCAGCCAGCACCCACAGAATGTGCCTCATTAGCTTAATCAGGAGTCACCTTCAGAGCTTGCTCTTGGGCAGCAAGTGAGCACCATGAAGAGGATATTTAACCTTGTGACCTGCACTTCTGAAAGAGTTTTCTGCATTTGAGAAGGAAAATGTGCCACCTCAGTGCTCAGTACTGCAGCCTCTGCACAGAGGTTCGCCATGGGAATCCCACACAAACCTCAGGGCAGGCTGGCAGAGCAGCCCATAACCCCTCTGTGCCTGGCATCCTGCTCCTCCTGAGACCCTGACATGGTGAAGAACAAAACTGAATGTTTAAGAAACACTACAAAGATCACTTCAGGCACGTACTTTACCAGAATTCCAGTTGCACCTTCACCTTGGGCTTCCCAGCTCCAGAAAAATGACATCTAATAAAAACACTTGAAAAACAACCTCTCATTGAGAACTCCTCTGGATACTTCCATTGATCATATAAATAGCCAGTCTTTCTGAACACTGAGAAGCTCCTGACTTTACCAGTTTTCTGGTGGAAATTAAGCCCATTATTTTTTTTCGGTGCTTGAAAATGCATTTTCTTTTATCAGGCTTTAATTTGCCACCTTTCAGCTCCATTGAACATCGTTGTTGTTGCCTTGCACAGACAGGGAAAACAACTCCCAAACAACTCTAAACCATTCATTCATTAGATTCTGTGCTTTCAAATTGTCACCTCTTCTTCAACTGCTTTTTAAGGTCAACAAGTCCAATCATCATTTTTCCAGCATAGCTGCTTTCCCAATCTTTCACACTCCCATCACCCATGTCTGACTGCTGCTCTCATTCTGCAGCAGCTCTGCCTGAGCTGGGTTGATGAGGAATAAGTGAAGACACAAAGTTCTGAGGCCCTTCCCCACCTCTCTGTGAGTAACAGGAACCTCCTCACCCCTCCTGCCATGCTCAGAGCAACAGGACACGATGTTCTCCCAAAAGCTGCTGAGCATGGGGATGGCAAAAAACCAGCAAATAATCTCCTCAGTAACCCCCCCTCAACCACAGCAGCAGAGAACACCAGAGAAGAAAATTCATCTGTACACCTGAAACTCCAGTTCTTGTGGTAACAGCCCACATGTACAAATTTTCTCAAATTTAAACATTTCAGAACTGAAATTTTTACTTTATAATAGCCTACTAGTTTGTAAAGCTAATTTTAACAGTAGCTGCCACTCAGTGAACACCTTCCCTTTAGTATCACTAGACACTGCAAAATTAATTCACAGACAAAATGACATTGCTTTCTTTTCTCTCTCTCCACTGTCTCTGCAATATTAAGTCAACAGAATCTTTCCTCAAAACTGCGCTGACATCGAGAATGTTATGCTCACACCATTACACAAAATGTGAAGCACTGAAGTCGTGCTTCATTAAAAACAAGTGGAAAAATCAGTTTACCAGAAGAAAAACATTATTTAGGAAAGATATTCATTATACACATCTGAAAAACAATTATGATTAAATGTACGAGACAGAAACATTCATCATCCTTTTAATATTTGACCACAATGTTTGCATTTTCAACAAAACTAGATTTCAGTAAAGAACAGAAACATGGTATCTAAAAATCCTCCTTTGTTGCAAACTAAACCCTTTGGTTTGTTTTCATAGTAACAAACTGCCACGTTTTGGAGAATGAAACAGACCATCAGCTTTTCTACTTCTGGGAACAAGTTCAAAGTGTACAGAATATGTTGAAACCACAGAAATACCTGGCAAACAAAAGACAGAGAGGGGAAAGTCCCTCCCTGCCACATAAAACCAAAGAAAAAGCTGGTCAATATGATGATTATCCTACTTCCTTATGCAACATTTCCACACAGAACTTTCTGAGCAATTTTAAGGGATTTTAGTTGAATTTTCACCTTTGCTGTGCTCCACTTACCAGAAAGACAATCCAAAGGATGCTCAACCCACCACAGGCAAAATTACAGAATTTTGAGTTCGCAATCAAGTCTTCAAGAAATCAAAGAGGTGGGAACAGACCCTTTTGCACTGCAGTATTTAAACCCACAACACTCATTCCTAAATGTGTCCCATCTCTGGAAAAAAGTCCATTGTGACATGCCAGGAAACACTATCAGAACAATTTTTCTTATTCTAAAGTAAGTTAGAAGTTTTAAGCAAATTCACCTATCTGTTGCTATATTTGGTTCTTCTGCTTCCATTTGGAAAATACCATTATATTATTTAATAAAGTGCCTTTCAATAAACCTGGCACACTCCTGACTTAGTACAATCTTTCTCAAATACACCTTTATCTTACCAGCCAGTGCTGTAGGAGATGATGCCATTTTCAATGGAGTCTATTATCAGCACTAGGCAGACTCAAACTTGCACAACAGTTGAGGTTTGAAAGCTGCTCAGGATATTGTCCTCCCCAGCCTCTCCTGGTTTCCCTTCTTTCCAGGAGCATATTCCATGGAATTCTTCCAGGCAGGCTCATGAACAGCTCAGACTCTCCTTTTCAGAAGACCAGGGCTGTGATCCTGCCATTGGCTTTGCTTCCCTCTCTCAGGAATCAGTTTCAATTATTTAACAGTGTCCTTAACATCCACCTTAGGCTGTTTAAAAAACCCTCCACAATCACCATAAAATCACTTGAATCTACAAAAAAAAAAAAAGGGTTGGTTTGGCGATGAAGGGAAGGCAAAAGGTAACAGGAACAAATCACACAGCTGGAATTTCTGACCACTTGACAATCTCTCTCTCTCAACTTATTCCAAAAATATTGCTCATATTTAACTTGCAACTGTTACTTTTTACACTTGTCCTTATTATTTCACCTCCAATAACAACATTTGTGAGCTTTAGCATGTTCAAAGACAGCAGGACAAATGCATTGTTTTTGTCAGCGCAGTCCCAGAGATGCTGCCCATGGTTATTAATTCTCTTCAGCTTCTTGAGGGTAAAGAAGCACCCAAAAAGCAGCAAGTGATAAGTTCCTGCCTGTCTCCCTGTGCACATCAAGGATTCTAAATGCACACACAAACAAAATCAACAAGCAAGGTTATGCAGAAGAATCTCTGTGCCAAATACCTGCCTCGAGTCCATGCGAGATGTAAGACAAATTTCACAGCAGATGTCAAATCTTTTCAACTTTTTCTCTCAATCAAATTAGCTACTAATGAAACAGTTTATGATTAATACTCACTTAAGTCAAGAAGAAAATTAGGGGGAAAGCTATCAGTTCAGAACACGAGCAAATCACATCAGCTCCAGGTACACATAATGAAAGGAGAACATGCACAGAAAATACTATTGCTGTATCTTCAGAAGTCTCCAGTTTCTGAACAGGCTCTTAAACCAGTGTGATCACCATGTAAGATCCTCTAGTGGCATTTCTGTGACACGAGGAACAAGGTACAAGCATTTGATGTACCTGTGAAGTACAGATGTACCTTCTGGTGATGGATCTTCTGATGGTCTCAGCACATGAAGCCTCCCAAAGGTTTGCATCTCACTGACACCTCCACAGAGCTCCACTCATGGAAATATTGATCCCATCCACCTCAGGCTGCTTGACAAGACCAGGCTGGCTCTGTCACTTGGATTCCCCCTCAGCCCAGGGAGCAGGACACCGAGGTCAGGGAGGGAGGAGAGGGCAAAGCAGAGTCCATCCATCCTGTCTGTGTTCAGAGCTGCTGGGGCACTGCCTTGGCAGCATGAACAGAACACAAAATACCTGCTAGAAATGATCTCCACGCCTGTGAGCACAATTCCTGGCAAAAATTTATCACCTCTTCCTCCAGAGCAGTCTTGTACATATTTGAAGATATGCTTCTCTGCAGTATTCACCAGTGTAATTCTTCACTTCTTCCTCTTGCTTTTTTACCATTTCAGTAGATGGTTAATAAATATCAATTTCTCTCCAACAACTGAGAAGAACCATTCTAGCATATCTCTCAGTTATCCAGAGCTGACTGGAAGGAGAGCCAGGAATAAATGAGATGGGGAATAAGGACAAGAAATCACTTTGTAATTGAAAACTCAGGGCCAAGCAAAATGCAGTATACTCACAGAGCCATGCTAAAAATCAAAGCAAAGAAGAAATGTCTGTGGTCTTTGATTAATAGTCTGTATTTGCACATCCAACAGGTTACCCAATATACCTAATTTTAACACAAATCTCTAAAAGCTTTAACTTAAAAAACAAATGTAGTACTAATCAAAACCCCTTCCTCACCAAGCCTGTGGCAAAGTTTGTACAAAGACCTGTTCCTCCAGAGGGCACAGAATGGAAACTGTAATTGTATTTAGGTTTTGGATATGTGAGAAAGGAAGGAAAAAATACTGTCAGTTCAATGTGTATGAAGGAAGATGACATGAAAATAATAAACAGGTTGAAAACTAGAGAGCTCTGAAGTTTTCATCTCAGAAAAAAAAAACTTTATGCAAAATTTTAAAAACTTCTGAGGAGTACAAGCAAATGAAGGAATTAATCTCCAGCTGAAGTCTGCATGCTTCTAAAAGAAGGTACCTATTCAATCATCTTTTTCTTAATCAACAGTTTAATACTGTAAACAGCAAACCAGCAGCATGACAAATGAAGTTTTTAGAGAAAGCTTCTCCCTGCCTCCTCCTGTGGCACCAAAAGGCAAACAGCTGCTCGCTCTGCCTGGCACTCCCTGTCCTCACACTGGCACACTAATGGGTTTTCTGACAAGGCAAACTCTAATATTAGACACTGCTCTTATTAGCTCAGATCAGAGGGTGCTGTTAAACCCTGCAGGTACCACACTCTGACAAGGTTGCTCTTTATTTCACAAATCATGTGTAATTGCCTCTTTAATATCACCCACTGAACTGAGTTGAACACAATCATTCTTCTTTAAATTCAACATTCATGCTCTTCAAACATACTTCATTCTTAAAGAATACTTTTTACAATAAAAATACTTGAAAAGCTTTGAATTGAAGTTATTAGACAATTTACCCCACTGATACCAACAGGAAAGAGACACACAAAGGCAACTCCTCCCATGCTCCAAACAGCAATTGCTTTTTCCCTCGCCACATGAAGAAACAGGGGCTCTCTGAAGTGGTTTTAAACCCTTGTATTTCAATGAACACCATGTGATGGATATGGCTGTTATTTGCAACGCCATAGGAGTGTGTTAAATAAGCCAGTGTTATTTATAAGCAGTGTGTTGTTCTGCACACCAGAGCAGCCCCAGAGGCACAGCGTCCCACGGCAGGCTGGCTGGGAGGAAGGGTCTGATGGAACGTTTGCACAGGCTCAGGCACACGGCTGATCCCTGCTGCAGCCTGGCAGGAACCGTGGGGGCATCACACAAACAGTGAGACCCTCACAGGGGCAGTACAAGAGATGGGAAACAAGCAGGAGCTGGGCTGAATTCTGCATTCAACATTAAGGAAACTTCTGTGCTTGATAGCAGAGCATTCTGAGCAGAGCCAGGCATGACAGCCTGTCTGTGCTGGGGGTGGTTAATGCCAGCGTGAAGCGCTTGCTCAGTGTGGACTGAAAGGGGAGGGCAGTTACTCATCACTAATGCTTACTTACACACCACTCTCCCACCAAGCTCGCTAACAGTCTGGCATGTTAGTGGATAGTAAGGAAATTTCTTTCTCCCTCTTCTCATCTTCAGTCTTACCCGCTATGTTGGAACCAATTTAATTACTGCTAAATCATCTCCAACAAAGCACGCCAAGCCTGGCCCTGTATTTCTTCAAGAGGTGTGATTTTATCCCTCAGTTTCTCCTGCTTTTTCACTTATTTGCTTTTTAAACAGAAGAGATGACTGTCAAGATGTGTGAGTTTCGTATTTCCCTGCCTTTTACAGATGACATTAGCCTCTTCCTTGCTCATCCCTACTGAAACAATGCTGTCTCCTGGCATGTCAACTTTAAAAAGCAAATGCAATTGAAGTTATCACCATGCAGCTCACAAAGAGAGATACCTGCATGATATAAATTGATTCCTCTTCTGATCTCACTGGTTAACAAAAATAATTGAATTTTTACCCTTTTTAACACACTCACATATTCTTTTACAGTTCTGAGTTGAACATCCTCCCTGCTTTTGTCCTTGGTCTCATTTTCAAAAACTTTTATCTTTAGTTCGCCAATCTAGCACAAGCAAGAGATTCTCCAGTCTGGGGAAAACTGGAACACAGACAATTAAGGCAAGAGAAGCGGGAGGAAAAATGCAGTATAATATATGCAAATACAGATGCCTTATGAGGACACTGTTATAAGTAACTTGTTCATGAAACTCTTCCACTTAGCAGTGCACAAGTGCAGGGCTACCTTTAGGTTTTTATGCTGCACTTTTTAGCAATTAATGCTAAAGCAGCCTCTTAGAGGAGCTCAGCATCACCATCTCCATCTCCCAGGAGGAGAAACTGGTGCCCCCAAGATGAAGTGGTTGTGGTCATTCACCAGTTTAGAATTGGGCTAAAACACAGAGAGCCTCTGAAGGCTCCCTGGGGATCTTCTCAGTGATTAGGTCATTCTCATCAAAACAAAACACCAAAATGTGCACCAGCTCTGGGTAGGAAGGGATCACTGGCATGGTGCAGCCACTTCTGAGGTGCTGCCTCTCCTGAAGAGAAGGGCAAAACCAGAAAGAAGCAGTAAAAAAGCTGCAGAAATAGTGATAAGTATGAACATTCCCAAAGCATTCCTGTTGCACGTGCTCCAAATTCTTGACATTCAAAAGTCATGAAAGACATCAGGAGATCTAATTCCTTTCTGGTTTTGCAGAAGAAATGATCAGTACCTACCAGAAGCAACCAAAATGTGGCTTTGAATTCTAGGAGTAAAAGGGGAAATCCAAAAGTGCTTTGTCCCACTATGAGGAGATCATCCTGTCATCATCTCCATCCCTCTGGAGATGAAGATACCAGTTCTACCTGTAACCACTGATACTCCATCCTATCCCTCACGTGAGCGAAAGAACTCAGAGGAAAAGCTTCTCATTTTCTTCTCAAGTCAGCTTTTTGCTGATGGAACTTCAGAAATATTTTCAAATCAGTTCTGAGCAAAGGACCAGAGCATTTCGATTGAGAAATGGAAAAGCTCAAGTTTAAGGTCACAAACCCACAGTGACTTCCAGCAGCACAAAGCCAAAAGCCTCCCTGTATCTCCATTTCACACACAGGTGAGGAGAGAAGCCAGCCCTGATGTCAGAGCCACCAAAAGCCCCATCCTTCAGCAAAACCAGTGCTGCATTCACAGGATAACTCACTGAGCTGCTGAATTTCTATGCAGCAACAGAACCATGTAAGGATCAAATAAAATTAATTCTGTCTAATAACAAATTAATTGTCCATGCCAACCTCTAATGTCTCCATCATCAAATGAATTTCCATGTTATTTACCCACCACAACTTCCCATGGGGAAGGAGAAAGACAGCTGCTTAGATTAAAGAGTGAAACAGAAGAGCCTCCTAGACAAAGATTCTTTTCATTTTCTAAATGATTGCTCTACTCCACAACGTCTTCGGAGAAATAATGTTATTTTTTTTATTCTTTTCACAAAACCAAGATGCAAACTGCCTGATTTGATGCTGCTATTTCATTGTCTCAGAACTGCATGCACCAGCTTCTAGTGGCAAGGAGAGAGAGGCTCATGCAGAAATAATGTTCCCATTACAAGAAAAATAAATTGTCAATAGACCTAAGGAAGTTATTTTTCTCATTTTATATTTTTTGAGGAATGGATCACTGTAGTCCTCACCTTATTTATCGACAACAGGGACATCTTTAAAAGGCAACAAACAAAACTCACTTTATGGGTAAAACTAGGCTATAAAGTCTTCCAAAAGACAACAAAAGTGACATATGCTGTTAGATCCCCACTGCTCTTATTTTACAATATTAATGCCTCTAAAACATCAAAAATTGTCCAGTTTGACCACACCACAGAGTACCCCTCAAAATCATCATCTAATGAACAGGTTTTTCTTGTAAATAAAAGTAAGCTTTTCCTCACAGCAATATCAAAGTTCCATCCACTTAATCTACTGTGATGCCTGAGAACTACCCAAGCTTAGGAAACCAGTTCTAAACAAAAAGCTGATCCATTTAATCCTGGAGAAGTGCTGGGAAGAGAAAGGCAAAAGAGGAGAAGACAGATTTGGAGTAACTTGAGTCTTTGACCTGATCAGTCCAACAATTCACTATTTTTGATCAGATAAGCAGTGGCAAAAGACAAAACAGACCTTTTAGACAAGAGCCAAAATGCTTTGTCACCCAACACACAATTCTTATTTGGGCAAGGGTTTATAAGGTTATTACTCACAGGGCTGTTGTGGGGTAACCACCCAGTAACTTTTATGTTGTTGTATATTTATATTTGTATTGGGAAATCTTTGCTAGAAGCCAACAGCAGGACTGTGGTCAGACTTAGAAGAGTTCCCAAGATCACAGAGTGGTCCTACCAAAATTCTGCCCTGACTGTCCCTGCAGCCACAGAGGAAAGCAAAAATCTATGCACAGCAAAGCTACGAGGCATAACCTGCAAGAAATCTTTCAAAAGTGAGCATGATCTATCAACCTGAAGTAATTTATCCTGGCTGCAATGGCTTTTATACACAGAGAATATTAGGAGCAACAGAGTCACTCTTCCAAATCAGAAACAAAACAACTTTTAGTTAAGAAATGAAGCAGATGGCCTGTGTAGATTAAAGAGAAGGTACAGAGCAATGCACGAGCAAACCGCTGTGCCCAAATCCCACAGTAATTACCGTGGTGGCGGTGGCTCACTAATGATGCTGTGCTTCTGAACTGGGACAAATTAACACAAAGACACACATGCTGCTGACTTGCAGCCCAGGGGAAGGTGAATATTGTGGAGACTCAGACATTTAAGGCAATCACGACAGATTAAACGCTGCAAGGTAGAGGCAGGCAACATGCAGTCCCAGGAGGAAAGGGAAACGGGAAAGAATGTGTTCCTCATCTGTCCTAGAAAACAAAATGAAAATGAAAACTCATGTTCTACATACATCCATTGTACAGACTCTCTCTCATCCCGCTGTTTCTCAGTATCTTTACTGTTATTCCATTTCCCTCAAAGTCCTGTAAAGGCTGGAGATCAGAAGCGCTGTCAATGGGATCGATCTCAGCCAGGATACA
Organism: Geospiza fortis; assembly: GCF_000277835.1. Lineage (NCBI taxonomy): Eukaryota > Metazoa > Chordata > Aves > Passeriformes > Thraupidae > Geospiza > Geospiza fortis. The sequence goes on along the minus strand of NW_005054319.1, from coordinate 1,812,197 downwards.
CCAGCACCACCTTGGCCCAGGGGTTGTGTTGGTTCAAGTGTGAACCTCCATAAAGCAAAACTGTTTGAAACCACATCCCCTGCATTGACTTTTCACTCCCAAACATGGTGAGCTGCCAGAGCAGTACACCTGGAGTGGATGCCTAATGAACACTGCAATTTTCCCCACTGAGAGGAATGGCAGCTAACATCCCATCCCAGTAAGTTCAGGTTGTTTAGCCTGTGGTCGCAGCTCATTTTCTTGGACCTCTGGGAATAGAGGTGCAGTTTCCAGTGTGGCTTTTTGGATATTATTGATGCTGACTTTTCTGGGCTTCAAGATCTGGCAGGCAGTAAGAGTCTGCCTGGTCTGGGCCAGTGGAGAGCAATTCAATATTATTTTGTACTTCAGATGATGTTAAGCTAATGAAGGTCCTATTCTTTTTTATAACTCCCCATGCAAATGTTAATTTTTAATAAACTTTGCCCAAGTAGGATTTAAAGCTTATCTCACAAGACATATTTAGAGCAGTGCCATGGTGAAGTAATTCTGGGGAAAAAAAATATGTACAGCTGAAAATAGGATATTTCTGCATGCTTGCTTCAAAGGCTACCAAGAGTTTTTTTGCAGAGACTTGTCATCAGACTAGTCATTGTGCAGGACTGGAATTATTAATTAACAGCCCAAACCTCTGCCTCTCACGTGCTACAGAGAAACATCATAATCACCATGAGCTCGGTGCTGCACATCAGGGACAAACACACCCCCAGGACATCCCTGGAAGTGCTCAAGGCCAGGTTGGATGGGGCATTGAGCAGCCTGGTGTAGTGGAAGGTGTCCCTGCCCATGGAAGGGAGTTGGAATGAGTTTTTTGGATTTCTAAGGTTTCTTCCAACCCAAACCATTCTGTGGTTCTACAGTGTGGGAAGGCTGGTGGTAAGGTAATGGAGAGGTGGGAAGAGCAGGTAGATTTTGTTCAAATCTCCCAGGGTCAGAAAGGCTGAGCTGGTGCTTACAGCAGCATGTGGACTGAGCCAGAGGCTTGAGGGTCATCACTGAGTGCCTCTGGTGACAGGATGGAGCTGCCCTGATGGAAACCTTGCAGAGGCTGCTCAGCACAAGCCAGGCTGGCAAACCAGCAGCAAAGAGGAGCACTGTGCTTGGCTGGGATCCCACTGAAGATGGCTTTTAAAAGGTGCTGTTGCCGAGGGACAACAAACAGCTCGTTACATATCCGTGCTCAAGACCCTACAATCAATTCAAAATAATTAAACCTAATCATGTGAATGGCAGGAGGACTTCTACACACCCTTTTCAAAACCTGTTGAGCATTCTCTCTTCAAATCTGTAACCCCCACAGCCTTGTTTCTGTCCATCAGAAGTTAATTATGGGAGAGAGTTTCAAAATGTGTTAAGAGCTATCACATATCTGGGGGTCATTTGCACTGAAGACAGGAAAATGCATTAATGGAAATAGTGCTGTGGGCATCTGAGCTTTCTCTGCAGCATTCACAGATTCAAGGACACAACTTATGGCCTCTCTTTTCCATCATCAGAACCATTCAAAAAGCTAAAGTTCAAAAAATACACTGTTAACAAACCAGACCTCTTTAGTTCTTTCATTTGCTAATTTTTGTTTATATGTATATAAGACAGTAAGTATTGTGCTTCACTTCTTCCCCCACAACACTACTTTTGTCAGCACCTGCATTCAACCAGTCCATAGTTCCAAGAGGGAAGAAAAATAATGCTGGACAGCTCTCTCAACCATCAGAATTTACCTTGAATTTCACAGCTTTCTCAGGACATCTCATTGATAAATGAAACCTCTGACTTTGGGAAATGAATCCTTTCCTATGCATAGGTCATCAACAGATGGCAGCATAAAGAAAAGATGCTGCTTCTGAAATATTCATGTTGTTTGCTGCTCTAAGTTGCTACTTTACTTTGTATCTTGAGGGATGACACCCAAAAATTAAAGCCAAAATCTAATTTTGGTTTCGGGATCCTTGCCGTGCTCTATTTAAGCTCCAGAAATCAAAATAGCATAAAATTTTGATTAAACAAAAAAGCCACTGCACTGACATCAAATTCTTACCTCATTATTTGAAACTCTTTTCATCTATATCTTTAAAATTGCCTTCTGCTCCCAATACCCACATCCATCACCAAGAATCACAAAGTCTGAAGGTGAGGATGCAGAATGAAGGGCCTGTGACCCACAGCTCAGACACACATGGGCACTGGAATTTTAGCTCCCAAAAAAGATTCATGTTCTCTTCCCAACAGCAAGGAACAGCTGCATTGAGCTAAATATCTTAGAAATCCATATATTTACAGGTCTCAGAACAGGGATATGGCATAAAGAAGCAAAATACACAAGTAATGCCTAAAAAAGACTTTTTTTCCCCCTTAATTCTTTTCTAGTAAAATGCAAAAATATGAAAAATATGTTCAGCCTTAACTGTTACCACTGAAAATATTCCTATTGTCAGCACACGGAACCTATTAAACAAACGCCCTTTATGGCTGAAGTGCTCCTGCAGCATGTGGCTCCACCACAGCCTCAAAACAGACCAAGTTCTGATTGAATAGAGACCATTTCTTAGACTGCAAAAGAAGCGTGGGTCTCTTTCTAAAACAATGTAACAGAAATAAAAATCTCCTTTGAGCATGTGGCAAGATAAAATTGAAGATTCCGCTTGATATACAAAATAGAAACCTCCCTCACACAAAGTACAGCATAGATGAATGGCAAAAAAAGTGCACACACATATCACTGACAGGAAAAGCTTAAGAGCAGCTCTCTCTTTTCCTTAAATATTTTCATATTTGCCCAAAAACAATATTGAACATATAAAAATCAGGAGGCTTACCATTTGTGTAACAGAGATGAGCTTCACAAATTAAAGTATTTTATGTTTTAAGCATTTCCATTTGTCAGAGCTCCTGCAGACAATGCTGTGCTGGCCCTGCCAGGGCCAGGCAGCCCAGGAAGGGACAACGTGTGCCAACTTCAGTAAATTCTGGGTGCTCACTGTCTTTCCTGAGCACCCATCCCAAATTCTCCCAAGCATACAGCAACAGGATTTAGTCAGCACTGGTTTCCTCTGGTTTGGGGAGTCAAGAACAAGTTATTCTCTGAATTATTCTGACCTGCACAGACCTGGGTAACAAGGCTTGGCAGCATCTCCCCAGACACCAGGGACAGCTTTTCCTGGTGTAGCTCAGATGGCACTCACACAACCACAACAGGGAGAAATCCAGCCTGAGGCTTATTGCACAGCAGCATTTCATCCTGGTCACCCCACCAGCCTGGCTGAAGAGAGGATTTGGGATATCAAATACAAGAGAAAACCTCAAACACCCAAATCCCAGAGCATCTCTGGCCTGACATCCCTTTCAGAGCATCTTTTAAGGAAGCTGTGCTACCAAGGCAGGAACAAGCAGTCATGGCTCTTCAGTGTGGGTGACCTTCTCCCCTCACCTGCCCCCAAATGGGTCTCCAAAAAAGGGTTTTTTTTCCCTTTCCCTCCTCTTTTAACTCTTTCACAAAATGTCACATTGATTTTTCAAGGCCAAAGAACAGCCACCTGACATCTGAGAGTAAGACCATCGTGTTTTCCACTAGGAAAACCACAAAAGGATAAAATGAAGAGAAAGGCTAAGAGCTGTTTCACAAAGGTCACACGGAACACAGGGGCTGCAGCCCGTGCTAAGGGCACTTTGGGTTTACTGAGCCACTCACTTTGCATGTCACCTGCACACTGGGGAACAAAAAACTACAGAAAACAAATCTGTCTTTAACTGCCCTTGGTCCTTAAAAGCTTAAATACCTTCAGCATGCTCAAACTACCTGCACCACCCTCAGCAGCTGACAAAACTCTTTACTTGTGCTCAACAATACAGGTGGCTTTGATAATTTTATTTAAAAATGCAGAAAATGAGGTTTCTCATTTTCCTAAAGCATTAAACTCCCTCTTGAAGTGTAACCTGAGATCAATTTTATTTCATCTGTTATGTAGCAGTTTTAATAAAGTGTTAAAATCAAAGATATTGAAAAATTACAGGAGAAAATAATCCTCTGAAATAATGTGAAAATGGAACAGGCAAATAATAATGCAACTGGAGCAGAAAACTATTACATCCACTCTCAGTTTGCTTCCATGCTGAGCATCTCCTTTGCTTAATCTTTCTAAAAGGAGACAGCAGCAAATGCCAGTCCCCACCAAAGCCTCTGCTCCCAGGTTTGTACTCCTGGTAAAACTACTCAGTACTTCTGCAGGAAAGAACTTTTTCTTTTAGAACAAGATAGGGAAAAAAGAAAAAGCTAAAACTGCCTGTTTATAAAACTCCTTATGTAAAGATACTATAGTGAATGAAGTATTAAATTATGCAGTGTGAGATGTAATGGAGTGAATTATATTCAGTAAGATCACACATTACTGAAAATATGCAAAAAGCTCTGCTGCTGGCTTTCAGTTGTCAAGCTACACACACGTACATACATATTATATATATTTTTTTTCTCATCTCATTATTTTCTACTGTCTCCATGTGTGATAACATGCCCAGTGCTGACACTTGTCCTGTTCTCCCTGGAAGACCCTACATTAGCATGTAAATAGCTGGCAGACACGAGGAAATGAGAGCAAGGAATAGCTCTTTAATTAACTTTAATCCTCTGAAAATCCATACAGCAATCTGTTCTGACAGTTTTCTGCACAAGATCTTCTTAGGAGGTCCCTAAGTGCTGCCTGAGGATCGCTGCCAGGCTGGAACGAGGAGGAAGAACGAACAAACCAGTTTTGGAGACAATATTTAGGCATTTTTCTGCTATTAAATGATGACTGGTGACTGCCATCTGGCATTATCAGAGCTGTCATTAGCCTGGCTCTGGATGGGAAGCACAGGCATGCCATGAGCAAGGCCCAGCACAGATCCAGGAGCACACACATGGAGCAGCCTCCTGCAGCCCCCCAGCCCTGCCCTCTGGCACAGCTTTCTCAGCCCAGCTCACACAACATCCTCCAGGCTGAAGGGCAAAGAGGTTTCCTTGTTAGAAGACTTGATAAATCAGCCCCATAGCAGCACCCAGCTCTTCAATCTTGAATGGCAAAAAGGCTGGCAGACTGTAAAGGAGTGAGCTGAAATTGTTCCTCAATGGCTTACAGCTTCCAAATGTGACACGTGTTATTCATAATCCTCTATTACAAGGAAATTTCAAACAAATTTTGGTGTGGAGGGGAAAAGAAAAGCTAAGGATAAATGGAAGGAGATGCACTGGCACTGCTTTTGGCAACATAAGATTGTCAAAGAATTCCTAGCTGCAGGTTAGATTTAGCTCTGGAAGTGGTCTAATAGTCCCATTCCTATAAATTCATATCCTCCTGCCAGTAGAACCATGCTAAGTATAAAGACTGCATGTCATCACAATTCCCCCCTCAATATTATTAATGCTGGAATATCATGAGCAGACATCTCACTTAATTCATCACATCAGATTCCAGGGCTAAAACATACAGAAAAGATCCAGCATGGCCACTTCAAAAACTTGGTGACTGCTAATGCTCAGAAGAATGCATCCTTTTATGAATATGTGAGCATGAATTTCAATAAAATGACCTTTAACATGACAGATTCCAGCTGAAGAAAGAAGGAAATCTCTACTGACACATAAATTACTTAAGATGAAGGTGCTCCTTCTAAGATTTACCTTACACAGACTAGTCCTTATACACACTGATCACTAATCCTCTTCAAACTATGCCCTACTTCCTGCAGCTCTGAGAAGTTTTGTTCTAATCTGATCTAAATTTTCCAGACTAGAGAAATACCAAAAAAAGTGTCCTTAACAGCTCTGAAGACCAAATAAAAGGTGAAATTGGAATAAGTTCATAAAAACATCATAACCACATCCAGGACTAGTTAGGAGATTGCTCTTTGGCCATCTGGCAAGAGTACCTGGCACAGTCAATGCCTGAACTGTGGCCTCTCAGCTGATCTGGCAGCTGATTCCTCCCTGTAAATAAATATGCAGCCACCAACCAGGTCGTTCCACAAAATGAAATAACAACATTAAATAACTCAAATAGATAAAATTTAATCATAAACTTTAAAGGGGCAAGAAAGGGGGGGAAAATCCACAAAGTAATATCCTAAATGAGATGGAACGGGTCTGAAATCTCCATCTGATCCTAGAGAACAGGACCACCCAGCTCCATACACTGCCCACAGCTGCACATTTCTGATTCATCCTGCAGACAGGCAGGAGTGACAGCAGCTGTGATCCACTCACACTTTGCTGGGAACACAGTGATTTGTTTACTCACAGCAACACTGTTAAATCTCATGGGATATTCAGACACTTGTACAGGGAGAAGGGAATGAGCAGCTCAGGAATTGCTTCTTGCAATACGTGAACTTGCAAGAATAGCTCATAGCTTTAACAAAATTTGAAATAAAATAGATTTTTTTTTTAACATTACCAGTTTCATCAAGATGCAAACAAATACAAATATCAAAACATTGGAAGTCACAATGCTTGCGTGAAGCAAGAAAAGGTCATATAAATGTAAAATATAATGGAGAATATCAAATAAATAAAAGCCACAGCAATAATATTAATTTGTATTTTAAAGGCAGACAAATTTCAACACCATGAAAACATAAAGCCCCAAACAAAGCTGAAATGGACAGCTCCATGTAGAGGGCAATCCTTTGAGTGTATGAGAGGCACAAGTGGCTGTAGCGTCACACTCTGACCCAGCAAAGATCCAGGCTCCAAAAAGAATCATCACAGCTCCTCTGCTCTATTTTATCCAGAGAACTGTGATAAAGGCAGCTAAATGCTTCAAGAAATTAAACTGCACTAAGAAGATATAATAATAATCTCAAAGCTGGATATTCACCCAGGACCAAAAAATAACAAAGGTGTTAACAGACAAAAGGAATAAAATGATTTATCATTAAAAATGGCTATCCTATTGGAGATACCAGACTGCAGACATCCTCCTCTGTTTTGAAAGCAGAGATAAGGTTGTTCTGGGAAATTAGAGTCATTGGCAAGGAAGTTTCACCTGAACATTAAGAAAATTAGTTAAGAAGGTTCAGAATTCAAAGCATCTCTTTGAGTTGAGTGTAACAAGATAAAATAGAGATAGATAAGCAGGAGCTTTTGTGAAATAATTTAAACTGAACCAGTTAAGAATTCTTTGAGAGAACTCACAGGAGAGCCAACCAGTGAGCACAGGGTTTGAAAAGTCTGTTTAAATGACCAAGCATCCCTGGGTTTTAATCATGATGTGAGAGGCAAACAGCAGCTGGTAGGAGCTGGCTGATGGAGGAGCACACCAGCCCTCCCTGCCATGGAAAGCAATTAGCAGGAGGCTGCACTGAGGATTGGAGCCAGAAGTTTCCTTCAGGATCATTATTAGCATAGTGGAACAAGGGCAAGCAGCAAGATGTGAGCTGACAACATAAAATATTAATGTCAGCAGAGTCTAGAGACAAGGGTGAGGCATTCCAGAGCACCTAAAAATATCAATAATGACAGATGAGCAAAGGCTGATAAACAGACTGAGCAAAACCACACACGAATCCAAGTGTGTGAAGAGGGGAAGGAAAAAGCTTTAGATTTCACACAGCGTGCACACAAGCAGCTTTTACACCACAACCTCCTAGGGATTTGATTTTGACAACTTTGGAAGCCATGACATCCCTAGGGTCATGCCAGCCAGCCAGAGCCCACAGAGAGGAGGGAGGGGACATCAGCCATAACCTCCACAAACAAAACCACTTCAGCAACACAGCTCCAGGAAAAAATCAGATCCTTGTACACAGGTTCACCACAATGGTACCAGGTGCTTCCAGGATATGACAAGACTCAAAAGATGTAGAGAATCAGTGAAATGTTGATACTAACACAGCAGAGCAGGCAGTGTCAGGGAATACACACACACGTGCTGCAGCAAAGGATTTGCACCTGAAGGAAGGTCATTGTCACATGGGTAAGGCACAGAAAACTGCAGTCTGCACTGGGGGACTTCATAATAAACCAAACATTCTCAGAAGGAGATACACTAAAGATTTCACAACTCTTCCACAGCACTCCTGTTTGACTTGAGCTCAGGTCTTCAGTTATTTCACCCAAGCATCTCTGTTCCCTGTGCTCTTTTCTAACTGAGAGAACAGTGCTTCCCCTGTTACCTCACAGGAATGACAGAAGGAGAAAAGCAGCTCTAGACACTGAGTACTGCTAAAATGTGAGTGACAGTGTCATTCAGGTTCCCAAAATAGACAGCATTTAACCTTCATTAGCTGCTAAGAGCTCTCCTAAGTCTACCAAGCATTGATACTCGGATATTTATAACACATTTAACTCCAGACTAAGTCCCAGCACAAAAAAGAGAAAGGACAGGCAATGTATCAAGAAGGTTTCCCCTCCCTCCCCTCAGAGTTTCTTATCACTACTTCTTGGGGGAAAAAATTGCCAGGAAAAAGAACTCATTGGTCTGGATGAATAAACCTTGTAAGTCCCAAAGCTGTCCCTGGGGAGAGCAGCAATCATGCTTGTTACATCTGAACAATGCAGCAAAATGAGAAGATACCATTTTTCTTAAGTTTTATTTGCACGAAGAATATGAACTCTGTAATTTGCATTTAATGTTATTAGCCATCCTTTTAGCATATTGAAAGTTAATTACAAATCACAACTTTTGATGCAGATCGTTAGGCAGCCATTCATCCGCGGGGAGGCAGAGCCATGATCCCAGAGCAGCTGAGGAGGAACAGCTTGTAGGTTCTGTCAGCTGAAGAACATCCAAAACACAGGGAATTCTGCATGACCCCCTGCCCACCAGCCAGGCTTGGCAGGAAGTTCTTTATCTGTTCCTATTACTAATTCAACTGGATGTGCCTACTTGGATGTTCTGGCTGCAGTTAAAGATCCAGTTCCTTCAGTGGAGCAGTTTGGCACTGCAACTAAGCCTGTGAAACTGCTGCCTGATGAGGGGCAACAATTCCACATCCCTGCTCCCTCTTCTTAAAGGAAAACTAAGGAAAAACCCTACCTCTGCAAAGGGAGAAGCAGTGAGAACATACAGACAAAAGAGCACCCCAAACTCAGCCTAGCTAGGTGAAGTCTAGCAAGAGCTCACAAAGTCACAGCATTTTGGGAGGACACAGATTTAGATGAGTCAGCTTGAGCTGCTTGCTTGGAGGGATCAAAAAAATCCTTATGTTAGGGAGTGAACCCCAACAGAGGGCACAGCTCAATGCAGAAAATGCACCAACAGCTGCAGCAGAAGGAGCTTCAGAACCTCAGAACTCCAATCCATGTGCAGGCAGAGAGGAAAGTGAAGCAGGGAAGGTGAGCACATTTAATTATTTCTGCATTTCTGGTTCCCTTGTGTTATCTGAAGGAAAACATAAGATCTAGAACACGTGTTTCACACCCTTCAGCTTGCACATGCCCCCAGAGAGTTAAACTACAAACCTGCCTATTATTTACAGCTCCTCAGCATCCCATTTAGGATGTTTTCAAGGAATTCAGCAGGGCTTTTTTCTTCTCTTTTATGCAAGTAAAAAGCCAATATTGGAACACAAGGGCTACAAACATAGCCTCAGGTTAACACCACACATCAAGGGCTACAAACATAGCCTCAGGTTACCACACACGACAAATTCATGTGCATAGATATTACATAAGAAACACGTTGCTCACACTGAAGGAGGTTAAACAGATTTCTGGGGCTTTTTTAATAACAACTTTGGTGGAAAAGATTTCATTTAAAGCTTTTGAAGTGTGATGACCATGGCTCCATTAGGAAGCACTCACTGAGCTACCCATGACCTGCACCCCTATCACAATTCCAGCACAGGGAGAAAGCAGAGGGATGAGCAGAATGGGACACTCAGCATGCCCTGCTGTGCCCCACATGTTCAGAGATGAAATGGCCACTAAGCTGAGTGGTATTTTCCTGCACAGGATTGTTTAGAAGCACAGGAAAGAAGAGAAGAAGGCAATCACCTGGGCTTCCAGCAGAGCTGTGCCTGGATGGGACACTGAGGCACAGTAGGAATGTGCAGCCCTTGCTGTTCCTCAGTGTTCAGAGAGACCAAGGAATGGCTCTGAGAAAACTAACAGCTCTGTGGTTTTAAACTGGGAGGGAAAACAGAAAATAAACAGATTATTTGCTTGGCATTTTGCTAGAAGCAAACAGAAGAGCTGAGATTTACTTAAAGGACTGGCGGAGTGAACCAGAGATGGGAAAGAAAATGATTCCAGGGTGATCTCTCCAAGCACTGAGGGGGCAAAGGGTACCCCCAGTGCAGCCCTTGGGTGGGGGCTTTGCTCCATGCAGGCTGAGCCCCTTTAGCCTCATGTGCAGAATGAACAAGAGGGAAAAAGGATAATGGACAGGGATACTTAGTGAAAACAGGGAGTGGGAGAGATGTCACTGGAGTAAGCACTGCCTCTTGTTCATGTTTACTGCATGCAAAAAGTCAAGAATTCTCTCGTAGGGTGATTTTCACTTTTAAAAAACAACCCTGAATGGTTCACAAGCACTTTTTTCCCCAGCACCAAACCTTATATACACTATCATAATAAACATCTTCACGTTGGAGAGGGATAAAAGGCATTTTGGTTTGATTTCATTATATCTCCTGAAATTGCTTTTCTCTTTCTGCATTTTTTTCTTGTCATTCAGTTGTGGTGGCCCTCACTGAGGGATAATGCAATAACACTTCTGACAAGGTCAGCTTTACAATAACTTTGCAAATGGCATTTCCCAATGACAAAACAAGCACAGCTTCTCCTCTCTTTGTAATTAATATAATAGAAATGTCAACCTGAAAAGTTGGTCTCCAGAGGTAGTATGTTATCAACAGAAAATTAATTTATTAAAGTCAGAAAGTGTTTCTTTATCTGCAAAACTGAAAATACTATTTACAGAGCAGAATTCCTGTTACAAGCACAAAACATAAACCTTCTGCAGCTTATATATGTGCCTGAAAAAGCAGCAACTGAGGAGAGGAGTTAAATTGCTTAAATTTCTAATTCAGACACTAGATTATATTGGGGGCTGCACACTCCTTTTGCAAATGCCCTGTAGAAGGTGTGTGCACATCCTGAAAGAAACATAACTCCACATCCATGTTTATCTTTAATTTAATCACAAGTTCAATGCACAGAATAAGTCTTCCCAGCTCCTCTCCCATCCACATAAGCAGTAAAAAGCTGTTGGTCTTGTACCTGCCTGTAACCCATCTCCCACATAAGGCAGGAAAAATGGGTGGGGGAGCAGGGACTCTTCCAGCTGCTTCTTCCACTGCAGAAAAGACTCTGCTGCTCAAAGGGAAGCATCTCCTCTCCCTGAAGGGGGAATGAGTTCTTGGCTCTGTCCCATGAAGATGAGCCCAAGGGGCTCCAGGCAAACCCCACTCCAAACCCACCAACTCTACAGGCCTGAAAGTCAAAGCCCTCCCTAGGACCTGCTGCATGTCATGGCCTGAATTTCTCCTTCAACTGCTCACAAGGACAGGGAGCCCCAGTCCTGTCAGGCATTTCTGTCTATATTTAGATTTTACAGCTCCTTCAGGCACTCAGGACAGGCAGACATGAGCTCCAGCTTGGTGCAATAGCCCAGCAGGGGAAGTGTGCTCACATCTCAGGGGGAAGAGCATCCACCTGCAGCAGAACTACACATCCTGCAGTTCCAGCACACAGAACCAGCAGAATGAACATTTTGCTGTGAAAAACATTTGTCACTGATGTCAAAGCCAGAGCCCCTCAGGTGCTTGCAGCTCCCAGGCACGAGATCATCACAAACCTTCTCAAACACTTGCAGGAAAAGTTTAAAATGCTCCACCCTTTCAGCAACTTTCACTTTAACCACTTGGTCTCAATTCCTTGCACACAGACTTGTGGCACCCAAAATAATATTGACTAAAAGCCCAAGTAGGGTGGGATTTCCATTTTCCTCAGTATTGATACAACACTGGAACAAGCCCATGGCACTGTGTACACACCCTACACTGTGGCAATCAAAAGAACACATCTGATGGAATCCTTGGACTTTACTGCCCAAGGACAGTAAGGAGATGCAGACAGACAGATCTAAACTTTACTGTAGCCATGCTTCCTTGTGCTTAAAAAGCAGCCTGGATGCCCCACAGGGTTGTAGGACCTTCCTAATATAACCTGTACAAATCAGAAGACTCTTTGAGAAGAGATCTCCTCCTCCAGACAGAAAGCAAGTCCAACATCTTGACGTGTAAAAAGCATATCCTCTTTTCCTGTCTCATGCTCACACTTTACCTGTTGATTCCTTTTTAAATTCTTGACTTCAAAAAGGCATTGATCTTTCTAGGGAAATCCTGAAGCTCTGGATTCATACAGACAGAAAACTAAGCCTCAGCTCCCCCACTGTCCCAAATTGGTTCCACCTGAACAGGCAAGTTTACAGTTATGATTCCTCACAGGTCCTGCCCCACATAACACTAAAAAAATCCAGCAGCTGTTCTGTATAGTGAGAAACTTGTAACGTAATAATCTCATTACATCAATCAAAATTAATTAACTGAAACTACACCAATTCTTCAAATTTTCTATAGCTTCTATTAAACAGTTGTTGACTCTATCTGAAATACTACCTAAACAAATGTGCTCATAAAAGAGGGAACAGTACATTTCTCCTCAATGCAACAAATCATGGGTCAGAGACCATTTCCAAGATGCTTTGTAAAACCTCATTTGACTTCTAATATATTCATCAATTTAAGCAATGCTTGACCTGAGATGCTGTGAACACACATTGAACAAAATAGTCAGCATTGCATGATACTGTGCCAGGAGCAATCCAAAACTCCTCAATTCTCCAGACAGTCCTTCAGTTTTATAAAGATTTTGGGTCTTCATTTGGAAGGATGCTCTGACTGGCGTCTGAGTAGTGCAGCTGTTCTTACCAGAGGCTCCCATCACATGTTGAAATAAGCTACTGCGCAATTACTTAATTATCTCTCTCTCTCCTATCCTTAAAAAAAAAAAAAAAGTAAAAATCCACTGCAATTCAACTTGAAGCAAATCCAGTTAATCCAGTTTTATGGCTGAGAATTAAAACAGAGAGAAGTCAGAGATTCAAAGCTGCAGTTCCTGTGGCAGTACCACCACTCTAAGAGGCAGCGAGATTAATGCCTTCAAACCATAAGTATCTGAGGAACAAAGAATTGCAAAAAAAAAAAGAACCAAACGCCCTTTTTGTGCAGCTTAGCCTTGCTGGTATTTCAGAGCCTGCTGTTCAGAAATCCTAAGCCCCTTCCCTGTCCCTGGATGCTGCCCAAGCCCCTGCCCAGCAGTGAGGTTTGTTCTGCCCAACTTCCCCCAACAATCACTCCCTCATTCCACCCATCCATCTTCCCTGCCAGAGCTGCTCAACCATCCCTCATAATTCAGAGCTGAGGAGCTCAGGAATAAATGTTACAGCACACGCATCAAGGGAACTATAACTTTGAATTACCTGACCTGGGTGAGTTTAAATTCTCAGCCATAACATTGGATTAACCTAATTTCTTTTTATTGAATATTTTACCTTTAGAAGTCCTACAGTCCTTTCTCTCAGAGAAATATGAGAACTGAAGGTCATATAAATTCTTTTATGGGGATATTTCTAATTTTCATAATCTAACCTCTTAGCAGAGAGCATTAATATCTAGTGGGGGCAGAACAAAGCAGAATCCAGTCAGTATTCTGGGGGAAAAAAAAAAAAGATCGCATTTCTATTGTTCTTCACAAATATCTCATAAAATAACATAACTTTTAACTTTGCTGCATACTCTGAATTGTTATAAAATGTTTAAAAACCCTCTAAACTTGCTGCTTAAATAGAAGCTATGTCAGAGATAACATCAATAAGAATACAGAGGCTGTCCTTGTGCCTCCACCTCAAAAGCATCAGACATAAAGATAATAATAAACCCTGTATTTTTAACATTGCAAGGTTTACCAGATACATAATAAGGCAAGAGAAAGAATTACAAAAAACCACTTCCCAGAAAATTGCTAAGGTAATTTTTATTAGCTCTTTTATGCTTCTAAAAGGGAAAGGGAAGCAAGGCCCACGGGCCAATTCATCTTCTGCCCCCAGGCTGGCCATTTGAACTCAGCCTCACCATCTCCATGGTGAGAGCCCTCGGGTGCTGAAGCTCAGCTCTAACAAAGCACATCACCCTCCTGCCTCCAAGGGACAAATTCCTACAGGTACACGGAGTACAATACCCAAAGTCAGGGAAAAGGCAAATTTATCCACTAGCTAGGAGGAATTAGGACAACAGATCAAGAGCAAAGGGTCTCACTGGAGAGGATGCAGTGGAAAGCAACAAGGGCAGACTCCAGTGCCCACAGCCTGGGAGCAGCTCCTGCATCTCAGAGCCAGAGGTACCTTTGACAAATGCAGACTGACAAGTGAAACTAAAGGAACTCTCAGGCTTAGAAAAGCCATTTTGGAGCAGGATAAGGAAGTGAAAACTCAACAATTCTGCTACTTTCTTCATTCAGTCAAGAGCGAGTGGTAAACTTACTACCAAGTTAGGCAAAGTAAGGAACAATGGCAAAAAAGAAAACCAAGCACTGCTCTGGGAGCCCACACCAGCAAAAACACATTCTTTTGACTTTCCAAAATCTGCAAATCACACTTCAGAAACAGTAACATTTTCTGGTTTAATGTAAAGATTCTTCCTCCTCCCAAATGGTCTTTGTGCACTGCTTCAGCACTGCTGCAGCCAGTCCCTTCCACAAACACACCGATCCCAGCTGTCCTTATTCATTCTTTATGGAGAGGTTCTGCAATTGTATCAGTAAATGATATTAGCAGACCTCGTGAAACAACCTGTTTCAAAGGAAAATGGCTTGTACTCATTCTCTTCTGGAAGACAATTGCCATTTGCTTAATATAGCCATGATATTTCACTGAGGTAATTATACTCTTAGCTATCAGTAACAATTAAACCCTTAGATTGAGGTTGCTTAATAAAGGTCTCCAAATAAATAACACATTCCAAACACAGTATTTTAAAATGTCAAGCATGCAAATAGGATCTTGTAATGAATATAAGGAAGCATCCAGTATAAATCAGCACAGAGTTAGTTTGTCACTGTACAAGTGCCTGCAAAAACTGCTGTTGGAGTATTGTGGGATCGTGCTCAGAAAGCTACAGAAAGGGCAGTGCTGCAGATGAAACCATTTCAATAAATACTATGGCTGGTTCATGGCAGGGCCAGGGTGAAGCCATCAGCACTGCTGTGCTTCTCCAGGGGCAGGGCTGAGTGACTTGGGGAGCAGTTGAGGCTGATAAAATTCGTATTTGTTCTTTTGTATTCCCTGTAGCAACTTCCTTGAAAACTGGAGTTAGGCCATTCCATTAAAAGCTAAATAAAACTCAGAAGCAGACAAATTAGAGGGTACAGACAGAGGGGAAAAAAAATCACTTTCAGACTCTGAGATCTAGAGATACTTGAAATCAGGTCAACAGATCCTAGCAGGCTGTTAGGTATGGAAGGTGACAGAGAGCATGGTTTAAAGGTCCTCACAGTGCAGACTGCAAGATGATTAAGAAAGGTAAAGCAGACCAATGATACATATGAAAAAAAAATAAAAATTAATCAGGAAACGTGTTGTGGAGTTATCTAGCAGGGCATCTATTGCAGGCAAAGAGTGATACAGCAAGTTACCTCCAACACTGCTACATGTGGAGGGAGCAGCCTGAGCTCCAGGAGGAGGTTAAGTGGATCAGGACTAAAATACGACACAGCAAGTAACTGGAAGAAGTTATTTTTAAAAAATCCCCACAATAAATATGGGTTATACAAGGGAACAAAAATCAAAGCAAACTAACAAACCAAAAAACTGTGTTAAAGTAACTCCTCACAGAAGTCCATTTCCCTGGAGCACTTTCCACCTCATAGAGAGAAGGCAGTCAGAGACCAACAAAAGCAAAGTGTGATATTTCCTTAACTCCAAAGAATGTCTATGGAAACAGTCAACAACCCCCCAAATGATGCATTCTCCTCACAAAACTCAGCACCCTTTATCCAGTAACCCAGACACTCCTGTGGAAATCACAACATGAGGCCCAGCAACCACCCCTCATCAGACTGAACTCAGGAGCATTTTAACAGCAGCTCACAGGGCAGAGAATTATTCATAAAAGCACCTACCTCATCTCTGACCTGCTGGTCTTCATTCTTTAAAAAAGACACCCTACAAGAGCAGCCTGGAAATTAAAATTGATGATGCTACTGGTTTCTAAAGATTAAAATTCAGCAGTGACCTGTTCTGAGCCCCTGCACCCTACAGGCAGCAATTCTCTCTTTGCCTCTTTCCCACACCTCTTAATGATCTTCTGCCTCCTTCTGCTATTATCCTCCTCCACACCAACTACCAACCACTTTTTTTCTCTGAAATTGTTGAACTGATTAATATAATCAAGTTGAAGTTAGAGAGACCTCTGCTCAATCTAAAAGGCTGCTGGGTCTCCTTCAAACAGTGTCCTGTCTCCCTCTTCTCAAGGATGGATGGTCCAAGGAAGCACTCACAAAACCTGCCTTGATTAATCCCTGAAGAGGGAGACCTACAATCCCCTTAAAATGTATTTATTTGCCAGTCCTAAAAAGGAAGGTAACTTCCCTGAGTTTATAAAAACCTACAAAGGGGAGACACAGTGAGAAGAGGGAAGAGTTTGGCTGACAGCCCTTAACAACCAGGTGTGGACAGCAGCACAGCTGGGGATGCACCTGCAGCAGCACTGCTGAAATGCCATGCACAGAATCAGGACATAGACTGAGGGAAGGAAGGAGGGAGAGTGATAACAGCCAGGGAAAGCACTGGGTACTTTGGATACTGATCACAGCCCCGAGGAGCAGCTCAGAGCTGCCCCAAGGCCAGTTTTGCTGCCTGGATGCAGAGCACAGCTCAGAGTGTGACGCCCAAAAATCCTGTCACAAGGATGAGCTTTGCCAAAGTGCCTGTTTCTAGTGCTGCTGAGTGCAATACTGGCTGCTGTATTTACAATTTATCTTCCACATATCTCAGCAAAAGGGTTAATTCACCTTCTTTGCTGCACGCCCAGAACTTTAAGATCCTTATTTGTGCTTTAAAATCATCTATCTACCTCCTCAGAAAAAACATCCTGCAGGACCCAATATGACAGAGAAGCCATCAGCATTATTTTAAATCTTTACTGATTACAAAACAAAGCAGATGGCAAATCAAGTCATGAACTCTGCATCTGCCATGCTTAATGAACAGTTTAATTACCTAGTCCCATTTCTGATGCATTTTTACCATTCTCAGCTCTGGGAGTCACTAATACACTTCACACTGACTGATATCTCCAGGAACATGTGGTATCGGCAGTCAGCTGGAGTTGGTTAATCAATACTTGTTTAATCTCTAACTTTTATGGTGATGGCCTAAATTATGTCTCAATAGAAACAGATTTCCTATCATATCACATGATCTGGTTGAGAGCCCAGGAAACAAAAGGGAATTTTTCAGTCTCTTCTCTGGGCAGCAGAGTACCCAAAGGCAGATAAGTGCACAGACAGGAAATAAACACAGTGAAACAACAACATCCAACACAAGCAGCTTGGTTCAGTCGTTGTGTTGTGCCTTAGATGAGAGCAAGGGCTGCAATTATGGCAGTGTGCACTCATAAAGCCCACAATTTCAGGAACAAATTAGACTAATTTGGAATAAGTTACAAAAAGCAACTGAAACTGGGCTTCCCATTTTGAGTTTTGAGCTCCCTGCAAAGGATCACACCCTGGCTGCAGGAAGCAGGGCATTTTGTCTCTGGTCAAACCTGCAGTGCCATGGGCTGATGCCATGCACTCCAGAGCTCCTTGCAGAAGTTCCTCCTGAGCACAGAAGGAATCACTGCTTGCAGGAGCCACTGAACTGAACATGTGCAGGGCAAGAGGCTCCAGCTCTGAGCCCTGGCAGCAGCCAAGGAAGAAACTCAGCAAGGGCTGATCACAACGGGGTAAAATCACTCAGGGAGAGGAGGAGATGATGGCCAACCTTTGGCCCTCCACATCAGAGGGCTTGGGGAGCTTTTGAGTGAGCCTTTATTGCTGTTCTCCAGCAACACTTCTGCTGCACAAGGCCCAGTTGTGCCCTCTGGAAGCTGCCCTCCTGAAATAAATAACCAGAGCTGGCTTTCCATGAAATACTGCTCACACTCAGGTAAGGATTTTCAGAAAGGGTTTTTCATTTTGGGAGGCCTCTATGTCATATAAAGTTTCCTAAGAGATTCCAATTTTAGCCATTCAGTAGCAGAAGTGACTGTTTTTAACAAGCCCACTTCATAAACAAAGACCAGGAGTTGTCTTTCTTTGAGAGAAACACTCAAAAGCTTAAGGACAACACAAAAGTCAAATACAAAACTGTGTGAGTAAACATGGCATTCAAAGCAAATGCAGCAGTAAATCAAACAGGCAAAAGGGCAGAGGTGGATTAGGTGTTTCCCCAGCATTTCAGGTATCTCCCAGGACTGCTGTATCACAACTACCTCAGGTACTAAAGCAAAAATGAAAGATTTTCCCAAAACTCTGAGCTAAGGGATGGCAAAAAGCATGACAGACAGCAAACCCAGCCAGGCAGATCTCTGAGAGAGTGAATCCATCGCTTCAAACATCAATTTCTGTTCCATCACCTTAAGTGAAGGGAGTGACACTGCAGGAGAAACCTCCCAGCCATCAATGTCCAGAGCCTCGGTGGTGTCCTAATCCAGCCTCATGTTTCATTGAACACATGTAAATCTGCAAACTTCAGTCCTGCCCTGATTTATAAGGGCATGTGGGACAAAATGATCAACCAACATGTTCTGAAGAGCAGTTTGTGAGCAGGAATAATCAGGATGCAGCTCCCACAAGTGGAATGGATGGGGCTGGACCACTGCAGGAACACCCAGAGACTGCAGAATGCTCTGCCAGGGAACAGAGATCTGTAGGGATGCACTGAAGTGTCCCACACTGACAGCTGTGTCACTTCCAAGCAGTAAACCAACTGGAAAGGACCAGGTAAGATCAAGAAAGCCCAAAAGAAGCAAATGAGGCAAGGAAGGAAGCAATGGACAGAGAGGTGAAAAGCACCGGGATGGAAATACAAGAGCAACCAAGACAGACAGAGACTGTGGCAAGTAGCAACTGAGCACGACTGACAAGTGAGACTGGCAGTCTGTAAAAGCCACAAAATACTGCTTCAATCTTGGGGGAAAAAAATCAGTAGCCATAGCAGTGAGAAGGAGTCAGACTGGCAAAGCAAATGCCCCCTGAAGAGAGTGCATTTACCACTGAAATATTTGGTCCTGCTGTTACCAAACAAAAAAACAACTTACTGTTTTCTATCCATATTTTAAAACACATTCTAGAACTGAGACTTCCAGGTTCCAACCTGAGCCCAAAGAAAGGAAAACTGTTAACAGCATTAAACTTGCGCTGTTGAACACCTCTGATGCCTTCCAGGCCCTGTTTGCTCAGCACACAGGAACTGATTCACTGCCCTAGTAGAGGGTCAAACATGCACAAATGCAGAAGTCATACTATCAAAAGCAATAGCATTTCAATCATATATATAATACTCTGCCCCAAATTGGATTTTCACAGTCCTATTTAACAAGACAAAGACTGAATAGAGAGAACTCATCTTTTCCATTCTCAAATTACATAAAAGCACACCACAGTACTGATGCCACTAATTAGATGATTAAATACCATTCTAGGTGATATGCTTTCAATGTAAAATAATTATTTTTGACAGGAAATGTATTTGCTCAATCTCATTTTAAATCACAATATCATACTTTTTTTAATTAAATGAAATTCTTTCTTCTGATTTTGCATGAGAAGAGCAACCAGCAGGAGAAACAGTGCTGAGGATAGATTGTCCAAGTACCATAATGCATGTACTCCTTCACAAAGGACCCCAGCATTCTCTGGATGGAATATAAATTTTCAGAGAACAGCAAAGTCTTTATTCCTTCAAAACAAGTCAGTTGAGGAATGACTGAGCACACTGAAAACCTCCCCTGTCAAAACACAAGTTTATTTGCCATGGTCTGATGAAGAACACTTCCAACTTTTCCTACGCTCCTCCTCAGGGGGAGCAGAGCAAACAAAGCAAAGGTTTGTCTTTTCATATAAATCAGGGTACAATCCATCACATGACAAAGTAATGTTGTGGTTTTGTCCAGTACTTAAAGAAAAGTAATGATATTTTTGTGTTCTATGACAAAAAGTGTTTCTGCTGAGCACTGGAAATAAGTTAACAAAGGGAATATTTTAGAAACCATCGGAGAAACTTCCTTCAGGGCTGAGCAGTCCAGCACAATATTAGACAGCTGAAAAGGTTACAAAACCAGGTTTTTTATTGGGCTCAGTGTTCACCTGTGTCTTATCCAGCCATGGCAGTCCCAAACCAGAACACTACAGAGAGCTGCCTGCTGCTGGGGCAGGAGGGCTGAGAGGAGATGCCTTTTCTGTTTCCATGGAGAGAGTTTGGTCCATCCAGCCTGCCTGCAGTGCCTGCCTCAGTGTGAGGCTGACAGAGCTGCTGTCATTTTCCTCTTTGCACCTCTGTGACTCTCCATGGCATCAAACTCTGCAGTCAGAAGATCTGATGGAATATCCCCTTGTAAAGTGGCTGCTTCATGCTTCAAGAGCCCTGCTTACTGCACCATACATCACAGCTTCTTTGGCTCAACAATGACACGGGAATTACACAAAATTGGGCGCAGCGCAATTAAAATCAATCAAAATGCTTTTGTTGACACTGGAAATCAAAGTCTAAAGCTCAGGCACCACAGCAGCTCTTTCCCCTCCTGCCTCCCCACGTGGTGATGTGCCTGGCTCCCTCTCATGAGCTCTGACTACTGGAGTCTGACCTTCTGCACACACATAAGCTCATTTACGTGAGCAGCTTTTATAACACCAGGGAGATTGCTCAGATGGGGGAAGTTTTGCAAGGAGTATTCTTGGAAAGTGAAGTAACTCTCATTCTGGCTACAGCAAATTATTATTCCCTTTGTGGAAAGCGAGCTCTCAGAATTTAATATAAAATTTTCAATGCTCTGCAGACTTCTGAATTATTGTATAGAATTTCATCATGAGAGCACACCTGATATAGGATGATGCAGACCCCTTTGATATATTCTATAGAAGGAATCTTAAAACGTATTTTCAATTTACTGGTCTAGTGCTTGCCATTACATTTGAACAGACTTCCAGCGTAAGAGGAAGGCAAATCTCTTACTCCCTGTAAATTGTTTTTCCACAGGAACAGTTGACAAGGTGCTGCCACTTCGTTCTCTTTAGGAAAGGAGGCAATGCAGCCAAAGCCATTATAAATTCCCTCCAGTGGCTCAAAACACTCCAGCAACAACACGATTCAGTTCTCTGCCCTCACATGGATGCCAAGGCGCAGACAAAGTCACATATCCTCAGCACAGCACAGCTGGGGAACACAAGCACAGCTTTAGGAGGCACTGGTACTTCCATTCCAGTGGAGCCCTAAAGACAGGTTCCATGTCCCCAACAGCACTCATTATGCAAAGACCCCAGAACAGTTTTTTATTAGCATGAGTTATAGAGGTGAACAAAGAAGAAACAGGAAGGACTGCACCTGGCAGAAAGAAATAAGGACATGTGCTTTTCCAGGCTCACCTTGGTGAGGAGCACCACGCGTTTCTGCAGCCGCCTGACCAGCGCTTCCTGGTGTTCCCGTTTCTTCTTCTCATCCAAGAGCTGGCTCTGAACACACAGGATCTCCTCCTGCAGCTGCTGCCTGGCCTTCTCCAGCATCCGGGCACTAGGAGAGATAGGACAGACCCGTAACTCCTGAGTGCTGCCTCTCAGAGACATCAGGAAAGCCTCAGAGGAGAAGCATGACCATGACTGTGTCACTCTGATCTTACCGCTGCACCACTGGAAACTGGGCAGCTGCATTCTCATTATCAGCTGCTGTCAGAAAAAGATGTGAGAGAAGAACCACCCCAGGGACAGCCTTCTTGTGCAGCATGAGACAATTACTGGAACCTCACAGGTAGGAAGCATTTAAATAATTGCACATCAGTTTCAAAATCAATCAGTTTGCCTTTGAGAACGTGTTTTGTTTTCAACAAACAACCCACACTCTTGGGTTCTACTGGATCTTTTCTTTTTTTTTCTAACAAAAGAGAAGAAAAAGTAGTTTACCATAATCTGCTTTGATTGACAGATAGTACTCAGCAAGTAATTACAGCCACACTACCTGCACACTGCTCTTGCCAGCAACCTATGTTGGAAGAGAAATGTCTTCTGAGGGCAGGTGACTGGCACTTCTTTTGAGATGGGCACATGATTCTCAATTAAACCAGAACAGCCTGGCCCTCTTCTCTTCTCAGTTCTCCATGCAGCACATCGTGGTGATGCAGAATTATCTGTGAGCTCCTGGAGGGGCTCTCCAGGTGTGCCCTTCAGCCCCACAGCCTGCTGCTGGACACTGAGGGGCAGCTGCTCCCAGGCTCACATCAAGCAGCTCATCACACACCAGCTGCTGGCAAAGCGCTTGATCAATAACAAAATGAAAGTGGAACCACTCCTATGATTAAGAGTCAGTTCATGATTTAAATATGATGAGTTTATCCAAGACTGCACTAAGTCTTTAACGAGTGAGCAGGACATGAAATAAAAGTGTTGCACACAAGTCAAAAACCCTCAAGCAAGCAAGGAAGATCAAACTCAACATCTCCAGCTTAGTCAGGAACAGAAGAACTTTGTTTCTCTAATGCTAGAAACACCACTGGAAAATTTATGATTGCTTCCGAGGGGTCTTATTCGCCGTTATATTTGAAAAAAAAGAAATAAAAGTGCTGTAAATAAAATAGCACTACTGTTAAGGTCATGTTTAGATAGATCCAAAAGGGAATACTTAAAGCACACTTCTAACATAAATCAAGTACAACCTGCAGTGCCAGGTCACCAAATTGTATTTTTTGGGAAATGTATGTAGGAATTCACGAGAATTCCAAAGCAGCTGTCTCCCTACCTCAAAATCCTTCTCTTCGAAAAAAGTATTTGTTTTAAATCACTGGATGAATTAGAAACCTGTTTAAAGCTCCAGTTCAATTTGGAACCATTCACAGACCAATTTAATAATTGGGAACTGTGAAAGAGTCTCTTCATTGCTGTATTCAGGTGGGAAGGTTCATCAAGAGGGCTTCACATCTGCATTTGAAACTGGATAATTGCATTAGCAGGGCACCACTACTTCCTTGCACCTGTTTTAATTAATCAGCTAAGAAGGGCACCTGTGCCAAGAGTAACATCTCTGGTGGTGGAACATGCCTGTGGGGCAGCCTACCAAGCTTGCCCTCAAAACAGGGCAGGAATGAAGGGTTAATTCCTGGTAACCTCAATTTCTGCCTTAGGATTTATTACAGTTTGTTCAACAACATTCCTTGTTATGCATAGGGTAAATATAAGTACAAAACCCTCATTAACTGTGATACATGTGCTGTAACAATTAAAATCACACTACAGAAACCTTACTGCAAATATCTTTTTCTTTATCAAAGAACCTTTGTCCTGATTAGAGTCAGAACAAAAGAAAAAAATGCAAGCATAAGATTAATTACCCTGAAACAGCAAAAATCTCACATTTGATTATTGCAAAACATTTTGATAAGGCAATGGAGCAATCTTTTTTCTTAATCTCCCAATATTGTGACTTATTTCTATAAATGTTGAGTGGACCAACAAATGATGATTGATTTGACATTCACCAAGAAAAATGAGATGTGTGCTAGGTTTCCTTCCCAAAAGAATGAAAAATATTTGAGATTCACGTCTCATGGAGAGCACAGACATTCAGCCACACACAAAACCTCCAAGCTAGGTTGGAAAACAACTGCTTTAAAACATGAGAGAAGTTGAGCAAAGAGAGACAAATGGGCAATTTCCTCAGCCACTGCATGGAAATAGCACCTTCATCTGTTTATATTTCAGCCTCAGTACAAATGTGATGTTAATGTACCTAAAATTCAAATGCCAGAGATGGCTCTGAAAGCGAGGACAATCCTCAAGCTCCCTGAACTGACTGTTACCATAGGTTCCCTTGCTATGGGAGGCGTGAAATTCAACTTCCTCACAACTCTCCATACCATGCCAAAGTACATTATTGAGATCCTTTCTTCCTCACTTTGGACAGATTGATAATTCTTCCAGAAACTGCACCAAATACAGCATGAGCTGCCTCTATAAGGAAAAATCCAAAAGGAAAGTGCTATTTCTTATTGACACAAAACAGGATTTGCAAGTAGGTACTCAGAAGCAAAAGCCTTTAAAGCCAGACTTGTGCACTATTCTTCCACCCTGACGACACCTATGGCTTTTCAGAAGTAATTGCTCACTCAATATGAGCATTAAAAAATAAAACAAAAGAGGCACAAAGTTCTCCATTCAACATAAGCTTAGGGAAGTGGCATTTTAAAAAATCTTTGCAAGTTCAAAGTAAACCTTTTAAGCCTTAAAGAGAAAAAGTCATTTCTGTTTATCAGCCTATTAATGTTCCTTGTTCCACATCCCAGTGAATGAGATGCCAACATATTTCTGTTCTGAGCTGTTTGAGACTCTTCATTTTTTGCTCTTCCCTTCTGTAATCCACTTTAATGCAATCTTAATGATAAAACTTCATTTTCCAGAATATTCTTTGAAAGACTGAGAACAATGAGGGCACACAGTGAATACTGAAGCTATAAGATACATTTTAATAATCTCCTTCAAAAATGACAAAAGCAGCCGACAGCTTCCCCCCCCACCCCCTAGTGATCCATAAAACATTATTTTAATCATTCCATCCTTTCAGTAGCCAAGTTACCACCTCAGAGTTACTAAAAAAAAAAATAAAAAAAAACAACAAGGAAAGTAAACAGGATGCCAGAACCAGTCTGTGTGTGTGTGAAGCTGGGAGGAAAACAAGGGGTCCACAGCGACAATTAGAAGAGGAACACTGTCTGGGTCATGTTGTAGCTCAGCAGAAGATGAGACACGTGTACCTACCAGGGCCAGCTGTCAGGAGGGAGAGCACATCAAAGAGAAAAGCAGAGTGTGATGGGAAGAGCAGTGAGGGAGCACAGGGGGAGAACACGGCGACAGCGCCAGCGCACACACCGAGCTGAAAAGAGAAACGCGCTGCAGCCATCGGCATCCTCGTGTCAGGGTGCACAAAAAAGGGTTAATGCAGAAGCTAATGAGGCAAAAAGGAGCCGGGGAAATTGTTTTGCAGCAAGACATTTGGATGAAGGAACACCCGCTCCTGAAAGTTGACAACTCGCAGGCATCTCAATGAATCCACACGTACGCACATAAACCAGACTGGAAACTGATAAACACAGGGCTGAACAAAAATGATATTTTCATTCCAGTTCCTCCCCCACAGGTTTTCTGAACAAACACAAAGCCATAAGGAAAATCAGAGTAACTCCAGCATGTCTTTTATTTTCCAGTGGATAGCAACAGGGCATCCCTGTCTGTGCTCTCCCTCAAGGATTCTTCCAACCTCCAATTTCTGACACAGACAACTTCCCCCCTCAGCCTCTGCCTAACCTGCCTCAGCACCATCCAGGATGGGAATTAAAAAGGAAGAACAGAAGGGAGAAGATGAAAACAGTTTGACTTAAATAGGGAGAGAACACAGGAAAGAAAAGGTGATGCTTGGCAAAACAGAAAAATATCCATCCTATGTTAAAAAGGGGAAAAAACTGATCCATTACAAAATGCTGCTGAAAAGACTGATTGGGGCTCTGAGAACACAGCTACAGATGGAACTAGTTTATTGAACTAGCCTGAACTAGTTTAACATTTAAGACAAGTAAACTAGAAAAATCACCATCAGGAAGGAGAAAACTTTAGTGCTACAAATGTTTCAGCTCAAAATTCAGAAGTTTGGGTGCTAAATTTTTACTACAATAAGATTGGCATCTCTTTCTGCCTCCTTTCTTCTTCACAGACAGAACTGTGGCTATCGGGAAGCAGTAGCACCCTCCCCTGCTCTCAAATCCTGCCCTGCACTGGGACTGTGGGAGCTGTGGGGGCCAACAGGTCTGTGTTATCTATTTACTCACTATATTCAGAAAGAGAAATGGTACAAAATACGAACATCTTTAGTAGAAGTTATCACAGGGGCTATATTTTATTTAAAGCTTTAAGTGTGCCTCACAGAGAGCCCTATGAAATACTGCTGCACAAAATAC